>NC_143015.1:84746263-85046263 GCF_055824585.1 Amblyomma mixtum | reverse complement strand
AGAAGACGTGAAACGGAACCTTTCTTCCTTCAAACGTGATGGCCGCCACGTTGGAGGAACCTAATTTTCTCACGCTCACCACTGGTGCGTCCGGGGAGCGAAGCGCGTTCGTGATGTCTTCGTTGGAAACCCTCGGGTCCACTTGTATTACTCCTTTGCAAGTGTCGTCGGAGGGGCGGAGGTAGGAGTACACTGCCTGTGCCTTGTCCCCAAGCTGAATTTCGTGAATTGCCAGGATCTTTCTGATTATTTGGGCGTCTCGCACCCCGACGACGATGATGTTCTGTTCCCATATGGGCCAAACGCTGAGCTCGGCTGAGCCCTTGTCGACGCCAGCAGCAATGTGCAAGGTGTTTCCGACCGCGTTGCTTCCCCTGAATTTGCTGAGATCCAGCGTTCCTTTAGGTTTGATTATGATCACTGCATCTTGCTTGTCCAGACGCGGCTGCGGAGGAGGCTTCCAACGCTTGACTTGCGTGCGGGGCGTCTGCTGCAGCGGCGTATCCCCTGCCGCGGTGACGCGTCCATCTGGCGTTCGACCTTTTTGCCGTGCCGAGTGGTTGTCACGGGCTGATGCGCGTTCCCACTCTTCTATCTTGCGTTGGATAATCGCCTCCGTAACCTTGTCGAAAACTGGGGTTTTCGCCTGCGGCATGGTGACAATCTGCATCCCCTCCGGGTCGTATCCCATCAGGGTCGTCATGGTTTGCGGCAGAATTTGCCCGCGGAGCCGCGGCGGGCAGCTGAGTCGTGGCCTAACTGTTAGGCTTAGCAACTCGCGCGATCCGCTTGGTCTTCAAATTCTCGAAGGATTTGAGAAAACGGTCCCACCTGAACAAGGGTGGGTGGTCTCCTCGTTGTTCTGGAAGTGTAGCCAGATGGTGTCGCAGCGCTTCGGCAAATGCTTCGGGAAAGGATCATAAAATTCGGCGGAGCCGACGTGAGACACGTCCGCTCTTCCCGACTGCTGAGGCGCGTCTCTCCAACGATGCAGTGGTATGGAGCCCAGGTCGCAGCTCGCGCTCGCAGCCTGAGCTGTTCATTCACGTTATCGCAGTTTGACCGCAGATGCGAAGCCACAGGAAAAAGCGGCTTGTATAGATAACGCTGAAAGTGGGTGGTAGACTGTAAGCGCACACGCCTTCAGACCAAGACGCCTTGGCCATTTGCTTTGCTCTGTGTGTGAGAAGCGTCCACGGCAACGCCTATACGCGTCCTCATTCCGGCGCCGCCGATAGTGGTGCCGGCGTTCCTCCTAAATCTGCGGCAGGTTATTTTTTTAAATTCTGGGCCACCATTCCCCGGCTTTTAGCTTATTTTAACACAATATGCCACTGATTAACGTTATTCACTACGTACTTAGCTGGGTTCGAAATGGCTGTTGCTGCCACCGCTCAGCTGAGTCAGTGCTCAATACTATAACACGTGTTCGCATTTTTCGATTATATTTCGGTCGATTATATTTCGGTGATTAGTTCTAAGCATTTACTTACGCATTCTGAACAACCCCTGCGGTGAAAGATTCGCTCCAATACAGGCGTTAGAACTTTAATTTTTTTTTTTTTGCACAGAATCACTCTACTGAGCAGGATCATTGGCCTTTAATGAAGGATTGGACCATTTTAAAAGAATGCCCGTGCTTTGAGCGCGCAGCAGTTGATTATTGCACATTTGGATTACGGATCCGTAGGTTTAAAGTCCCAAAGCGACTCAGGCTATGAGGTACGCCGTACTGATTGACTCCGGAAATTTCCACCACCTGGGGTTCTTTAACTTGCACTGACATCACACAGTACACGGCCCTGCAGAATTTCACCTCCATCGAAATTTGACCCCCCGCGCCAGGGATTGAACCCGCGTCTTTCGGGTCAGCAGCCGAGCGGCATAACCACTGAGCCACCGCTGCGACATAAGAATAGCAATTACGATGAACGCAAATCTACAACCAACGTACTGATTAACTCCCCTTCCTTCTCTATGCAGCAACTCCTCATGTCCCAGCACAGAAGGCGGCTCCAGTACGTCCTGCAGCCTGGCGAGCAGACAATCGACGAATGCTGGGATTGCCGAATCAACTTCCAACTTGAGTCCAGGCCCGTAGCCCACGAAGGCTACGAGCACGATCGCTACTACTTCCTCCTCTTCTCCATCCCGGTATACCGCATGCGCCGGCAACACTCCAAGAGCAAGCCTACCGTGGCCCTCCACCTGGGCATGCACACGGGGGAGCAGCTCTGAATGAAGGGCGGCGCAGAGTCCACCAGCGCAGCCGCCAACCACCGGCCTTTCCCCCAGGACCAGTGGAGACTTCGAGCGCGGCTTCTGCAAGAAGCTCTTCGCCCACAAGAGCGACCGAGACGAGCACCTCCGCCTGGAGCACGTCCGTCGGCGTCGATTCGAGTATCCGCGCTGTGCCACTAGCGAATAGGCCAGCGCGTCATATCGTACCGATTCGATACAACGCCATAATTTGCGTCCCACTGTAGGGGCTGGGGCCGAGAGGTGCGATTGGAATAAAAGTATTGGCTTGTGTGTATATTCAGACCTCCATCCTTTAGAGAGGTATCTTCAGACGCATCGGCAAAACTAGAGCGATAGCTTGAGACGCATCGGCGAAACACAACGTCCGAATCCACACTTTCGAATCCCTACCATTCAAGCTTTGCATGGCATGCATGAAAAGATGGCTTTTGTTGCGATAAATTAGGACCCGTTTGCACGAACGCGTCAAGCTGAACACTGAGGAAACGACTTCACCTTATTTCGTGCTCTCAGCATAAGTGGTTGCTCAGACGCGTAATAGTTCGTCAGCTTACTTGTCGTCGTATTACAGCAGGCGCTGGAGACTAAGCAATATAAGCTGAGGCGCCAGCTTAAGCGTTCCCTCGTTGTCATTTGTCCAAAACCGGACTTCATATACCTGTCACGCGGCCACCGTAAAGGTCTTAAAGAATCGAATCTGGTCCTTATGTTCAAAGGCGTAAAGAGTGCACCTACTTGGCACAAATTCCACACCTTTGCCGTTAAGGGCCTTGGAGGCAAAGGCTCCCATCGGAGACATTTAGCCCCCAAAGGCGCGGCCTTCGAGAACGCGCGATCGCAGGGGCGTCCAACGTCAAACCGTAAAAGGAAACAAAAAACGTGCGGCTAACAATGTTTGAAAACATCGTTAAAAGATACGAAGGATTTGCTTTTCGGATGCGTGTTAATATTTTATGCCCAGATTTCAAGAGAGTAACATCATAGCGTTCTCCCTCCATAGTAAAATTGTTGCAGCAACAACGAGTGCCCTTGGTGGCCGAGGCAATACACAAAACCTGCTGCTGCTGATGAGGCCAGCTTTTGCAGTTCTTTTAAGAAAGCAGTACGAAGAGAATATTGCCTCAGCTTAAAGAATGAATAGAATAGCCAACTTTACTTTTAAAACACTCTCTTCAGCCATCTCAAGCACAGCAGCGGATGCTAAGCCTCAATGACTGTTTCACCTTTGGGCTGCTCCATGTAGCTGCGTCGCTTCTTCTTTGTTTCCGCTCCTTTGGTGAAATGCCTATTAGCTTGAAAGGACTTTGAGGAATGCCGTGTGACTGGGGTTTGCGAATAAGTCGGCAGCTTACCTGTCAGCTTATTCGCTTAGGAGACTACCGACCCATGCTGCGCGCTTAAGGATGTATTAGATTTGTAATGCAGGTGATGCAAAACATTATTTTATTGCCGCAATATACACATTATAGCTTAGCACAATACAATAGTGGTGCCAAATTTAAACACTCGGCACTATTGAAGGTCTTTTCAAAACGCCATTAGCACAATGAGGTTGTTCACATTTCATGTGGGATGAACTCATGTGCAATTCGACCATCACTAAGCAGCTGACTGTGGAATGAATTGCTGCCACGCTGGCTCAGCGGTTATGGCGTTCGGCTGCTGACCCGAAAGCCAGGGTTCAATGGCCGCGGCGGTCGAATTGCGATGGAGGCGAAATGCTCGAGGCCCGCGTACTGGGCGAGGTCAGTGCACGTTAAACTCCAGGTAGTCTAAATTTTCGGAGCCCTTCACTACGACGTCCCTCACAGCCTGAGTTGATGGTTTGGTTTATGGTTTATGCGTTTAACGTACCAAAGCGACTAAGGCTATGAGAGACGCCGCAGTGGAGGGCTCCGGAAATTTCGACCACCTGGGGTTCTTTAACGAGCACTGACACCGCACAGTACGCGGGCCTCTGGAATTTCTCCAAAGAAATTCAACCGCCGCGACCGGGATCGAACTCTCGTCTTTCGGGTCAGCAGCCGAGCACCATAACCACTGAGCCACCGCGGCGGCGCACAGCCTGACGGCTTCAGACGCGCTCCCTGACGAATCCCGCGCAACTGCCGCTCATGTACCCCTCTTAATACGAACCCCAATGTTTCCGCTGTGGCGAACGCGCCCCTTACGACCACATCTTATGGGATTGTAGGCAAGAGCCGCCTCCGGCGGAGCTAGTACGAGTCCCTTCTCTCGAGCGGTGGGAGGCTGTGCTGGCCAGCTCAGACCCGAAGACGCAAGTCCGGGCCATCGAGTGGGCCAACAAGGTCGCCAACAGTCACGGACTAGCGGCCACCTAACACGGCCCTCCGGTCACCAAGCTCTTATTGACGAAATAAATGTTTTCCAATCCAATCCTTCCCTACGGGGCTACTGCACGAACGCGCAAAAGCGACTGTTACACGTGTTTCAATTTTTTTTCTTTTTTTAGTTCTATCAAATCCGCTTACGTGGCATTTCCTCCTCCTTTGTATGGCTCGTGACTTACGTCGTATCACTCACGCGTTCCTCACCCTCGCCGCCGTTCTCTCGTGTAGCGCTCGAGCCGTCGTTGATTGGTTGCCTCGATGCAGCGTTCCTAGCCGTTTCTCCACCCCACCAGTACCGCTGACCACTGCCACGATGGCCGCTGCGCCTTGATTGCCACCGCAGTTGTGCCACGTCGCGAGTGCTTGCAATAAGGCCGGAGACATGGACCCGGAGACGGTCGCCTCGCTCCTGATTGCCAGCCGTACTCCTTCCCTGGCAGAGACTGAAGCCATTCACGGGCAAGCTGTCGACAGCTTCGACTCTGACGTCTCCCGTGTGGAGGTAAGCCCCGACTTAAGACAACTGCCGGCAGTTCTACTGAACGCGAAGGTGCTTACTGGCCTCCCGGCGTGTGTGTGCTTCAGGCGACGATGGTCGAATGTAGTCCTGTCATTTCCATCGGGAGCGCCGATAGTGTGCAGTCGCTGCGCACGAAGCTCAGGTCGCATTCTCTGATTGACGACGAGAGCAGCTTCCATGTTCAGATAGAACAGCGGAACGAGCCGCAGAAACAGTTTAGTGTACGGCCCATATCCACGCATGCTCGGCCTATTGTTTGTGCATAGCATTAACAAAGAACAGGAACTTTTGGAGCACGCTTAAAATTCGCGTTTAAAAGTGGAACGCGAATGCGTGTTGCAGCGCTGCAAGGGAGTGCACTGAACGCCATCGCCCGTTTGGCGCGACGCTTGGTTGGTTTGGTTGGGTTTAACGTCCCAAAGTGACTCAGGCTATGAAGGACGCCGTAGTGAAGGGCCCCGGAGATTTATACCACCTGCTGTTGTTTAGCGTGTACTGACTTCGCACAGCACATGCGCCTTTAGAATTTCGCCTCGATCGAAATTAGGCTACCGCGTCCGGGATCGATCCCGCGTCTTTCGTGTCAGCAGCCGAGCGCCGTAACCACTGAGTCACCGCGGCGGGGTTTTGAGTTTTTTGTGAAGAAAATGACTCTGTAACAGTATGGCATGTCTTGGTGGACACACGAAGCGCGCGTGATACGCAGCCCCCGTTTGCAGGTCAGTGGTTCAAATCGCTGCCGCGAGCTACGGTCTAACTTAACTAGTTACTTTACGCTGAACGAAACATTGAAGCATATGACACCATTCGGAACATTCTGCGACAAACGGTTTGCACGGTACGATTTTTTTCCGACGCGGGGTGCTCACTACTACAGCTAGTACGACGCCGACGGCTATTCGACCGAACTAGCTGTTTACGTCCTCGCGTAAAAGCTTTTAATATACATGCATACTACAACAATGATGAAGCGGAGCGCCGGTCCAACTCTCGCCCGCTGTCTGAACTGGTCATCCGTGATCTGATCGCGATCGTTCCGAACACTTCCCGTTATCGCAGCTTGATCACAGATGCGAAGCCACACGATAAAGCGGCCTGTATCCACAGCGCTGAAATGTGGTCGTAGAAGATTAGCGCACATCACCTCTGAACAGCAATTTTTGGTCGACCGCCTCGCTTGGCGCTCAAGCAGCGTCCATGACGAGCGTTGTTTCGCCGTCGTTCCGCCGCTAACTATGGTTGTGACGCTGTTGCTGCTACGTATGCTCCTGACTTGTTTCTTAATTTATGCATCTTCATTCTTCGCTTTTGTCATTTTGACGTAATAAGTGACTCATTCCTGACAATATCTCTGATCACATGGCTCGGTACAAAAGGGCTCTTGCACCAACGGCTGAGAAGTCAGCTTAGTGCTGGGAACATGCGGCGCTTTATCATCGCACCAACTGACGTAAGAAAAAGAGAAGTGCACTTATAGGTGTCGGTATGACCAAATATATAGTCTCTTAACACGCGACGGTAGGCAGTATTCAGTGACCACGATGTAAACCTATGGCGTACTGACTCATCGACCCCATTTCTTCCTCTTGCAGCAACTGAAGATGTCCCAGAGCAGAAGGCGGCTCCAGTACATGCTGCCGCTTGTGGACCATCCACGACTGCTGAGGTTGCCGGGTCAACTTCCAACTTGGACCAGCCCCGCAACCCACGCTGTATGCGTGCATGATCGCAACGACGCCCTCTCGCCGCTACGCCCCGGTGTGCCTCATGTGCCTGTAACACTGCAAGAGCAAGACCATCATGGCCCTGCACCTGGACAGCCCATCGGGGAGCTGTTGCGAATTAAGTGCGGGATTCAGTTCCCCAACGCAACCACTGCCAACGGCACCTAGACCGGTGGATGCTTCCTGCACGGCTTCTGCGGAAAGCTCTTGGCGCGCAAGAACGACCGTGACTGGCACCTCCGCCTTAAGCACGCTCTCGTGCGTCAACTGAAGCGCCTTCGTTGTCGCACTGGCAACTACGCAAGCGCGCCAAGATGCGACGAATTTCCATTTCACGCCAAAATTCGTCTGCAACTAGTGGCTCGCAGCGGATGGCGTGGTTGTTTATTAAAAGCATACGTATCTGTTTATGTTGAAGCGAGCATCTTTTAGAGCGGTGGCTGTTAATGCGCCGTCTTGACGAAGCACTGCATCTGACCCCGCTCCTCTCGGGTTCGATCGCGCCCGCCTCGGCCGCGTTCGTGTGCTGTGCAATGCCAGTGGATGTTAAAGCCGCCGCGGTGGCTGAGTGGTTAGTGCGCTCGGCTACTGAGCCGGAGAAGCTGGGCTCAAACCCTACCGCGGCGGCCTCGTTTCAATAGAAGCGCTTAGCAGAAGGGGCCCGTGTGCTGTGCGATGTCAGGGCACGTTATAAGGGTCCCCATGTGGTCGCAGAAAAAGAGTTCATTGCCAAATGTTTCTAAATCATGGGCGACTATTCCACGGTGTAACCCCATGTAAGGGTGACCGCTAAGTCCCCAGTTAACAGCTTCCTGTGTTTACTCCTGTTTCAGCAGCAGTTGATTCCAGCTCTCTTCGGAACTAGCTGGCGGGAGAATACTAGGGCTTACCGGGTGGAGGCTTGACGTCACATCCCCATAATGTGTGAATCTCGGGTTGCCAATCCCTGTAAATTTAGGAATAGGGTTACACTCGCCGTTCGTAGTAGGTAACCTGTGGGAACTTAAATGGATCGACTCTGGATCCATCAGCCTCGTGGTCGCAGTTATTCCCGACTCGCCCACAATGGCACTTTCCCTCTACTTTCACTCCCTTCCTCCCTTACCTCAGGGCATGGTTGAGGTGGAAGTTGGTTTTTGACGGGAAAAATGGCTCTGCGATTCATTTCTCGGTAGCCACCCGAACCGCTCAGTAAGCGGACGGAGGAAGGTGTGAGTGAACGAAGAAAGGGAGAAAGAGGCCCGTATCGGAGAGAGCGAGAAAAAAACTTTATTGTAACAGGAATTCGGGGCACGCCCCAGGGTTCCCGCACAACCCCACTGCACTCAAGTGTTTACGTTCCTAACGTCCATAACACTGGCAGCCCGGCCGGTGGCGATGGTCTGCACGGCCGGGTCCTCCGAGCGCAGCAGTGTCTCCCAGTCCTCCCAGGTCTTGAGGTTCCCTAGGTCCCGCGGGGGAGGGTCCGCCGGGCAGAGTGAAAGGATGTGGAGGGAAGCGGCGAAGGGTTCTGGGCATAGGGCGCATGCCAGATTGGGGAAGGATGGATGATAGTGTGCTAGGGTAAGGGGTGAGGGGAGAGAGTGTGTCTGTAGTCTGCGCCAGAGTGTTGCTTGTTTGTTATCTAGGGAGGGGTGCGGCGGGGGGTAGAGCTGGCGTGAGGCTCTGTAGGCCTGCGTCAGCTCGCTGAATGAGTGCATGCGCTCCTTCGTTAATCCACGATCCGAGGCCACCTGAGTTCGGTTTAAAGAACCTCGGGCTAAAAGGTTGGCGGCCTCGTTTCCAAGATTCCCGGAGTGCTCAGGCACCCATATCAGCGCCACTTGGCGGGGTGGGGGTGCATCGGGCGAGTGCAGTATGCCAAAAGCAGGGACATGGAGTCGGCCTCGAGCAAAATTTAGAATCGCAGTTTTAGAGTCACTTAAAATGTACTGGGCTTCCGTGCGGGTGATAGCAAGTGCAATGGCGGCTTCTTCTGCAGCCTCTGGGGAGGTGTCTGGAGGGAGAGGTAGTGTGAGAAGGGTGGATAAAGAGGAGTCCACCACAGCTGCTGTCGCTTCATCACCCGTGCAGGCAGCGTCCACCCATACGGCGCCCGGCTCACAGCCGTACGCTCGATGGAGTGCCTTCGCACGGGTTCTGCGGCGCTGCTCATCCTGTAGAATGTCCCCACAACGACAAGGTGGTCCTGGCCTTGGATCTTAAAGGCGCATTCGACAACGTCAAACATGAAGTAATCCTGGACCACCTCAGTAACACCAACTGTGGCCACAAAACATTCCATTATATAAGACAATTTCTTACAGACCGTCAAGCCTATATACGCATACAAGATGCGGAACACGGGCCATACACCATCGGCTCGAGGGGAACACCTCAAGGCGCGGTCCTGTCTCCCCTGCTCTTCAATTTGGCAATGCTTCGTCTTCCCTCCAAATTGTCTTCTCTGCCCGGGATACATCACGCTCTTTATGCGGATGACATTACAATATGGGCCACGCAAGGTAACCTGGGCTACATGGAGTCCTGCCTGCAAGCAGCGTCGACCCTAGTCGACGACTACGCGGCCTACTGCGGACTCCAGTGCGCCCCAGCTAAATCAGAATTTGTGCACTTAGGTACCTCCTCTCGGGACACAACTCCGCTTCGCATCAGTCTCCTCTCGGGACCGATCCGGGAGGCCAAGGAGATCCGCGTCCTTGGCCTCTTCATACACCACCAACGCAGAGTCGACACCACCCTAGCCAAACTTCACACGGTGGGAGACCAGGTGGGCCGCATGGTCCGCCGGGTCTCCAACAAGCGGGGCGGATTACGAAGCAAGGATGCACTGCGGCTTGCCCATGCTTTCGTAACGAGTAGAATCCTCTACTCAACTCTCTACTTGCACCTGCGCAAGCACGATGATGACCAACTGGAAGTCATCCTGCGGAAAGTCATCAAGCGGGCTCTCGATCTCCCGGTCACCACGTCCAACCAGAGGCTTCTGGCCTTGGCGTGGTGAACACATTTAGGGAGCTTCGAGAAGCCCACTTAGTCAACCAATACACGCGTCTTGCACAGACCACGTCCGGTCGCCGCCTCTTGGACCGGCTACACATCAAACATGACTACCACATTGAGGAAAGGGAAAGAGTGCCAGAACCCTGGAGACGCGCCCTCCGGGTCCGACCCCTTCCCCGCAACATTTCCAGAGAAGTCCATAGCGGTCGTCGCCAGGCGCGCGCGGAAGCGTTGGCGCGATACTATGGTAACCAAGAACACGTGTATTACGTGGACGTTGCCGGCCCACACCACGGGGGGTGGTACACGGCCGCAGTCGTACACAACACAAACACAGTTAACGGGCTCACTTTCAAAGCCTACAACGCAACACACGCGGAGGAGATTGCCATTGCTCTGGCTCTTACGAATCCGAAGTCAAAACAGATCATCACCGACTCGCGAGGGGCCTGTCGGAACTACGAGTTGGGCTGGGCTCCCCCGCTTGCCTGGCGCATACGGCTTTAGACCAAACAGATCAATGGTACGGCCGTCATATCGCTAACAAACACGATCAACACTTTCCTAAATGATAATAAAATAGTCTTAGGAATTTTTTTGGACATTAAGAAAGCATTTGACACTGTTGATCACGAAATTTTACTGAAAAAGCTGGTGCATTACGGGTTTAGAGGTATTAGTTTAGAATTCTTCAGAAGTTATCTCAATAATCGGCGGCAAATGATCCAACTTAGTGGTGTAAAATCTGACTTTGAAACAGTTACGGTTGGTGTGCCTCAGGGTTCCGTACTTGGTCCGATTTTTTTTACCTTGTATATTAATGACCTGCCGCATTTCACACAACACTTCTCTGTTTTTATGTATGCTGACGACACTGCTCTTCTATGTGCTCATGAATCTACAACGGATCTTATTAGCACCGCAAACCGAGAATTGGAAACTTTGTGTAGCTGGTTTGTTTCAAATAAACTTGTTGTAAATGTTTATAAGACAAAATGCATAATATTTAGGGGCTCCAGAAAAACAATACATAAAAACCTGCCTTCCGTGCAATGGCTGGGAACACCTATTGCACTTGTCAATAACATCACTTATCTTGGAATAATTCTAGATGAGAACCTGCACTGGAAGCCATACATTCAGGCGCTTTGTAAAAAGTTAGCTGCAGCATGCTTTGCACTCTACAAATGCCGAGATTATTTTGGTAATGACATACTCAGAACTATTTATTTCTCAATTTTTCAAAGCCAGTTATCATATTGCATTGAATCATGGGGCCACACCTACCAATCTTATTTGGAACCACTTAGGGTCTTGCAAAAAAGGGCAATTCGATTCATTTCACATTCAGGATACAACGTCCACACTGCTCCTCTTTTTAAACAGATGGATATACTGCCACTACAATCATTACTTGAATACAGGACTGTCTTGACAATACACACATGCCTTACAGACAATTACCCGTTACACTCATCGCTATTCAGTATCCCACCACTATGCACTCGCAACGTCACTCATAGAAATTTCCTTCTTCCGAAAACAAAAAATGTCTATGGAGAAAGAAGGATGGCCCATGTTGGTATTAAGCTGTGGAACAAGCTTCCAAGTGAACTCAAACATAGTAAAACTTTTCCTGTGTCACTGAAGAAATATTATAAACAATGAGTGAAGTCACCGCTTTTTTTTTCTTTTCATGTATTTTTGTGTGTTTGTATCTGTTTGTAAAAGAGGCTTGGTGCTCTGAATACTGTTGCTCTATGTACCCATTTATGTCTTTCTAATTTCATGAGCTTTTATATGAATGTAATTAATTTTTGTTATGCCTGCAATTTTCTTTGAAACTGAATTGCATGGATCCCAACTAGCTTCCAGCTAGGAATCCAGATGTTTTAACAAGCATGTCTTGTATGAATGTTGAGAAATAAAAATTGAATCAATCAATCAATCAATACTGGAATATAGCTGTCGATGTGAAGATCCAACTCCACGCAACCTGATTTGGTCCCCCGGTCACCAGGGACTCCAGGGAAACGAACAGGCCGATCAGGCCGCCCGCGCACTCTCTCCCCGGGCTATCTCCCTGTCCTTAGAAGGGTACTCCCAATCAGACAATCTGGCCCTTACATTCAAACAAATCACCGATTACTACAAGGAGGAGCACCGGCGCTACCCGGCCCCTTGTAAGAGTCTGGATCGCGCTGACGAGCGCCTCCTCATCAAAATTCTTACTAACACTGTACTGTGCCCGGCCGTTCTTAAACATTTCAATACATCCTTTGATGGCGCGTGCCAGTTCTGTGGGGAGGTGGCTGACACCTTCCACATGGTTTGGGCGTGTCAATCAAACCCATCTATCCCCCCCAACCCCAACCCCATCAGAGAGGACTGGGAGGCGGCCCTGCTCGGCTGTCAAGACCTAAAAAGCCAAAAGGCTTTGGTTCAACGGACGCGGGCGGCGTTGCTTGCCAATGGGGCACCGGAATAGGGGCTCCACCCCGTATTGTAAGGGGAAAGGGCCAATAGTGTCCTACCCCAATCACCTTTCTGTAAAAAACTTAATTTCCCATAAATGTTTTTCACCACCACGTGCTCATGGTGGGACGGGTGCAGATTCCTCGGGAACGGCCTGATGAGGACCTCCCGGTGAAGGGGTCGTGGGATGGCGAGGAGGGTTGGGTCGTTGGCCGGTATTCTGATTCCGAGGGAATCCAGGATATACCGACCTGTGGAGGTTTGTGTGAGCCTGCTGTTTTGGGCCCGTCGGTGGGCCTCCACCAGTTCCCCGATCGTGTTGTGGAGGCCCAGGCTTAGTAATCTGTCTGTGGGTGTGTTGAGGGGAAGATGAAGTCTACTTTGAATGCCTTGCGAATCAAAGCATCCAAAGCGTTTATGTCATGTTTGGATAGTTGTATGGGGTAGTGTACAGCACAGCGCTGAGGACAAAGGCATGAATGAGGCGACATAGGTTGCGCTCCTTCATTCCTCTATGATGTCCCGAAACCCTGCGGATGAGGTGCGATATCGCGCCTACAACCTGCTTGAGTTTCTGAGGGTGGTGGTGTTTTTGCCATCGTTCTGGATGTGCAGGCCCAATACACGGAGGGTGCCAACCTCAAGTACCGGGTCACCATTCAGTTCAATGGCAATGGGGAAGCGGGGGCAGCGGTGGTTCTTAGGACGGATGAGGAGCAGTTCGGACTTCTCTGGGGAGCAAGACAGTCCGATGGTCCGTGCGTAATTTTGGGTGAGTGTGGCTGCTTCCTGTAAGGTGTTCTCTATGCCGCCGTCACTGCCATGGGTGGTCCACAGGGTGATATCGTCGGCATAAAGAGTGTGCTTCAGGTGGGGAATAGTTGCCAGTTTTCGGGCGAGGGGGATGAGGGTAATGTTAAAGAGAAAGGGGGAAAGGACGGACCTTTGAGGGGTGCCAATACTCTCAAGAGTGTAGGAGGGGAAGACAAAGGGCCGAAGTGTGGTGGTGGTGAAAACTTTTATTTTGTGAAAAAGAGTTTGGGAGCCACAGAGTGGCCCCGCTACATGGTCGGCGTCCCTAGTCCGGGACACCGCATGACGAGGCCCCGTCTCTCGCCCGTTTCACCAGAGCCCTTTGGGACTCAAGCGAGGAGCAGTTGAGGAGGGCAGTCTCCCATGCCTCTCTGGAAGGGGTAGGGGAAGGGGGGAGGTGGGGATTTTGAGTACATGCCCACACCATGTGGAAGATATCACAGGTCTCCCCACAGTGTGGGCATCGCCCATCCGTGTTAGGATCGTAATGTTTTATTATTGCAGGACAGAGTAGAGTACCTGTCTGCAGGCGCCTTAAAGTTCGCTCCTCCGTCTTACTCAGCCCTTTTGCAGGGGCCGGGAAAAGGCGGTGGTTGTCGCTATAATGTGTTAATATTTCCCTGAATCGCAGCAGCGGCTGGTTAGTCTCCGAGCCAGAAGAGCTGGGATGAGGAGCCCGGTGAGTAAGCGCTCGGGCAGCCGCGTCAGCGGCCTCATTACCTCGTAAGCCCTGGTGGCCAGGAGCCCAAATGATTCGTTTGGGTGTTGGATCAGTGGCAGTCCGTCGTAGAATACAATCAGCTAAGGGGGAGATCTGCCCTGCCAAGTAATGTTGACATGGTTTTCGGGAGTCCGTGATGATTATTCTCGAATTGGCGTGGGCGGCAGCAAGCGCTATCGCTATTTCCTCGGCTCGCATTGAATTCGGGGCTCGAAAGGAGAGTCCATCAACGTGCATTTCCTGGTGAACGACAGCGGCCGAGTAAAATCCCGTGGGCGATGGCCCTGCTACGTCTACATAATATACACCGGGTCGGGAGCCGTGTTGTCTCTCAAGAGTCCGAGCCCGCGCTTGTCGTCTGTTTTCATGCATGTCGGTGTCCATGTTACGGCGGAGCGGGGAGACCCAGAGCATATGGCGCCATAGTACTGGGATACGCTCCGCCTCCTCTGGAGTGCAGTCGTGTTGGATGTGTAAGCGGTTGAGCAGGCGGCGCCCAGGAGCCGTCTGCGTGAGCCGCGTGTATTGGTTCACGAGGTGGGCCGCCCGCAGCTCCTGGTAGGAGCTTAGCACCCCCAGTGCCTTGAGTTTGGCATTAGAGGTAGCCACCGGGCGATCCAGGGCTCGCTTAGTTGCCTTGCGGATGATGGCGTCTATTCGCGCCTCGTCTTGCTTAGTAGTGCCGAGATATGGCACGGCGTAGAGGATCCGTTTAGTCACGAAGGCATAGACGAGCCGAAGCGCGTCCCTGCCCCGCAGACCACCCCGCTTGTTGGAAACGCGGCGGATTATGCGCCCTACCTGTTCGCCTACTCTCTTGAGTTTCGCAATAGTGGAGTCCGGTCTGAGTCTCTGGTGAATGAAAAGGCCCAGAATACGGAGCTCCTCCACCTCTCTAATAGGACCTCCTGACAGAGAGATGTGTATTGCTGTCCTATCCTTTGGGTTCGCTCTGACATGCAGAAGCTCTGATTTCGCTGGAGCACATTGGAGCCCACAGTCATTACCATACGCATCGACTATAGAAGCACCCTGCTGAAGGCGGTCCTCCATGTCCCCAAGGCTCCCATGAGTGGTCCAAATTGTATTATCATCTGCATATAACGCGTGTTGAATGCCTTCCACCCGGGCCAATTTGCTTGGGAGGCGCATCATAGCAATGTTGAACAGGAGCGGTGATAACACCGAAGTGTATCTCAGCCGTGCGGTCAGTAAGGAATGCTTGAATGTAAGCATACGTGCGCACACCCACATTCAATGGGGATATGGCAGTCATGATCGCCTGATGTTCAATGCGATCAAAAGCTTTGGAAAGATCCAAAGCTATCGCCACCACCAATTCGGCGTGATGCCTTGCCCTTTGAACGTAACGCTTTTTGAGGAAAGGAAATCGCGCAGTAATTCTCTGTTATCCCGGTGCACACCCGAACCACACCGTGCAGGAAGGGCATGTACTCAGAATCCTCACCTTCCCCCCTCCCCCACCCCCACCCGAGAGGCATGGGAGACTGCCCTCCTCAACTGCTCCACACTGGAGTCCCAAAGGGCTCTGGTCAAGCGGGCGCGAGACGGGGCCTCGTCATGCGGTGTCCCGGACTAAGGATACCGACCATGCAGCAGGGTTATTTATTTTTTTTTAACCCTCAAGCTCTCTTGATTAAAAGTTTTCACCACCACCACCCGTTCGGCGCGATGCCTTGCCCGTTCAACACAACGCTTTTTGAGGAAATGGCGCAGTAATTCTCTGTCATCTCGGTGGACACCCGAACCACACCGTTAAGGAAGGGAGGAAATGGGAGTGGAAGAAGAAAGAGAGAGAGGGGCCGTAATGAAACTGAAAATTGTATTTGAGGAAAGGAAATTACACAGTAACTGCCTCGCATATCTCGGTGGACACCCGTGAAAATTCAGGGGGCACTTTGGCTCTCTAAAGAGAGAGAGAGAAAACTTTATTGTCGGAAAAGAAGGGTTCCTGGGCGCTTAGCAGAAGGGCCAGGTGGCCGTTAGCTGATAGCTGGCGGCGACCTCTTCGGCGCGCTCGATGGCTCCTGCCTGGGCGGCGGGGTCTGAGCTGCGCAGCACTTCTTCCCAGGCGTCTGGTGAGGGAGCTTCTATAAAAGCTTCCGGAGGAGGATCCTCCGGGCAGTCCCATAGCATATGATCGAGGATGGCAGTGCTACCGCAGTGTTTGCAGGTGGGGTCTATGAGATCGGGGTAGATGTGGGCGTAAATGTACGGGTTCGGGTAAGAATGAATGGGTTTGAAGTCTTCTCCAAGCCACCTCTTCGTGTTTGGAAAGTGACTTGTGCGGGGGAGGATAGATTCTTCGAGAGAGTTTGTAGAATTGGGTAATTTCGTGGTACGAAATCACTGCCTCCATCTCGGATCGTGCTGCAAAGGGAAAGCGTTTACTGGCGCACTGTTTGTTTTTATTTACTTTTTATTTTTCATATTTTGTTTGTTTGTTTTAGTTTTTGCTCCTTTTTTATTTCTGTTTTTTTTCCTTGTATTATTTTTATGGTTTTTATTTTTGTTTATTTTTTATTTTATTTTTTCCCCTTTTGACTTTATTGCTTTTATTTTATTTATGAAACCCATGCATTCACTAGATGCGCCTTTATTGATACTCGAACCTTGAGCCTTAGTGGCGGAGTGGTAGCGTCTGCGCTTCAAATGCCAAAGGCCCTGGTGCGATTCCCACCCTCGGCGCAGTTTTTTTTTAAGCAGTGACGCCGAAAGGCGGACAAATCTGTCGACGCGTCTGTCGACACGGCTGCCGACGCGTCTGTAGACACAGCTGCCGACGCGTCTGTCGACACGGCTGCCGACGTGTCTGCTAACGACAGTATGAGGCATTAAAGGCTTTCGCCTTAAAAGCGTTACGTTCAAAGGGCAACGCATCGCGCCGAACGGGTGGTGGCGTTCCGTGGATTCCCTGGCAGCGCTACAACACGCTGTCGCGTTCCACTCCTAAAGGCAAAGATTAAGCGTCATTAATTGGCAGTTAATTAATGCACCAACAGAATGTCAAGTGAACAATCGCGTAGCAGAATGCAGCGCTCAGGCTTTTGCCTTTCACCACTTCAGCCGCTAAAGTTCCTCGCAATCTTTTTCCTTACCTCTGTCGTCTTCTCTTCGCCTGAGTGGCATTTCTTCTTTATGTTGTTGTTGGCAGTGGCTATTTATTGTTAGTAAAAAAATTGACAGTGGTTTAGCTCTGGTTAAACCGGATAAATTGCGTTAGCACTGGCAACCTCGGTACTCCGCTGTTTTTCGAGTCTTTGGGCGCGTTCCTCTGGTGATTCTTCGGGGCGTTGCCTTCGCCTGGCACCATTGCGCCGTTCCTGAGCAGTCAGGTATTGAGATTCATCGGTGACCGATGACGCGGAACCACTCTGCGAAGTAGAATGTTGTCGCCAAGCTGCATCCTAAGGCCGACGCATAAGGATGGGTCGGACACGACGCTTTGCAAGACGTTCTTCACGCTGTTGTTGTTGTTCTTCGTCTCTTGTGCACGTTCTCGCTTTGTCGCTTCTTCATGTCGCTGCCACTTCTTTCTCCTTAGAGGACTACATAGCAACGCATTCACGCCAAGGCAAGCGCGATTTTATAGACGCTTAACAGCGCGGGAGCATGGGCGCCACCGTCACGTAACCATTCCGCCACGCTGCCTGGGAGTCCACAGAACGTTTGCTACCACACCACGGGCAAGTGTCCCGATATTGCGTCGGGTAAATCTTGCTAAGGATATGCAGGTTTGGGAATGTTCCTGTCTGCAGTCTTCGCCAGTACACTGCCTCTTGTTGATTTAGATCACGATGAGGCGGCGGATAGCGGATCCGTACCCCCTTATATCGTTGTACCACATCACGTGGGAATTAAGTAAGAACGATACCCTTCGTAAAGAACTGAGTGCTGAACAGTGGGAGAGCCGGCTCTCCAGCGGCGATCTGGGATGCCAACAAGCTCTGATCCAGCACGCCCAACGAGCAGCGAAGCTCAGCGGAGCCCTGGAATAGGGGCACCGACTATGTGACAAAAAGGAAGATGGACCTCTTCTTTCTCGTCTGCTACTAGCACAAGACCTTTCTAGAGCAATAAAACTCTTTTATATACCTACCTACCTACCACAGAACGTTATCACCCGTTCGGCTGTGCGCCTTGCTCGTCGGTAAATTAGTTTTTGAGCAAAGCAAATCTGTCTCGCATATCTCGGTGGACACCTGAACCTCGCCGTGACGAGAAGGGAGGAAGATGCAAGTGAACGAAGACACCGTATTGACTAGGCGCGCCTTTGTTCATTCCAAACCGTCGAACTGGCATGGCGGAGTGGTTAGCGTGCTCGTCTCGCACTCCGGAGACCACCCTGCTAGTGAAGGAACGCATAACGCTTGCTAATAATGAAAACCGATTGTTACGCGCATTTCAAGAATGTTTTATTTTTCTTTTTTTAATTATATCAAATCCGCTTACGTGGCATTTCCTCCTCCTTTGTATGGCTCGTGACTTACGTCGTATCAGTCACGCGTTGCTGACCCTCGCCGCCGTTCTGTCGTGTAGCGTTCGAGCCGTCGCTGATTGGTTGCCTCGATGTAGCGTTCCTAGCCGTTTCTCCGCCCCACCAGTCTCGCTGACCGTTTCCACGATGGCCGCTGCGCCTTGATTGCCACCGCAGATATGCCACGTCCCGAGTGCTGCAAGAAGGTCGGAGACATGGGCCCGGAGACCGTCGCCTCGCTCTTGATTGCCAGCCGTACTCCTTCCCTGGCAGAGACTGAAGCCCGGCACAGGCAGACTGCTGACAGCTTCGACTCTGACTTGTCCCGTGTGGAGGTAAGCCTCGACTTAAGGCAACCGCCGGCAGTTCTACAGAACGCGAAGGTGCTTACTGGTCTCCCGGAGTGCGTGTGCTTCGGGCGGCGATGGTCGAATGTAGCCGTGCCATTTGTATCGGGAGCGCCGATAGCGTGCAGTCGTTCCGCACCAAGCTGAGGTCGTATACTCTCTCAACAGCGACGAGAGCAGCTTCCATTGTTCAGAGTGAACACCTGAACAATACGCATAAACCAACGTTCATGGAACTAAACTCAGTTGCCAAACCTAGAGCGGTTTCGCGGCGCCGCCACCACTGGCTGCTCTCAGTGGCGCTGCAGTCGTACCAGGCTTCAGCCGGTCCGATCAGTTGCTGTACTGCGCGCATGTCGCTTTCGCGACGCGATTGCTGCTGTGATCGTTGTCTTTGTGCCACGTGCGCTTGCATGCAGATTTTCTGGTGCTGTATCTGCCATGCCGACGTGCTGTGCGCCGGACTGCACCAGAAGTTACAGAAACAGCAGACTGCGAGGAATTTTTTCGCGGCTCCTCGTGACGCGGATCTCCGTGCGGCATGGGATCGAGCCATTCCCCGCCCGTGTTGACAGAAATCTCTCCGACAAATCACGTGTGTGCGATCTTCATTTCCATTTTGAAAGGAGCGTGGTTATAAGAGTTTCTTCACCAAAGTAGCATATTAGACATCTACTCTAAAGGTGGAGATCAGATCATCGCAAGGCTCATCATAAGTTCACTTACCAGCGTATCTAAACGCGAATGTCTGGCAGGCATTGGTGTTGTGTGTTTTAAACAGAAATTAGCAATAGCTTTAGAGCGCAAAGCCCCGCATTTATGGCACTCGAAAGCAGACCACAAGTGCCTACGATTTCTGTGGTGCAGTTTTCCGAAATAAGCAGATTTTACGCACAGCGTTCACTTCGTGAATGACTCCGCGCGCTGCTCACAACCCGAGCTGCGAAGGCAGTGAACTTCCTCGGGTGCGTTCCTCAGTCGTCAGTTTCTCTTTCCCTGCAACAGCGACAATGCCTGACGCCAACTCCAGACAAGAAATTTCAGTATTTTGAGTTTACCGCTCTCCGTGTATTGTTCCTAGCGTGCGCTACCGTTCCAACAATATTTTTCGATCCTTCACGCAGTGCACTACAGCTGGACACAAATACAGAGATATTTTTACAGTTTATTCCCAACACATTTTGCGCACGCATACCTCGACGAGGCTCCACTTACTCCTCTCGATTTTTGCTTCTTCCCCATTAATAACATGGGTGTACGTCTTCAGTATGTCTTCTTCGTGAAAATGAAGGTCGCACACACGTGATTTGTCGTAGAGTTTTCTGTCCATACGGGGAATGGCTCGATCTTAATAAAATCTAAATCTAATAAAATCTTACTTAGCTGACAGGCAACAGTGTGTATGTATTCGAAACCACCAATCATCTCTACTACCTATAATCAGAGGCGTACCTCAGGGAAGTGTACTAGGCCCTCTGCTATTTAATGTCTACATAAACAGTATTGTGAACATTGACCAAGGTTTAAAATTCATTATTTACGCTGATGACTGCACGATTTTGTTCTCTGGTCCTGATGTGAATGAACTAGTCACCAAGTGCAATCAACTTCTTAATCGGCTTCATGAATGGTCTGATATTAATCTACTAAAAATTAATCCTGCAAAAACAAAAGTTATGTTATTTTGTGCAAGAAACAAAAATTTTCGTCTAGAAAAAAAGATCACTTGTGGTGGTGAAGAAATTGAAATTGTTCACGAACACACCATACTAGGTGTAACTTTTTCTTCACACCTTACATGGGATTCGCATGTTGAGAAGATAATAAAAAACCTCTCGTTGGTAACAGGTGCAATTGCTCGTTGCCGCGCGTTCCTTCCTGGTAAAAGAAAGCTACAAATATATAATGCATTATTTGTCTCACAAATAAGCTATTGCTCATTAGTCTGGTTGACAACAACTAAGGCCAACCTAGAAAAAATTTACCTTCTGCAAAAGAAAGCTATACGTCACATTGCTAATCTTGATTACCTAAGCCACACACGGCAAGCTTTTGAAACATTCAGTGTGTTAAAAATTCAAAGTATGTATGAATTCCGAATATTGCTTTCATTTCATCTGTCGTCATCCTTTAGGTCTATGATTGAAGGCACTGCGCTATTGAAACAGAACGCTCACACAGTTAATACTTGCAACACAGACACTTGGTTTGTTCCCCATTTTCGCACTGACTATAAGTTCCAAGCATTACAGCACAATCTTCCAGTAATTTTAAATAGATATAAAGACATAAATAAATAACCCTACTAAGAAAGCATTGCGTGAATTATTTCTTCAAAAATAATTCCTGACGTATAATTCGCGCCAAAGTACAGCTGCTCCCTTGTATCTTATGTAAATATGTTTTCTGTATTTCCCTATTGTAATTTATTGATGATTTTGTGCTTTCTGGATGTCCTGTTTTGTGAAAACTGTAACCTGACTATGTGTTCGTTTTTATTTTTTTTTTGTGTGTATGTCAATGTTCTCAACAATGTCTGCTCCTATGCCTTGTAACGGCTGCCTGGGCCTCGTCAAGCTGTATACCTACAGCTTTTAGTCCAGGCAGCCGCCAGAATTTTCTGGAAAATAAATGAAATTGAATTGAATTGAATTGAATTGAATCCCATGTCGCACGGAGAACCGCGTCGAGGAGCCGCGAAAAAATGCCTCGCAGTCTTGTTGTTTCTGTAACCGCTCGTGTAGCCCGGCGCACAGCACGTGGGCATGGCAGATACAGCACCTGAAACTCTGCATGCAAGCGCACGTAGCCCAAAGACAACGATCACAGCAGCAATCGCGTCGCGAAAGCACTCTACGACATGCGCGCACAGTAGCAGGCAGACATTCGCGTTTAGATAAGCTGGTAAGTGAACTTACGATGAGCCTTGCGATGATCTGATCTCCACCTTTAAAGTAGATGTCTAATATGCTACTTTGGTGAAGAAACTCTTATAACCACGCTCCTTCCGAAAATCATGACCGCCCGCAATTTCGGCCAACGGTGGCATTGGCCAGGCAGCGATGATCTATCACTCGAGTTGCTGCAGGAAAGATTTGTGGCATACTCGCCGCACAGGGTTCAGAACTGACTGGTGTCTTTACGATAAACATCGGTAAGTGCGATATTTGGGACGCCAGTTACTCAGCATTCCCGAAGGCTGCATGCTACGACGCTGGGCGGCCGGGCCTGCGGCGTCTGCTAGCGGCGGCCAGCGGGAGCCTGTTTCGACGGCAGCGCCCCCTCGCGCCAAAATTTGCGGGCCGCTTCAGCCGCATGGAGAAGGCGGAGAGTTTGGCAACTTAGTTTAGTTCCATTAACGTTGGCATAAACAGTGTAGTGTATGCCCCATTTACACGCATGCTAGGCCTATTTAGCTTACCAATATTTTGGGCGTGGTTTGGGCATAGCATTAACAAAGAAGCAAGAGGAAATTTTCCAGCACGCTCAAGCTTCGCGTTTAAGAGTGGAACGCGGATGCGTGTAGCAGCGCTGCAAGGGAGTGCACTAAACGCAATCGCCCGTTTGGTGTGACGCTTGCCCGATGCACAAGTTCAAAATTGATTTGGTTAGGTTTTTTATTGGGGTTTAACGTCTCAAAGCAACTCAGGCTATGCGGGACGCCGCATTGGAGGGCTTCGGAAATTTAAACCACCTAGGGCTCTTTAACGTGCACTGACATCACCGGTTCAAATCTCTGCCGTGAGCTATGCTCTAACTTACTAGCAGGTTTACGCTGAACGAAACACTGAATCATATGACACCATTCGGAACATTTTGCGGCAAACGGTTTGCACGGTACGATTTTTTTCCGATGCGCGGTGCTCACTACTACAACTAGTACGACGCCGACTGCTATTTGACCGAACTAGCTGTTTACGCTATCGCGTAAAATGATTTTCATATACGTGCATTCTGTAAACAACGATGAAGCGGAGCGCCGGTCCAGCTCGCGCCCGCATACTAAGCTGGTCATCCGTCATGATCTGATCGGGATCGTTCCGCACTTCCCGTTATCGCAGCTTAATCACAGATGCGAAGCCGCACGATAAAGCGGCCTGTATCCACAACGCTGAAATGTGGTCGTAGACGATAAGCTTTCTTTGGAGGAGAAATTATAGAGGCCCGTGTACTGTGCGATGTCAGTGCACGTTAAAGAACCCCAAGTGGTCAAAATTTCTGGAGCCCTTCCCTACGGCGTCTCTCACAGCCTCAGTCGCTTTGGAACGTTAAACCCCATAAACCAAACCAAACCGATAAGCGCACATCCCCTCTGTACAACAATTTGTGGCCGATCGCATCGCTCCGTGCTCCGCCAGCGTCAATGACGAGCGTTGCTTCGCCGACATTCCCCCAATAACGATGGTCGAGACGCCGTTGCTGCTACGTATGTAGCTGACTCGTTTCTCAACTTATGCATCTTCACTGTTCGGCTTTTTTCAAGCCATTTTGACGTAATCTGGGATTTATTCTTGGCAATCGGTATGATCACATGGCTCGGTACGAAAGGGCTCTTGCACTAATGGCTGAGAAGAGTCAGCTTAGTGCTGGGAACATGCAGTGCTTTATCATCGCACCATCTGACGTAGGAAAAAGTTAAATGCTCTTATAGGTGTCGATATGGCCAAATATATACTCTCTTAACACAGGCCGGCAACGGTAGGCGGGATTGAGTGACCACGATGTAAACCTATGGCGTACTGACTCACCGACCCCATTTCTTCCCCGTGCAGCAACTGAAGATATCCCAGAGCAGAAGGCGGCTCCAGTACTTCCTGCCGCTTGTGGACCATCCAAGAGTGCTGGGGTTGCCGGGTCAACTTCCAACTTCGACCAGGCTCGCAACCCACGCAGTATACGTATACATGATCGCAACGACGCCCTGTGTCGCATGTGCCTGCAACACTCGCAAGACCATCATGTCTCTCCACCTGCACCGCACGTCGGGCAGCGGTTGTGAATTAAGTACTGGATTCATTTCTCCAACGCAGCCACTGCCGCGGCGCAAGAGTACCTTCACATGGCCGGCGGTTACTTCCTGCGCAGCTGTCGGCGCGCAAGAGCTATCGTGACTGGCACCTCCGTCTGGAGCACGCTCTCCTGCGTCAACTAAAGCGCCGGCGTTGTCGCACTGGCGACTAGCAAGCGCGCCAAGTTGCGACAATTTCATTCGTCTGCGACTAATGGCTCGCAGTGGAAGCTGTGGTTTTATTAAAAGCATACGTATCTGTTCATGTTGAAGCGTGCATCTTTCAGAGCGGTGGCTGTTAGTGCGACGTCTTGACGAAGCACGTCCTCTAAGCCCACTCCTCCCGGATTTTCATTCATTCATTATTTCATTCATTCATTCATTCATTACTTCCGATTCTCACGGATGGAGGAAGCAGAGGTAAAAGCTGCATGCAAGCAGCTTGAGCAACCCTCGACTCCCCTACAAGCAACAGTAGCGGAAGGCATGCCCACACTTTAAAAGAACTACTGTGTGCTTAACACGTGAATGTTCTAAAAACTAGGCTCGGTTCAGCTACTCTTGAACCTGGTTAGACAGCAAAAGCTATGGCGTATCGGGCAACTGTGCGCAGCTTGGAGTCTCTAACATTGAGTGCGTTCCGGACACTGGACAGGCAGCGCGCCCACCCTGCCACCCTGGCAAGTGGCAGTTATGGTTGATCGCGACATTTTGCTCACCCAATGAACGCTACGGCTCATTGCTGCAGTGCCGCGTGTGGGCCACAAGGTTGTCAGCGATGACGCAAGGAGGCCACATCTCTCTCACCACCACGCGTACTGTACCTTAAATGCGTGAATCAGGCGTCCAATGACGCAGGGAAACAGTTATGCTTGCATTCTTTAAAATCATCGTAGTCTAACGTCATGCCCAACGGCAATAACACAATGAACGCCGACGACCTATGGCTTCAGTGCCGCGTTTCTGCCACAACACCGCCAGTGCCAATGCATGCAGCGCACACCTGTCGCTACCGAAACGTAGCTAAAGGGGAAAGGAAGGGTATGTGTTACAGCTGCTGGCGTCGTCGCTTCGGAGGACGCGGTTGTTGCGACGCACGTCTGTTCTTTCACTCTTTGTGCTCATACCTTTGAACTCTCCTCGATCTGCGCGTGGCAGCGATTGTGGCTCAGCTCAAGCCAGTGGGCAGGCCCTTGCACTTTCCTTTTGATTGTTCCGTCAGTTGCAACGACAACACGCAGCTTAAAGCATGACTAAGGTGACCACTGTCCGAGGGGGCCAATTAGGCGCCTCATTCTTCGTCGGTATCGTAGCTTAAAGAGCGACTAAGGTGTCAACTGTAAAGATTTCGGTAAATTGTAATTTTTTTTTAAGTAAATGGCGCAGTATCTGTCTCACATGACTCAGTGGACACCTTAACCGCGCCGCAAGAGAAGGGAGGAAGGTGAGAGTGAAATAATGAGAGAAAGAAGTGCCGTAGTGGAGGTCTTCCGGAATAATTTCGACCTCCCAGGGATCTGTAACGTGCCCTGCCATTACATAGCACACCGGCGCCTTCTGCGTTCCGCGTCCATCGAAACGCGGTCGCTGCGGTCGGGTGTTTCCACTGTCCCAGGGGGCCTGTTGCGTGTCTTTCCTTTGCTCTCGAACCTCCTGCTCTGCTTCGAAGCGCGACTAAGGTGGTGATGATGATGATGTCCTCAGGATGAATGGCACATACCCACGGCGGGGGATTGGCCAGGGTGCATAGCGGATACAAACGCACTCATGTACAGGGAATGGAGTATATTTAAATTTAAAATTTTGGGACGCAGAGCTAGAATTTGTACAAAACAAAAAATACGGAGAAGGAAAAGTTGTGAATTCACATTCTAGCAGAGGAATCTACCAGATGAAATTATATAATCGTGAATAGAATCGAACACTGGCTTCAGGGCATATCCCTTGGCGCTTGCCCCGAAGGATAAGAGAATCGCAATAGTTAGAGGAAGCCCAAGCCGAGCGAGGGGGACCTCCAAGTAAATTCTACGGAGAGCAGCGAGCCGCCGGCAGGAGAGGAAAAAATGTTCTATATAGACTCAATTTCGCCACAAGTCTCACAAAGGTTGTATATCGAAAGCCCCGATCGGCATAAATAAAGATTTAGCCGCGGTATCCTGCAGCGCAAAAGGGTCATGGACACCTCACATTGCCTCGAACTGCACATCCGCACACTCCAAGGAAATGCCAGGTGTTGAAAATCCGCTGCAGCGAGGAGAGGCTCATGGCTCAAGGTGTGGAAACGCTGGAATCGCTGAAAGCGTGCTAGAGTCAAGTAAACAGTAGGGGTGTGCGAATATCAAATTTTTCGAATACGAATCGAATGCTAATACTTGGTTCCGAATATCGAATCGAATATCGAATAATCAAGGACAGATGCATTTAACCACTACAAAACATTATTTGAGCAACCAAGAACATCACAGTTCAACTATCAGTGATGAAATGAACACAAAAGATGTGTGTGGCTGCACAAAAAGTATCAAAGTCTCGAACACTATTCATAGAAGAGTGTAAATATCAGAGAAGATGGCTAGTACATAGCATTGATTAGGGCTAGCTTGCCATAAGTACAAAAGCGCGTTGCTGGGATGAACATAAAAGGTTGTCGTGAAGGAAAACCGGCTGCTCCACACGGTCAGGCAGAAGTAGTTAGTTCCCTTCTAGCTGAAGCGACTTCTCCAGCCACAAAAATGCCCTCTCACTTGGCACTGAACTGGCACGTATTGCGAGGTATTTCGTGCAGAGCTCTGACTATAGCAGCTTCGCAGGCATAGCCACAAAGAAGCTCACCACCGTAGTTAGCTACTGCATGGCCAACGTTACGCATTGCTCTGGGCGCCGCTATATTGTTATGTCTCTTTTGATAGGACTTGGGGACCGAAATGAACGCCGGTGCTCGCAATAGAATATTCGGCTGGGTACGAATATTCGCGTCGGATCGAATATTCGAAACAACACGAATACTTAGATGTCGAATCGAATACGAATACTAAAAATATACTATTCGAATTATATAAAATTTCGTATATTCGCACACCCCTAGTAAAAAATATTTGGGACGAAAGGGACAATGGGTCCATCAAGGGCGGACTTTGCTAAAAAATCAACCCTCTCATTAGAAACAATACCACAGTGCCCAAGGACCCAGTGAAAGCGTACTTCTGTAACATGTGGAGGAATAAAAAATTGAAGGGAACGGCTCATAGGAGTATCTCTCGAGGTTTCGAGCGCTGCCAAAACTGAGAGTATAATAACCCGAGTGATACTGCAGGGAATCCTTATTAAGGCGAACTGAATGGCCAGAAACTCGGCTACAAAAATAGGGGTATAGTCAGGGGCCCGAAATGAGTAGCTCCAATCAAGAGCCCTTGAGTAAATACCAATAGCAGCTTTTTCATTTTGTTGGGAGGCATCTGTATAGACGACAATACGGTTAGGAAAATTGTCTAGGTACTCCTCTATGAGCCCATTTAACATATTGGCGGGCAGGTTCTTAGCATTCCTTGGGAGGGTGTTGTCAAAGACTGCCGTGTCAGCCCACCTGTGGTTGACTAGTACTAAAGATGTCATTGATACAGAAATATTTGACAGCAGGGAGTTAGTGAACACCTGAGGGAGTTTATACCGAGGTCAGGGAGTACCAAAGAAGAGAGTTGGGTTCGTTGTACATATAGGGTTAGCCAATCCAGGAACAGGCTCCAAAGACCTTAAAAATGTACGCATAGTGATAAGCTCAAACCGGGAATTGAGATCAGGTATCCGCGCCTCCAAGTACAGCATTAGCTACTGATTTAGCCAGACCTAAGCAAAGGCGCAGAGCACGTCGCTCCATAACAAACAGGGGTTCACGCTTGTACTTTGGGCACCCAGAAAAGAGAACGGAGCCGAATTCAAGGATTGGCCGTACATAGGTCTTATAAAGAAGTAGTAGAGTGTCTCGTCGCATACCGAATTTTTTGTTGCTGATCCTCACCAACCGGCCGAGGGCACGCTCACCATTAAAGGTGCACTGAAGAGGAATGTGAACTCGTGTTTTTGCCGCGGGAAGTCAATCTGCACGTTCCGAGCATTCTTAGAAACTTCGATTTATTGCCCTGTGTGGCTGATTTTCCTAATTAAATCGAATTAACGTCCGGCTCCCGCCTTTTTTTTTTAATTCTCCCTCGTACGGTGGGCGGAGTCGACCAACGCGTGGAGTGCCTTTCAGCCAGTCCCGCGGCGGCTTGCCGCTCTGCCATCGGCGGAGTAATACGTAGTAGTCCGTAGAAGCAAATACTCTGCGCGTATTTTTATTTCTACAGGCTTATTTTGCGGCTATATTATCTGCGAATGAAACTATTTATTCACCGAAACCTAAAAAACAAAATAAAGCCATAGCAATGCCTCCACGGAGCTGGCTGCAAGGCACTCCACGCGTTGGTCGACTCCGCCCACTGTACGAGGGAGAATTAAAAAAAAAAGGCGGGAGCCGGACGTTAATTCGATTTAATTAGGAAAATCAGCCACACAGGGCATTAAATCGAAGTTTCTAAGAATGCCCAGAACGTGTAGATCGAGTTCCCGCGGCAAAAAGACGAGTTCAGATTCCTCTTCAGTGCACCTTTAAGCGCAATGCTTCTAATGTGTGGGCGCCAGTCTAAATGCGGGTCATATATTATACCCAAGTATTTTGTTGAATCAACTTGCGGGATGAGGATAGAGTGATACGACAGAGAGATGTAAAGAGTAGTTGCTTGTGGAAAAACAAGGACGGCACACTTGTTGACATTTAAAGTTAACTTTATGCTGTCTAGCCAAACTTCTAGAGCATTTAAATACTCTTGCAGTAATTAGTACAGGATATGAATGTCTTTGGCAGAAGCGAAAAAAGCAATATCATCCGCATACACATAAACTTTGACGGCTGGGTGAATAGGGATATCACGCATTAGTATGTTAAACAATAACGGTGAAAGAACGGAGTCTTGTGGGACACCTCTAGACTGGGTGTATGTTGTAGAAGTTAACGTACCCTTAGAACAAAAGAACGCTCTATTCCTTAAGAACTCTCCTATCCACGCAAAGAGGTACAAAGGAGGTTGTACATTAGCCAGTTTATGAAGCAAAATGCTGTGTTCAACGCTGTCGTAAGCCTTTGCAATGTCTAAAGTAACCAGAGCTGATACCTCATTTTGCCTCGTAGCAACCTTAATACGGCTCTCCAAGTCTATGTGCGCGGTCCAAATCGAACACCCCCGGCGGAAGCCAATCTGAGCCTCGCTAAAACTTTGAAGACTCAGAATATCACTCGTGAGGCGGCTGAAGACTACCCGCTCTACAAGCTTAACCAAATTTGATGTGAGAGCAATCGGCCGAATATTGTCGAGATCAAAACCCTTCCCCTGCCCTTTCAGCAGTAAAATAATTTTCGCTGTTTTCCAATTTTGTGGAATCCGGGCTTTTTCCAAAGACAAGTTCACAATCTGCAAGAGGTACGGGGCAAAGTCTTGCATTAGGATTTTAAGCATGCCAACTGTTACTCCGTCAATCCCAGGGGCAGCAGATTAACTATGGACGCTAAATCAGATACAGATACCTTAGTGAAGTCTCCACCCAAATGAAACGGGGATGATGGAAAGGTAGTGCGAGCACGAAAACGCACAGCAAGGCCTTGAGCTATGGACTCTAGTTTATCTTTTTCGTCCCGAGGTGGCAATACTGTGGACTGAGAGATGTGAGAAGAGGGCAGCACATGAGTACGTTCCATGAATCTATAGAGAGACTTCCGGTTGACAGGGTTAGACAGATAGGTGTTCAGGCTGGCATTGTAATCATCCTTAGCCTTAGATATTGTTCTTTTAAAAGAGGCTGCAAAGAATTTGTAATTTATCCAGTTTTTGGGCACTGGTTATGCGCTAGACTCTTCCATGCAGCTTTCCTTTGACGATAGGCTTTTTCGCAGTCGTCATTCCACCAACTCGAAGGAGTCTTATATTTAACGCCTGACCGGACTGTAAAGACTGCTCGCCGAGAGGCGTCTAACACATAATTTAATACTTAAGGGCCCCCGTCAGATTTATCGTAGGGGGCAACAGGCGAGAGGGCCTCACCTAGGAGGTTCTTGAACAGTGTAGTATTTATAAATTTTTGTGGTGAACCAGTCGCCCTGACTGGACTGCACGCAATAGTGAAAGTGATTGGGGAGTGGTCACTTGACGTACCGCAGTCAACTGTACACCACGAAGATACCGCTGTACCATTAACAGCTAACGTTAAATCAATAGCTGATCGAGAATTTGCTTTCATGTAAGTCATGGCGCGACTATTGTAACAGCACACACCGTTTGCTGACATCCAAGACCAAAGTAATTTCCCGCTAAAGTCTGATCTCAAACCTCAAATTACATGATGTGAATTGAAGTCCCCAGCTAGAACTACTCGTCTGCTGTTGCGCAGTAACGCATCGAGCTCATCCGTCCTACGGGCTCCTGCGGGGAAGTATATATTTGCCACCGTAACAGGGGCACACTGCGGAATAATGATTTCAACGGCAAGTATCTCACAATCAGGTCGCATAATTTTGTGAGACACTTTAGCACGATGATACAGTTTCGTTGATATCAATGTTAGTAAGCCCCCACCCCTGCCGTTTGGGCGATCATTTCTAAAAACGGAGAATTTTTTTATTGCAAATGGTCGATTAGGATTGAGCCACGACTCCTGTATTAAAATAATGTATGGACTATGTTTTAGTATAAGCTGCTGTAAATCGGGGAAAGAAGATGATAAAGAGCGACAATTCCACTGCAGAACAGATATTCCCGCCATGATTATTGCTTTAAAAACGTAGCCGCAATAGCCTCTTTCGACACATCTGTTTTCTTTGAAATTCCAGGCGAACTTTTCTTAGTCTTACCATGATTATGGTCAGATTTCTAAGGAGAAGAGGAAGCACGACGCTTCTGAGATGAAGTAGTCATTTCAACATCTGACTGACAAGCGTTAGAGAGGGGGACTTGGTCAGAGTCATTTACACCCACGGACGTGGAGGCAGAAAGGGTGGTGGGCTGAATAGCAGCAGTGGCAGAGGAGGGTGGACAGGAAGACGAGTTGAGGTTACTTAAAGCCGATGAAGCAGCCTGCGCGGAAATGACCTGGGACAAGGCATCGCTGAACATACTGATCATGCGGTCAAGTACACCAGCAACCGCATTCTCTACCGCAGCAACAACGGACTTAGTTAAGGCTGCCTCCACATCACCAGTGGTCGTGCGGGAAATACTTGCGTGTGAGCACTGCCGTCTGTCAAGGCGGGCGTATGCATCAGATCAGCGCGCGAGCACCTTTCACGCTGAACAATGTCCAAGACGTTCTGCTCATCGGCACGCTTCGGGCAGGTGGGGTCGTCAGCTGTGTGATCAGAGTGGCAAAGGCAGCAGCTAAGCGACTCAGAAGTGCAGATTTCGTGTGCATGATCACCGCCACAAACGCGACAGCACGTTGCGGACTTGCAAGATTTGGCACTGTGACCGAACCGCCAGCAATTCTTACACTGTAAAGGACGGGGCTGCAGTGGGTCCACACGATACACAATAGGCCAAACTTTGATCTCGGACGGGCAAGAGTACCCTGCAAATGTTGCAATAACCGACTCCGTTGGTGTTCGAGAGCCTCCAGCCTCTCTGCGGCAGCGGTAAACTGAAAGGATGCCAACACCGGCGTCATGAAAGTCTGCAAGAATTTCCCCTGGTGTAGCGGAAGGATCCACACCGCGGATAATTCCTTTTACGCAGGCTAGCTGCTCAGGAATAAATACCGTCATCGGTAGTGAGGCGAAAGAGGTGCACTGCAGCAAATCGGCAACGCAATCCAAGTCAGCCGATTTGCCTAGCATTCCTTTCTTGCCAAATGGTCGCACCTCCGAAATCTCAAGACAGTGGCTGGTGGCTGCCTTCAGCTGCTCCTGGATCATTCGAGAGTTTTTTATTTTAATTACACCATCTCCTACAGAGACCAGCGCCACAGGGATTAGCTTGACACCGTTTTGTCTGAAAGACGTTAGAGGCAGATTTTCAGCCGGTAAACTGGCGAACCAGGTTACCGGACCTGAGCCCTGGGAAGACATGGCCATGGCGGAAAACCTAAAAAGCCTTCGAACCTACATCCAAAGGGGGAAAGACCTGGCTAAATCCCCCACTCGCGGAACGGCCTCACCAAAATTTGAAGACAGGCCAGAGGACGCAGAGGCAGGCCGTGGAACAGCAGCACCAACGGCGAGGACAGGGATTAGGAGGACTCCGGCGAAGGACAGAGGAACGCCTCCGAATGCCAGCCGTCCAAGCAGGGTGGTGGTGGTGGAAAACATTTATGTACAGGTATAATATAGGAGGTTATGCATGAGCTGACCCAGAGGGGGCCAGCCCTTACAAATACTAGGTGGAGGTTTCTAGTTCGGGACCCCAGTGTCATCGGCCGCCGCCCGGGCTCGCGCGACCAAGGCCCGTTGGGCCTGCAGGTCAGAGCAGCCGAGCAGGGTCGCCTCCCAGTCCTCCCGGGTTGGGTTGGGGTGAGGGGGGATAGCAGGGTTGGAGGGACAGGCCCACACCATGTGGTCGATGTCCCAAGACTTCTCCGCACAGTGCCGATAGCTGCCCGAGAAAGAAGGGTCGAAGTGTTTGAGAGCTGCCGGGCACAGCAAAGTATTAGTATACAGGCGGAGCAGAAGCCGCTCCTCCGCGTTTGACAGACCTTTACACGGGCGGGGATAAAGACCATGGCCAGATTGAAAGAGTAAAACGATGTCTTTGAAGGTGTAAGCTGGAATAAATTCGAGTTCCTGATCGTCAGGGTCGGAGGGGAATGTCCGGTGAGAGAGCGCGCGGGCGGCGGCGTCAGCTGCCTCATTTCCCTCAAGGCCCATGTGAGCGAAAGCCCAAACGATACGCCGGTGCGCGGGGTCACCGGTGTAGACGCTGTTTTGAAGAATGCGGTAGGCTAAATACGGTACCCAGCCCTGCTCGACGTTCCGACATGCCCCTCGCGAGTCGGAAATAATTGTTTTTGAATTGGAATCAGATGCAGCCAACGCAATGGTGACCTCCTCCGCGTGTGTTATGTCACGGGCTCGGAAAGTAAGGCCGTTCACTGTTTTGTATTGGTGGGTGACTGCGGCTGTGTACCATCCCCCATGGTGGGGGCCTGAGGCATCCACGTAGAATACGCCGGGTTTCGATCCATAGTGGCGGGCCAGGGCTTCCGCCCGCGCCAGGTGCCGGCCATTATGGTCCTCACGGTTCATGTTCGCGGGAAGAGGGCGCACGTGGAGGTCGCATCTCCACTGGGATGGAATACGTACGCGCTCTTCCATGAGAGTGGTATGTTGGATGTGTAGTCGGGCAAGGAGGCGGCGACCCGACGATGTCTTCGAGAGACGTGTGTATTGGTTAGTCAAGTGGGTTTCCCGGAGCTCCCGGAATGTGTTCACCATGCCTAGCCCCAGGAGGCGCTTGTTGGAGGTGGTCACGGGGAGGCCTAGAGCCCGCTTAATAATTTTGCGGAGGATGACTTCGAGTGAATCCTCGTCTTGCTTCCGCAGGTGGAGGTATGGAGTCGAATATAGAATTCGACTGGTTACAAATGCATGCGCCAGCCGCAAGGCGTCAGGACAGAGCTTGACTAAGGTGTCCACTGTCACAGGGGGCCAGTTATGCGCCTCGTTTTTACTTTCGAATCGCCTGCTCTCCATCGGTTTCGTGGCTTAAAGCGCGACTAAGGTGTCCACAGTCACAGGAGCCCACTTATGCACCTTTCCTTTCCTTTATCTGAAGGTCAAACGAAGGTGAACTCTCCAGGCACAATGAACTTGGCTTTACCTAGCATAGTGAAGCTACCGGGGTTCGATCGGGTTTCCATCGAACCCCGGTCTCCGGAGTGCGAGACGAGCACGCTACCACTCCGCCATGCCAGCTCGATGGTTTGGAACATAGAGTTTCTTACTATTACCTAGAGGGAAAGCTGGCGGCGCTGCACTTCAGCCACCATGGACGCCCAAAGCATCATGGGGCGGTGAGCTACTCGTTGCGGCACAGTCGTAATTTTTTGGGAACATGGAGTGGCACTACTAAGACGTTTCATTCTGAAAACGCTGTTCGTGTGTGCGCAGACGACTTTCGCGCGAACGCAGTGGGCAAAAGTCATAGTAGTGAAACCGCGACGACACACGACGCCAATAAAAGGTTTAACTTTTCCGAAATGCCATTAAAAAACCTCTTATAGCATTTAAGCAACAACATATTTTTTGAAAACATATTTACTTTTAAAAGTGCGCCTGTTAATTACGAAATATTAGTTTTTATAGTGTTCACTCCTTGGCCAATAGGAGAGCGAGTCGTCTCTTATTTTGGGCAAACTTTGCACTTAAATGCTTTTCTGATCGTTTGTTGCAATCATTAGACAAGATATTGAATGTTAGGACGTTTGTAGTTATCAAACAGCTTTATTTTTCTATTATTTTTTGGCCAAAAGTTGCAGTTCCGCAACAAGTAGCTCACCGCCCCATGATGCTTTGAGCGCCCATGGTGGCTGAGGTGGTCACGTGGGGTCTCCATGCAAACTCCTGTGACGACCCCACATAATGCGCAGGTCCACACGGGACGGAGAGGCAAGAAGACACCGTATGGCTCAGTTTAAACAAAATGATGTAATCAATAATTATACATGGTACATCAGAGGCTGGGCTGTCCGAGCTTACGTGGCGACGCCGTCATGGGGGCGATGGATGGTCTCCGGAGTTGCGATCCGTCGGTGGCTGGCAGAAGCTGCGCGCCGTCCGGCTTCGGCGCTGAAGGACCCTTTTCCGTGAACGATCTCGTCCTCTCTGCGTGCCTTTCGTCCGCACTCGCCAGCTATATCTGCTCCGCCGGCCACGCCCGATCTCCTGTCTTCCCGACTGGAATGTTTCTTTCTTCCTCCTTTCCACGGCGGCGCCCTGCGGCATCCCCGACATCCCTCGTTGGAATGTCGTTTGTCTCCCGCCGGCAGCTTTCTTCTCTTGTCCTTGTACGGCCAGGCAGCCTAATTGGGCTGGCTTTCCCTCCCGCCGGCGCCTTTGTACCATTGTACCCCTTCAGTGGCTTGCCGCCGCTGGGGGCTCCGTCAATGCGGCGCCGCTGAACGCGGACCGTACCCCTTCAGTGGCTTTGCCGCCGCTGGGGGCTCCGTCTAGGCGGCGCCGCCGAACGCGGACCGTTTAAGGGGAGACAAGGGAGTACGACGGTTGAGCACAGAGAAAATTCCGCCGAAGATATGGGCCCTGGTAGCTCACGCACGGAACGTCACACTCGCTCACCCTCCAGAAGAATGTTCTCCGACCATTTGAGTTCAGGCAGCTCCCCTTCTTTTTCTGAATCGCCTCGCACATTCCGTCCGACAAAACACTTTTCGCTGCACACAACACCACTGCACTGCACCATATGCCGCAGCTGTCATAACTGGCGTCTCCAGGGGCAGCACTGATCTTCTTTCACAGACAAACATGAAACTCAGCACCCAAGCCTCTCCTTGCTAGTCCAAACTGGACGAAATAAATTTACCACAGTTACAAAGGAGCTCCCACTTCCAGCACAATCACGGCACAGACAAAAAAATATATAGATAACGAAAGGAAGTCGGGCATGTTCTGCATCCTGTGTAAAAGTGTTACTTAATGACAGAAAGGCTTAACTAGCAACTCCGATATTTTAACACATAAGCACATAGCAATGTTATGAGCTGCAGCATTACACAGTCTTAACCAGTCCCCAACTCCGCTCTGTTTACGCCATTAGTCCGACTTAGCTTTCCGATTTCGAAGCGGATATCGGCGTTCATGAGTCGTACCAAGTAATTCTGTGACCCCTTGTCTGCTTTGAGACTCGCGAGGGCTCGTGGCAGGAGCCTCTCTTGGCGTTATCTGCGCGGCAACCTCGCGCGCTCCTTCCTCCAGCAATGCATGAAGTAAATCCGGTGGCATTCCTGCCGTAACCTCTGGCGCTTGCCGAACAAATGCAGGAGAGGGCGTTTCTTGCGAACAATCTGCGCGCTCCGCTTCACTTCGGTCCCCATCAAAATCTGCGCTTTCCCCCTCCTCATTTCGTGAATACTGAACCGGTGCCGACTTGAGGCGATTTGCGTGTATCCTTATCAAGCCGCGGTTCACGTCTCGGACCCTGAAGTTTACCGGAGAATGCTTCTCGACAACCTCGCACGGTCCTCTCCACCTCGTCTGGAACTTACGAGCCAACCCAATCTGTCTTTGGCAGTTTTTGATGTACACGCTGTCCCCCACATCAAACGGCGCGTCTCTAGCACCGCGATCGTGCACCTCATTCCTGCGCTGCGCCGCTTTCTTTAAGGCCTCCTTTGCGATGTCCCTCGCCACTTGCAAGCGCGATTCTAGCTCAACCTTATAGTCGTCCAGTGAAGCGTATGGGACACGACGGGGGCCCTCTGGCACTTCACTAGGCTGGTCCGGGTCTCGGCCGTAGAGAAGAAAGAATGGCGATTCGCCCGTGCTCTCGTGTGCTGCGGAATTGTAGGCAAACATTGCATACGGGAGCCACAAGTCCCAGTCCCGCTGGTCGCGCGAAACAAAATGCGACAGGAACCCGGCCACGGTTTGGTTCAGTCGCTCCACCGCGCCGTTGCAAGCCGGATGGTACGGTGTTGTCTGCTTCTTAGTGATCTTAAGCAGCTCGCAAACTCTCCGCATTAGCTGCGACACGAAGTTCGTTCCCCGATCTGTCAAGAGTTGCCTCGGAGATCCATGTCGGAGCACGATCTGTTCGACAAATGCTCTTGCAACCGTGTCTGCTTTCTGATCTGGGAGTGCTACCGCTTCCGCGTATTGAAAGGTGATCGACAAATACTAAAATGTACCTGTTTCCAGAAGTGGTCGTGGGCAATGGGCCCATTATATCCATACCTGTCCGCTCGAAAGGAGCCGAAACCTCAGGGAACGGCTGAATTGGTGCTGGCCTGCGTCCCTTGGGTGTTTTTCTTTCGAGACAGGAATGACACTTCGCACAGTAGTCTCTAACATCCTGCCGCATGCCACTCCAAAAATACAAACGCTCGACGCGCCTGCGTGCCTTCGCTACGCCAAAATGACCGGCGCACGGCGCATCGTGGAACGCGCGAAGAACCCTTTCTGTCCACGACCGAGGTATGACGACTCTCTCCCAAGCGGTTTTCTCTGGTCTCCCTTTCCTGGTTGGCCTCGTGCGCCGACACAGGGTGCCGTCTTTGCCAATGAAATAACCTAGCTGTTCGGGGTGAGATGGTGCGCCCTCTAAGCTTTCGATTATTCGCTTCAGGTCAGGATCTTTGTACTGCTCTGTGCGTAATTCGGCGGGGTCGACTACGGGGACAAACTCATCTATAGCTGACACGGCAGCTGTACGGCTGAGCGCATCAGCATTCAGATGTGTCTTTCCTGACTTGTGCTCCACCTCAAAGCAGTATTCCTGCAGCTGTAGATTCCATCTAGCGAGTCGCGAGCTAGGGTCCCTGACACTCATCACCCATTTCAGAGGATGGCAGTCTGTGACTAGCTTGAATTGGCGGCCGTAAAGGTAGCATCTGAAGTGCTTTACTGCCCAGACAACGGCGAGGCACTCCCTTTCTGTAGCTCCGTACTTCTGCTCTGTGGGGCTCAGCTGTCGGCTAGCAAAAGCCACGAGATGTTCTTTGCCCTCGATAACCTGAGATAACACAGCACCAACTGCGAACTTTGACGCATCTGTGGCCAAAACGAAGGGCAAATTAAAATCCGGGTGGCGCAACAGCGGTGCACTCATTAGCTTCCTCTTCAGGGCCCCAAAAGCATCCTCCTCGTTTTTGCACCAGCGAAAGGCGACATTTTTGGCTGTTAAGGCAGTGAGCGGTTTAGCGAGCTTGGCGAACTCCTCTATGTGCCTTCGGTAGTAACCGATCAGGCCGAGAAACTGCCGGACCTGGCGGACACTAGTCGGGGATGGAAAATCCGAGACACACCTTAGTTTCTCAGGGTCCGGTCGCACGCCGTCAGCTGAAACAACGTGCCCGAGGTATTTCACCTCGTTTTTGAGGAATTGGCACTTAGAAGACTTCAGCTTGAGACCAGCTCCTCTTAGTCGCACCAAAACCTGCTCAATATCGCGCAAGTGGTTCTCAAAGCTGTCACTGTATATGATTATGTCATCCATATACACGAAGCACAGCTTCCCCAGAAGACCCGCCAGGATAACATCAGCGGTTCTCTGCCAGACAGCAGGGCTGTTGACCAGACCCATCGGCATTCTTTTCCATTCATAGTGCCCTGAGGGCGTGTTGAATGCCGTTTTCTCAGCATCTGCCGGATCCATTGCTATCTGCCAGAATCCCGCCGCCATGTCCACTACCGTGAAGTACCTGGCAGAGCCCAGCTGAGAAAGCGTCTCCTGTATATTGGGAATGGGGTATGGATCGATGCGAGTTACGGCATTTAGTTTGCGGTAGTCCACCACCAATCGATACGAGCCATCTGGCTTTTCCACCAATAGTGCCGGTGCTCCCCATGGTGACTTTGAGTGTTCGACAATGCCGCGATCAATAAGGTCCTGCACCTGCCGCTCCATCTCCTCACGTTGGGAGTAAGGAATCCTGTACGCACGTTGGTAAACGGGCGATGAAGTGCCGGTTTCTATCCTGTGCTTTATAACGCCACAGCAGCCCAAATCCAGGTTGGACGCGGCGAATACCTCTGAGTAGTCGTTCAGCAAACCAGCCAGAGCCTCCCTCTCCCTGGATTTTACGTGGGAAAGATCGAACAACGCATTTGGAGGAGCCGAAGGACTAGCATTCTCTACAGTTGCGAGTACCGTATCGGTGGGCTCATGTTTCTCTATCGCAGAGGTGAAGAAATCCAATGTTTTGTTCTTGGGAAGGCTCAGTGGCTGCTGGCTACAGTTAACCACCCGTAGAGGCACTCTGTGGGCGTCATTAACAGTCACGAGGCACGCGGCTGCCTTCAGGCCATTACTAAGAGAGTCGACCGGTTCAAGCACTCCCACGGCGCCGCTCTCTACATCTGCAGGCACATAAGCGTACAAAATGTGCTCCGACCACGGAAGGACGACCGCCTCATCGACCAGCTTTACGGCAACCCGCGAATATACCTTCTCTAATGATCCCACTGTTTGACGGGTGTCAATATCGGTACTGCGAACCTCAGCCCTGCTCCTGTTCAAAAACGGAACTTTTGAGCCCCCCGCATTAACTTCTTCTTCAGAGAATGAGACTACTACCTTCCCTTTTCTCAAAAAATCCTGCCCTAATATACCTGACACTCTGTTTGGCAGAGACACCGTGTCCGGGCATACGTAGCAGGGGTGCTCCAATGCAATTCCGCCGAGAGTGAAGTGTAACCGGTAGAGCCCACTTATGCCAAGAGGATCCCCCGTTATGCCTACAAATTTGGTTGCCATACCACCAGACGCTTCCAACACCTCGCGATCCCCTTTCCTTCGAAACGTGTTAAAGCTGCTTTCCTTAAGCAAGGTCACCTTTGACCCCGTGTCTATCAACAATTCCATGCAACAACCATTTAACTTGCAACGCACAACAGGGCATGCCTCGTCGGCCACACAAACCACCACCACCTCATTACCCACTGCTCCCTCCCCACACTCATCAGGATGGGGAGGACAACCTAGTTTTTTGTCCCTGTATCTGGAGCCTCGCTGTAGGCTTGCTTAGGGCGTGTCTCGCCTGCTTCTCTTTGTGGCTCCTCACGGCGCACGTTTGGGCAGAACCTTGCGATGTGTCCGCGACCCTGGCACGCGAAGCACGCGATTTCTTCGAAATCTCGCATACCGCGCCTGTAGCTTTGTGGCGGTCTCCGGTTTCCAGCGAATGGGCGCCGTTGAGCGCCCGCTTCAACCTGGCGTTCCACCTGCTGAGATAGCAGCTGCTCTAAGCGATCTAACCGCTCTGTCAAGAGAGCAACCTCAGGGTTGGGCACCGCTCTCTCTATGACGCGTACTCTCGCTGCGGCCGCCGTTAGCGCCTCATTTCGTTCCTCATCCAATGCGGCCGCCACGGCTTGGTCGAAATTGCTCGGCTTGCGCGAGAGCACGAACCGGCGCACGGGGTCTTGCAGACCAGCCACAAACAAAGCGGTCATTTCCTCTTTAAGTAGTTCCTCCGCGTATTTCTTCTTTAGGTGGTCTCCTTCCTCCTCCCTACTCAGCGTATCGCGCGCTAGGCGCTGAAGCCGCGACGCAAACGTTCGCACGTCCTCCCCTACCATATGTCCGGCGTCACAGAACCTCTGTACCCGCACATGACGTGGTTCAGTGTCGAAATGCTCGAACGCGAGCTTCTTAAATTCCGCAAATGATTTTGTGGATTTTACTTTTTCGTCTCGCCAAGCAAAATCATGAGCAGCTCCTGCCATCTTACACCTCGCCATTCCCAGCATTTGAGCATCGGACCATCCCCCCATTTTCCCAATCTCTTCTAGCATGGAAAAGAAATCGCAGATTGGAACCCCTGTCTTATCTCCCGTAAACGTCGGAATGACGCTTCCTAATGCCAGCATGCTTGCTCCGAGCGACGGCTGTGGAGTGGGAGCTCCGCCAGTTACAGACATTTTTTCCGCTCCAGCCCTCCGGTGCCTCAAGCCTCTCAAATGGCGGTCAAAGTCCCACAATCAGTCCCGTGATTCCCCTTTCATTACAATTTTGAAGTCATGAATGTCGCAGCATTCAGAGGACATTTGCATTTGAGACCCCACTTCTGACACCAGTGTGACGGCCCCACATAATGCGCAGGTTCACACGCGACGGAGAGGCAAGAAGACGCCGTATGGCTCAGTTTAAACAAAATGATGTAATCAATAATTATACATGGTACATCAGAGGCTGGGGTGTCCGAGCTTACGTGGCGACGCCGTCATGGGGGCGATGGATGGTCTCCGGAGTTGCGATCCGTCGGTGGCTGGCAGAAGCTGCGCGCCGTCCGGCTTCGGCGCTGAAGGACCCTTTTCCGTGAACGATCTCGTCCTCTCTGCGTGCCTTTTGTCCGCACCCGCCAGCTATATCTGCTCCGCCGGCCACGCCCGATCTCCTGTCTTCCCGACTGGAATGTTTCTTTCTTCCTCCTTTCCACGGCGGCGCCCTGCGGCATCCCCGACATCCCTCGTTGGAATGTCGTTTGTCTCCCGCCGGCAGCTTTCTTCTCTTGTCCTTGTACGGCCAGGCAGCCTAATTGGGCTGGCTTTCCCTCCCGCCGGCGCCTTTGTACCATTGTACCCCTTCAGTGGCTCGCCGCCGCTGGGGGCTCCGTCAATGCGGCGCCGCTGAACGCGGACCGTACCCCTTCAGTGGCTTTGCCGCCGCTGGGGGCTCCGTCTAGGCGGCGCCGCCGAACGCGGACCGTTTAAGGGGAGACAAGGGAGTAGGACGGTTGAGCACAGAGAAAATTCCGCCGAAGATATGGGCCCTGGTAGCTCACGCACGGAACGTCACACTCCCATAGAGGGGTCGCCAGCTTTCCCTCTAGGTAATAGTAAGAAACTCTATGGTTTGGAATGAACAAAGGCGCGTCTAGTGAATACGGTGTCTTCGTTCACTCCCATCTCCCTCCCTTCCCGTTACGGCGAGGTTTAGGTGTCCACCGAGATATGAGGGACAGATACATTTCCTTTCCTCAAAAACCAATTTACCGACGAGCAAGGCGTAGAACCGAACGGGCGATGGCGTTCTATGGACTCTCTGGCAGCGTTGCAAGATGCTGTCGCGTTCCGCTCTTAGAGACGAAGCTTAACATCTTAACCACACATCAGTGACACAAACAGCAACACTGCGCTTAAGGCTTTCGCCTCACCTCACTTTAGGTCAACAAAGTGGCCCCCTGAATTTTTTATCGCTCCTGGCCTCGGGGAACATGTAGTTGAGGCTTAAGCGTCCTCCAATATTTAAGCTGAGAGATTGCAGGTTCCTTCATTTCCTGTGTGTATAAAAATTGCACTATTTTTTCATACCCAACACAGCTATCAAGACAGCCTTAGTTTTCTCCAGCTTTCTGCTTCTTATGTTTTATCTAGGACCCACCACTCTACGATAAACCGTGAGGTAAACGAGAAACGTCACAAGTGGATGAGCACAGAAGTTTCATCTCACCATCATTTCATAGCTGCCGATGCAACAGCAAAAGTTCATGGCATTGGCGAAATTTGAAACGCTTCCAATGTTTCATAATCCCATGGCACGTATGTTCCTTCCCTGCGCTGCTAGTGTAGGAACGCATAACGCTTGCTAATAAGCAAAAGCTGTTGTTGTTGTTGTTGTGACTGAGAGAAGGATGAAAAGGAAATTGCACGGGCCTGCTACTGGCTCGAGCCAAGCCACCACCGCTGCCACGTGCAGATAGAGGAGAGTTAAAAGATCAGAGGAAGGAGAGAGAGGAAAGGAAAGACGCGCTTCGCAGCAACTGCGTCCGCCGGAGCGGACGCTGCTCAAAAAAAATTACCGACGATTACGTTACTTCCTAATGCGAAATTTGAGCGCAGCAAATAAGCTGTTTCACCTTTTCGATAGATTGAGGCAAAGAAATCGAGCAACACATGTATGCGCTATCACAGAATTTTTTTTTTATTTTTCACACGTATTCCTTTAACAAAGACTCCACTAACAGTTCTTGACAGTCATGAAGGAAGCTTTGTGGTCGGAGAAATAGAGTGATATATGTTCGACTTGGTACACCAATGCTTGATTCTCAAAGACGAGATCTATACAAGTGCCTCGCGAGGTTGTCACAGCCATGGGACGCGTTACGAGCGAGACGAACGGGATGTTCTCCCGCATAAGTGTTAGGAAATTGCTGTTTGTCTTTATGTCAACATTACAGTCCCCCACTACTAACATCGGTGTGGATCGATGGACGGTTAATGCGAGTTGCAGGAAGTGCACGACGTCTTTCGTGAGTGCGGTAGGGGCGAAGTAGGCAGCTACTACCAGCAAGCCGTTGGGCAACTTTGCGGCGCACAGTTCGCCAACTTCATGTGACGTGCCAAACATTTCGACTGGTATTGCAGAGAGACCTGTGCGCAAGTAGATAGCGACTCCCGCCGCTCTGTTGTGGTCTCTGCGAGCACCACAGCAGTATAGGAAATCTATGATTTCGAGAGGCTCTTCGGCATCCATCCAGGTTTCAGCAAAGCAAAGTACAGAGGAATGGCGCAGAATGTGATCGTGGTGTACGTCCTTGGCATGTGCGGCAAGGGAGCGTACGTTAAGAATGTGGTTGTGAATGATGAATCAAGTGGTGCCAGCGAATGACGCGTCCATTGGCTGTCTGCGTGTGTTACTGATGTGTGGTTAACATGTTAAGCTTCGCCTGTAAGAGTGGAACGCGACAGCGTCTTGCAACGCTGCCACGGAGTCCACAGAACGCCATCGCCAATTCGGCTGTACGCCTTGCTGGACGGTAGATTTATTTTTTGAGGAAAGGAAATGTATCTCTCTCGCATATCTGGGTGGACACCTGCACCTCGCCGTAAGGGAAAGGGGGAAGATGGGAGTGAACGAAGACGCCGTATTAGCTAGACGCGCCTTTGTTCATTCCAAACCATTCAGCTGGCATTACGGAGTGGCTATCGTGCTCGTATCGCACTCCGGAGACCCTGGTTCGATTCCCCAACTCGACCAATTTCGTTCTCGGTTTTATTGATTTATGCTGTCTAACTAGAAAGGTTAATTAGGCTTTTCATATTTATATTCTTGCATTTCTATCCATCGTGTTCTGTCATTAACCTGTCAATTGTTGGAACTGTCTAGGATGTTCGACACAACGTATATGAAACGAGCAACGTCTTACTGAGTGGGGAAGTGCGTGGTGGTGGAGGGAACTCGGCTTCGTACTTATGTTTTTTTTTTCAGCAGCGTCTCCCTCCGCGGACGCTGTTGTCGCTGCGGCGCGCGTCTTTCTTTTCTTTTCTTCTGACCTCTTCATTTGGGTTGGTAACAACTTTATTCATAGTCCTGCAGAGCTTTCGCCGACGGGGCCTTAGGTCTCCCACGTGGGGACGTCGAGGCGCTGCCTCGCCGTCGCCTCGCGGGCCTGCTGGACGGCCCAGAGTTGGTCCCCGAGGCTGGGGCTGCGCAAGGCAGCGGCCAACCGCGGCGGGAGGGTTCCGGAATTAGCACCGTGAAGGTTTTTGGTACAGTCCCAGAGCACTGCTCTGGGACCTCTTCATTCTCCTCTATATTAATTAGGCTAATTGATTAATTAAGCAATTAACTAAACTCAGTCCAACTTAGATGCAGCATCACTATACGATCCCTTTGATTGGTTGCATGGTTACTAGCCAAAGTACAATTGGCCCCATTTGAAATTCGCGCACTGTGACGTCACGAGCATTTCGACCAATTGAAAAGCGTGACATTGGGGGCGGAGCTGGTTACGAGGCCGACGCCGACGCCGACGCCGACGACGACGCGAAACTCAGGAACGGACGCCAAAGAGCTGCGCTCTAAAACAGATAAGCGGCCGAAGCCGCGCTCGCCGAAGCGAGAACAGATACTCCTTTCTAAGCAAAAGCGACTGTTACGGGCGTTTTAAAACTGTTTTCTTTTTCTTTTTTTACGGGCGTTTTAAAACTGTTTTCTTTTTCTTTTTTAGTTATATCCTCTCCTCTTACGTGGCATTTCCTCCTCCTTTGCATGGCTCGTGACGTCATATCGGTCACGCGTTGCTCACCCTCGCCGCCGTTCTCTCGTGTAGCGTTCGAGCCATCGTTGATTGGTGGCCTCGATGCAGCGTTCCTAGCCGTTTCTCCACCCCACACCACTGCCACGTTGGCCGCTGCGCCTTGATTGCCACCGCAGATATGCCACGTCCCGAGTGCTGCAAGAAGGCCGGAGACATGGGCCCGGAGACCGTCCCCTCGCTCCTGATTGCCAGCCGTACTCCTTCCCTGGCAGAGACTGAAGCCCGGCACAGGCAGACTGCTGACAGCTTCGACTCTGACTTGTCCCGTGTGGAGGTAAGACCCCACTTAAGACAACCGCCGGCAGTTCTACAGAACGCGAAGGTGCTTACTGGTCTCCCGGAGTGCGTGTGCTTCGGGCGGCGATGGTCGAATGTAGCCGTGCCATTTCTATCGGGAGCGCCGATAGCGTGCAGTCGTTCCGCACCAAGCTGAGGTCGCATCCTCTGAACTACGACGAGAGCAGCTTCCATTGTTCAGAAAGAGGCGCCTAACGAAGCGCAGAAACAGTATACTGTATGCCCCATTTCCACGCATGCTGGGCCTATTTAGCTTATCGACATTTTGAGCATGGTTTGTGCATAGCATTAACCAAGAAGCAAGAGGAACTTTTGGAGCACGCTGAATCTTCGCGTTTAAGAGTGGAACGCGAATGCGTGTTGCAGCGGTGCAAGGGAGTGCACTGAACGCCATCGCCCGTTTGGCGGGGCGCGACGCTTGCCCGATGGACAAGCCGAAAAACAATTGAGGTTGGCGCTTTGTTGACCTAAAGTGCGGAGAGGCGAAAGCCTTAAGCGCGGCGTTGCTGCTTGTGTCACTGATGTGTTGTTAAGATGTTAAGCCTCGCTTCTAACAGTGAAACGCGAAAGCGTCTCGCAAAGCTGCCAGAGAGTCCACAGAACGCCATCGCCCGTTCGGTTCTACGCCTTGCTCGTCGGTAAATTGGTTTTTGAGCAAAGGAAATGTATCTGTCTCGCATACCTCGGTGGACACCTGAACCTCGCCGTAACGGGAAGGGAGGAAGATGGGAGTGAGCGAAGACCCCGTATTCACTAGACGCGCCTTTGTTCATTCCAAACCATCGAGCTGGCATGGCGGAGTGGTTGGCATGCTCGTCGCGCTCTCCGGAGACCGGGGTTCGATTTCCGAACTCGACCAATTTCCTGCTCGGTTTTATTTATTTATCTGGCCTGATTATAAAGTTTAATTAGGCTCATTGGGTGATTAAGCAATTAACTAAATTAATTCCCACTTTACTGGAGCATCATTATACGATCCCTTTAAATGGTTGCATGGTTAGTAGCCAAAGTACAATTGGCCCCGTTTGAAATTCGCGCACTGTGACGTCACGACCGTTTCGACCACTTGAAAAGCGTGACAACTCCTGCTTACAACGATGCGGCATTAATGTCTTCCGCCTTAAAGGGAAGTTTTGGAGCACGCTTAAGCTACGCGTTTGAGTGGAACGCTAATTCGTGTTGTAGCGCTGTAATGGGAGTCCACGGAACGGCGCGACGCCTCGCCCGTTGGACAAATCCAAAATTGCTTTGAGGGAAAGAATTAAGTCTCACATGTCTTGGTGGACATCCGAAACGTGCATGATACGCAGCCCCCGATCATAGGTCGCTGTTTCAAACCCAGCCGTGAGCTAGGCTCTAACGTAACTAGTGAGTTTACGCTGTACAAGACGCTGGGTCATATGATACCTTTAGAAACATTCGGCGGCAAACGGTTGCACGATACGATTTTTTTCCGACGCGCGGTGCTCACAGCTACAACTAGTACGACACCGACGGCTTTTCGACCGAACTAGCTGTTTACGCTGTCGTGTAAAGGATTTTCACATGTATGCATTCTACAACAACGATGAAGCGGAGCATCGGTCCAGCTCGCGCCCGCAGCCTGGGCTGGTCATGCGTGGTCTGATCGGGATCGTTCCGCACTTCCCGGTATCGCAGCTTGATTATAGACGCGAAGCCACACGACAAAGCGGCCTGTATCCACAGCGCTGAAGTGTGGTCGTAGACGATAAGCGTAGTAGATCCCCTCTGAACAGCAATTTTGGAGCGCAGTTCTTTGGCACCCGTTTCTGCGCTTCGCGGCGTCGGCTTTGCCGTCGTTCGTTGTAACCGGCAGTGGACATCCCGCTTTAAGGTGCGAAAACAATGGAACCGGATCTTGGAAAATAAAGGAAAGGCGCATAACTGCCCTCTTAGAACAGTGGACACCTCAATCGTGATTTAAGCTGCGTGGTGGTAGTGACAGATGTGCGCTGAATACGTTGGCATCTTGTGCAGAAACGCGGCGCTGAAGCCATAGGCCGCCGGCGTTCATTGTATTCATTGGCGTTGGCAACGTTTTACACTCCGATCATTTTAAGGAAGGGAAGTGCGCATAACTGGTTCCCTGGGTCAGCGGACGCCTTAATCGCGCTTATATAATCGCGCTTATAGGTATGGTGTGATGAGAGATGTGGCTGCATGCGTCAGCGCTGACATCGGTGAGCGAACTCTCGTGATCAACCATTAACTGCCTCCTGACAGGGTGGGTAGGGACTTCAGTGTATGTATGAAGACAAACAGGAATTTATTACCACTTATGCGGGAGAATATCCCGTTCCTCTCGCTCGTAACGCCTCCCACGGCTGTGACAACCTCGCGAAATACTTGCATAGACCTCCTCTTCGAGAACCAGTCATTGGTGCAGCAAGTCGACCATATATCCATATCTCCCACCACAAAGCTTCCTTCATGACAATCGAGAACTGTTAGTGGGGTGTTTCTTGAAGAAGGAGTAATAAGTTGTCTGTAAATGTACATACATGTCTTGCTCGAATTCTTTGCCTCAGTCTATCGAAAAGCTGAACCAGCTGATGAGCTGCACCCAAATTTCGCATTAGGAAGTTACGTAATCGTTGGCAATTTTTTTGGCCGACCGCCTCGCTCCGTGCTCCAGCAGCGTCCACACCGGCGTTGCTTCGTCGCCGTTCCGTCGCTAACGAGGGTCATGACGCCGTTGCTGCTACGTATGCAGCTGACTCGTTTCGTCATTTATGCATCTTCACTCTTGTTAAGTCATTTTGAAGTAATATGTGACTCATTCAAAAATTCAGGGGGGGGGGGGCACTTTGTTGACCTTAAGTGCGGTAAGCCTTAAGCGCGGTGTTGCTGCTTGTGTCACTGATGTGTGGTTAAGATGTTAAGCTTCACCTATAAGAACGAAACGCGACAGCGTCTTGCAACGCTGCCAGGGAGTCCATAGAACGCCATCGCCCGTTCGGTTCTACGCCTTGCTCGTCGGTAAATTGGTTTTTGAGGAAAGGAAATTTATCTCTTCCGCATACCTCGGTTCGGTGGACACCTGAACCTCGCCGTAACAGGAAGGCAGGAAGATGGGAGTGAACGAAGACACCAACCCGCCGCGGTGGCTCAGTGGTAAGACGCTCGTCTACCGAGCCGGAGTACCCGGGTTCGAACCCGACCGCGGCGGCCGTGTTTCGATGGAGGCGAAACGCAAGAGGCGCCCGTGTGCTGTGCGATGTGAGTGCACGTTAGATCCCCAGGTGGTCGAAATTATTCCGGAGGCCTCCACTACGGCATCTCTTTCTCTCTTCTTTCGCTCCTACCTTCCTCCCTTCCCTTACGGCGCGGTTCAGGTGTCCGCCGATGTATGTGGGACAGATGGTTCAGGTGTCCGCCGATGTATGTGAGACAGATACTGCGCCATTTCCTTTCCTCAAAAACTAATGTACCAATTTTAACGAAGACACCGTATTCAGTAGACTCGGCTTTGTTCATTCCAAACCGCAGAGCTGGCATGGCGGAGTGGTTAGCATGCTCGTCTCGCACTCCGGAGACCGGGGTTCAATTCCCGAATCGGCCAGTTTCCTACTCGGTTTTATTCACTTATCTGGCCTGACTAAAAGGGGTAATTAGGCTAATTGGGTAATTAAGCAGTTAACTGAACTCATTCCCACTTACTTGGAGCATCACTATACGATCCCTTTAATTGGTTGCACGGTTACTAACCAAAGTACAATTGGCTCCGTTTGAAATTCGCGCACTGTGACGTCACGACCGTTTCGACCAATTGAAAAGCATGAGATTTCTGTGGACAACTTCCGCTTACAACGATGAGGCATTAAAGGCTTCCGCCTTAATAGCTTTAATCACATGGCTCGATACTAAAGGGCTCTTCCACTAACGGCTGATAAGAGTCAGCTTAGTGCTGGGAACATGCAGCGCTTTATCATCGCACCATCTAATGTAGGAAAAAGAGCAGTGAAGAAGACAAGTATATCTTAACACACGCCGGCGACGGCAGGCGGGATTGAGTGATCACGATGCAAACATAAATCTATGGCGCACTGACTCGCCGACCCCATTTCTTCCCCGTGCAGCAACTGAAGATGTCCCAAAGCAGAAGGTGGCTCCAGTACGTCCTGCCGCTTGTGGACCATCCACGAGTGCTGGGGTTGCCGGGTCAACTTCCGACTTCGACCAGGCAGGCAACCCACCCTGTATACGTGCATGGCGGCAACGACGCCCTCTATCCGCTACGCCCCGGTGTGTCGCATGTGCCTGCAACACCAAGCGCAAGACCATCGTTGCTCTCTCCTTGGATCGTACACCGGGGAGCGGTTGTGAATTAAGAGCGGGATTCCGTTCCCCAGCGCAGCCACTCCCACCGCGCGCAAGCACTTTCACAGGACTGGCGGATGCTTCCTGCACGGCTTCTGCGGAAAGCTGTTTGCGCGCAAGAGCGACCGTGACTGGCACCTCGGTCAGGAGCAAGCTCTCCTGCGTCAACTGGAGCGCCGGCGTTGTCGCACTGGTGACTAAGCAAGCAAGCGAAGTTGCGACAATTTGCATTTCACGCCAAAATTCGTCTGCAACTAATGACTCGCAACGGAAGGCGTGGATTTATTAAAAGCATTCGTATCTGTTTATGTTGAAGCCTGCATCTTTTAGAGCGGTGGCTGCTAGTGCGACGTCTTGACGCAACACTGCATCTGACCACGCTCCTCCCCGGTTCTATCACGCCCGCGTCGGCCGCGATCGTGTGCTGTGCAGTGTCAGTGGATGTTAAAGCCGCCGCGGTGGCTGACTGGTTAGTGCGCTCGGCTATTGAGCCGGAGTAACTGGGCTCGAACCCTACCGCGGCGGCCGTATTTCAGTAGAAGCGCTGAGCAGAAGGCGCCCGTGTGCTGTGCGATGTCTGGGCACGTTCTAAGGATCCCCATGTGGTCGCAGAGAAAGAGTTTATTGCCAAAGGTTTGTAAATCGTGGGCGACTATTCCACGGTGTAACCCCATGTAGGGGTGACCGCTAAGGCCCAGTTAACAGCCTCCCGTGTTTTCTCCTGCTTCAGCACCACTTGATTCGAGCTGTCTTGGGAAGGACCTGGCAGGAGAATACTAAGGCTTACCCGGCGGAGGCTTGACCTCACATCCCCATATGTGAATCTCGGGTTGCCTATCCCTGTGAATTTAGGAATAGGGTTAAACTCGCCGTTCGTAGTACGTAACCTCGTGGTCGCAGTTATTCCGGACTCACCCACTATGGCACCTTTATCTCTCCTTTCACTGCCTTCCTCCCTTACCTCAGGGCATGGTTGAGGTGGAAGTTGTTTTTTGGAGAAAAAATGGCGCTGCGATTCATTTCTCGGTAGACACCCGAACCGCTCAGTAAGCGGAGGGAGGAAGGTGTGAGTGAATGAAGAAAGGGAGAAAGAGGAGCCGTATCGGAGGGCTCTGGAATAAATTCCAGCAGCTGGAAATCTTTAGCCTGTCCTCCCATCGCAGACGATCTCACCTTGTTGGTCACCACTGGCTCACCGGGAGAGGTCCATACCACACTCCAACAGGCATTTAACATCATTTCCTCACACCTTTCCCAAGCGGGCCTGCAACCCGCTCCGGAGAAATCAGAACTTCTACTCATAACACGCAGTAAATATCAACGGACGATGAATTCCATCTCCCTCGCCGGACAGTGCATCCCCCGCGTCGACTCTTGTCCCATCCTGGGTATGCCACTCAACTCCAAAACTTTCATTTCTGCCATCAATCAGTCCATACGCTTATAGCACTCAATCACACACCTACTCCGCCGCGTAGTTTTAAGACATACCGGCCTCACCACAACACATGCCAGCCGCCTTGCTCAAGCGCAGGCTCTGAACAAATTCCTGTACTACATACCTTACTCCCCCCTTACAAGTACACAACAAGACAAACTAACGCGGGCCCTCAATACACTATATAAAGCAACACTGGGACGTCCATACTCCTCCCCACCCTCCACTCTCGCCCTAGAAATACACGGGATCGCCGCTGCCATCACACACTTTGTCGCCCTACCCCCGCCCCGCATACGCTGTCTACGGAGACTCGCAGACAGCTCAGCGTGCCTACCACGAAAGAGGCCTACCCCTTCCCAACCCTATCGGCCTTAGATGCCGCCCTCACAGCATGTTGCCCACGACCAGTGACCTTTCGGTTTGGTTTGGTTCATGGGGTTTAACGTCCCAAAGCGACTAAGGCTATGAGAGACGCCGTGGATCTCTGTTCCCATGGGAATTCCCGGCAGTCATCTGTACTACAGTCCTGTACTACATACCTTACTGCCCCCTTGCAAGTACAGAACAATAAAAACTAACCCGGGCCCTTAAAAAAATCCCGGGCCCTTTCGCCATTAAAGGCGAAAGCCTTTAATGGTTCATACTGTCGTGACCAAGACGTGTTAGCAAATGTGTCCGCGTTTGGGATGAATGCCTTATGGGCATATGCCAATCAATAGCCAATCGATACTTAATCGGGTGCAATCGAACGACATCGGAACATGATACAAAGGAATTTCATGATTTATCATTGTACTTAATGACAATAACTAATTGGTGATTAGTAGTAAAGAAGTGGCATATGGGACTGTGCACGGCGCCTGTACCTTAACTAACACTAATTAGAGTACTAGTTAAGGTCACGTTAACTCTCACTAACCATACGTTAACTAGTATCACGAAATGTGCAAGTCATGCTTAACTATCTTTAACCATTATTAAAGGTTAGACGTTTCTAGACGTTTCATAGACATTGGGTCGAACATTCTAGAGAGCCATCACGTGACAGGTGAGTGACAGGACATGATGGATGTCATTAAAACAATGGTAAGGACCAATTAGCCTAATTAACCTTTCTAGTCAGACCACGTAAATAAATAAAACAGAGTAGGAAATTGGTTGAGTTGGGGAATCTAACCAGGGTCTCCGGAGTGCGAGACGAGCACGCTAAGCACTCCGCCTTGCCAGCTGGATGGTTTGGTTTGGTTTATGGGGAAGAAATTCAACCGCCGCGGCCGGGATCGAACCCGCGTCTCTCGGGTCAGCAGCCGAGCACAATAACCACTGAGCCACCGCGGCGGCCGCCAGCTGGATGGTTTGGAATGAACAAAGGCGCGTCTAGCTAATACGGTGTCTTCGTTCACTCCCATCCTCCTCCCTAACCATATGGCGAGGTTCAGGTGTCCACCGACCGAGATTTGCGACAGAGATACATTTCCTTCCCTCAAAAACCAATTTACCGTCCAACAAGGCGTAGAGCCGAACGGGCGACGGCGTTCTGTGGGCTCCCTGGCAGCGTTGCAAGACGCTGTCGCGTTCCACTCTTAGAGGCGAAGCATAACATCTTAACCACACATCAGTGACACAAGCAGCTTAAGGCTTTCGCCTTGGCGCACTTTAGGTCAACAAAGTGCCCCCCTGATTTTTTTTTTCTCCCCACCTTGGGATCTAACCTGGACTCACTTCGCACAGTACATGAGCGTGTTTTTCGTTCGCGTCCACTGAAACACTGGCGGGTTCCAACTAGGGTAGTCCGGCTCAGCAGCCCAGCGCCAAACCAATTAGCTGCCGCGGCGCGTTGACAGTGCCGAGATTTGAAGGCTTGGGATCAGACGCTGTGTTTCCCCAACGCTTCTCACAAACAGCTACCGCTCTAAAATATTCAGGCTGCAACATCCACAGATATCAATATTTTTATTAAAATCACCCATTTCGCTACTATCGAAAACATTCAGGCGAATTTTGGCGCGGTACCGAACATATTGGCGCGCTGACGTAATGAGGACGCTTTAGTTGACGCTGGCGCCCGTGCTCCAGTCGTAGGTGTTCGTCCCAGTCGCTCTTGTGCGCTCGGATGCCGCTCATGATGCGACCGGCGCTCCCGTGAAATTCTTCAAGGGCGGTGGCCGAGCGTAGACTGGGGACCTCTGGATCGCACTCCACTCACTGCCGCTCACCAATATGCGTGCCCAGGTGCAGAGCCACTCTTCTCTGGCCCTTGCAGTGTTGCAGGCACGTGCGACACACCGGGGCGTAACGGAGGGAGGTCGTCTGTGCGATCATGCACGTATACTGCGTGGGTTGCGAGCCTGGTCCGAAGTTTGAAGTTGACTCGGCAACCCCAGCATCCGTGGATGGTCCGCTCCCCAGGTCCCGGTATGTACTGGAGCCGCATTCTGAGCTGAGACATGCGGAGTTGCTGCACAGGGAAGAAATGGGGTCGGTGGGTCAGTACGCCATAGGACTGAATTCACACCGTCGCCGCTCAACCCACTCACCACCGGTCTGAGCTAAGGCAGTAGATGTTTGGCGCACTGTTCCTTTTCCCTCATCAAATAGTTTGAGCCGCCGCGGTGGCTCAGTGGCTATGGTGCTCGGCTGCTGACCCAAAAGACGCGGGATCGATCCCGGCCGCGGCGGCTGGAATTTCTTTGGAGGAGAAATTCTAGAGGCCCCTGTACTGTACGATGTCAGTGCACGTTAAAGAACCCCAGGTGGTCGAAATTTCCGGAGCCCTCCACTACGGCGTCTCTCATAGCCTTAGTCGCTTTGGGACGTTAAACCCCATAAACCAACCAAATAGTTTGACGCCGCCGCGGTGGCTCAGTGGTTATGGTGCTTGGCTGCTGACCCAAAAGACGCGGGTTCGATCCCGGCCGCGGCGGCTAGAATTTTGGAGGAGAAATTCTAGAGGCCCGGGTACTGTGCGATGTCAGTGCACGTTAAAGAACCCCAGGTGGCCGAAATTTCTGGAGCCCTTCACTACAGCGTCTCTCATAGCTTGAGTCGCTTTGTGACGTTAAACCCCATATCATCAAATAGTTTGGTTTAGTTTATGGGGTTTAACGTGCCAAAGCAATTCAGGCTATGAGGGACGCCGTAGTGAAGGGCTCCGGAAATTTCGACCACCTGGGGTTCTTTTACGTGCACTTACATCGCACAGCACACGGGCCTCAAGGCCTCCATCGAAATTCCAGCCGCCGCGGCCGGAATCGAACCTGCGTCTTTTAGGTCAGCAGCCGAGCTTCATAACCAGTGGGCCAACGCGGCGGGCCACGTCAAATGCTTACTTAGCGTTGGGAGTGCCGTGATCATGTCAAATGAAGCAATGAGCAAGCGCTGCATGTTCCGAGCGCTACGCTGACATCCAGTCGTCAATGTTATAACCTTTAGGAACCCTGCCAAGTGCGTGTCGTGATTTCCCTCTGTAAATCACGGATTACATCAAAATAAATTTGTAAAAGCCGAGGAATGACGATGCATAAATAAGAAAAGAAGGTGAAATTCTAGAGGCCCGCGTACTGTGCGACGTCAATGCACGTTAAAGAACCCCAGATGGTCGAAATTTCCGCAGCCCTTCACTACGGCGTCCCTCATAGCCTGAGTTCCTTTGGGACGTTAAACCCCAATAGACCAACCAACCAAACCTCGATCAATCACGGATGACATCAAAATAAATTTGTAAAAGCCGAGGAATGACGATGCATAAAAAGGAAGAGAGTCAGCTACATCGCAGCAACGTCGTCGCCACCATCGTTAGGGGTGGAACCACGACGAAGCAACGCCGGTTGCGGACGCTGCTCGAGCCCAGCGAATGGAGGTGGGCCAACACTTTCTATTCGGAGGGTTTGTGCGCTTATTTTTGGTTTATTTGGGTTTAACGCCCCAAAGCAATTCGGGCTATGAGAGACGCCGTAGTGAAGGGCTCCGGAAATTTCGACACCCTGTGGTTCTTTAACGTGCACTGACATCGCACATTACACGGGCCTCTAGAATTTCGCCTTCATCGAAATTTAACCGCCACAGCCGATATCGTATCCGCGTCTCTCGGGCCAGCAGCCGAGCGCCGTAACCACTGAGCCACCGCGGCGGCTTATTGGGTGCTTATCGTCTACCACTACTACTCAGTTATCTACACAAACCGCTTCATCGTGTGCTTTCGCAGCTGTGTGATCAAACTGCGCTAATGGGAAGCGTACATAGGCCCTGAACAGAACATCGTAGGTGAACAGCTCGGGCTACGAACGCGAGCTGCTTATCTGGACCGGCGCACAGCTTCGTCGCTGTTGCTGTACACATATATGAACAGTTTTCTTCCTTCTGCTTTTATGTCATGCACACAGTAATGGTACGCTATTATGCCATGCACACAGTAATCGTATGCTAATAAGGCTGAACGTACATGGAAATGGAGCGTGATTGTCACTGTGTCTGCGCTTTGTTCAGCGCCTCTTTCTGAACAATGGAACCTGTTCTCGTCGTCGTTTAGAGAACTGCGACCTGCACTTCGTGCGGAGTGACTGCACACTATCGGCGCTCCCGATGGAACTGGCACCACGCCTCTGGGACATAATCGCCTGAAGCTACCATACGCCGGGAGACCAGGAAGCGCCTTCGCGTCCAGCAGAACTGCCTGCGGTTGTCGTAAGAAAGTCGGGGCTTACCTCCACCGGAGCAAGACAGAGTCGAAGCTTCTAGCAGTCTGCCTGTGGCTGGATTCAGTCTCTGCCAGAGAAGGACGCCTGACAACCAGGAGTGAGACTGCGGTCTCCGGGTCCATGTCTCCTGCCTTCTTGCAGCACTCGAGACGTGGCACTACTGCGGTGGCAATCAAGGCGCAACGGCCAACATGGCAGCGGTCAGCGGTACTGGTGGACCGGAGGAACGGCTCGGTACGCTGCATCGAGGCAACCAATCAACGACGGCTCGAACGCTACACGAGAGAACGGCGGTGAGAGAAATTTTAATCAGAGGAAAAGGTGTAGAGGTCGGCCGGTGGTAACATGCATGGTCCTGGCCTGCCACTCCACACAGGGGAAAGGGAAGGTGAAGAAAGGGGCGACTAAGGCGTCCACTGCTGGTTACAACGGACAAGGCCGACGGCGATGGCGATGCCGCGAAACGTATAAACGGGCGCCAGAGAGCTGCGCTCTAAAAAATTGCATCATGGGCGGTTCGGGTGTCCACCAAAATAAGCGCGTCTGTAACTGTGTCATTTCCTTGCCTGAAAAAAACGACTTTCGATTGGTCCAACAAGCAAGGCGTCGCGCCGGACCGGCGATGCCGTTCCGTAGACTCCCTAGCAGCGCTGCAAAACGCTGTCGCATTCCACTGTTTCTTCTTTACTTCTTGAATTACGTCATATCGATCAAGCGTTTGACGGGTGTCCACCGTGATATGTGAGACAGTTACTGCGTAATTTCCTTTCCTCAAATACAATTCTCATTTTCTTCATTACGGCCCCTCTTTCTGTTTCTTCTTTCACTCCCACCTTCTCCCTTCCTGTACGGTGCGGTTCAGGTGTCCACCGAGATGACAGAAAATTACTGCGCCATTTCCTTTCCTCAAAAAGCTTTGCGTTCAAAGGGCAAGGCATCGCGCCGAACGGGCGTGGCGTTCCGTGGACTCCCTGGCAGCGCTACAACACGCTGTCGCGTTCCACTCCTAAAGGCGAAGCTTAAGCGTCATTAATTAGCCCTCAACTAGCACTTAGTCATTAATCATTAATTAGGCATTGATTAGTAATTCGTCATTACTTCGTCATCAATTATGTGTGACGTCATCCAGTGGTGAGGTCACCTGTGTCACATAGGCAAAGTGGTGCGGAAAACGCTTTCGCCTCTACGCACTTTAGACCACCGTTTATAAAAAACGATGCTTTAGACAGTCAAAGTGCGCCCTGAATTTTTGGAGCCTGAGTCGTTTTAGGACCTAAAACCTCCCTATAGCAAACTTTTTTATTTCGTCGTCTACCTATTGAACGCCTAACATAAAGGCTGTTAATAAAAAGTGTCACACCACCACCACCACCTCCACCCGCACGCAGCTAAATTTCTTTTTTAGTAAGACTCGTGAATTACGTCATGTCGATCACGTGCTGCTCACCTCCCCCCATCTCTTCTCTCGTGTCGCCCTCATACCACTGTTCGTAGGGGGCCTCGGTGCAGCTTTCTCGCTTTCTAGCTTTCTCGTTATGTTCATGCACCAACAAGCCCAAAAAGCTACGCTTTTCAGCTTTCTAAGTCGTTCGCCCGCCACACCAGTCTCTCTGCAGGCTGCCTTCATTGCCACCGCAGTCGTGGAACGACCCTGGTGCTCCAAGAGGAGACATGGAACCGCCGTCTCGCTCCTGGTTGTCAGGCGTCCTTCCCTGGCGCAGACTGCAACCAGGCACAGGCAGACTGCTGACAGGTTCGACTCGGACTTGCCCCTGTGGAGGTAAACCACCGCTTACTTCCCTCAACCGTCTGCAATCGCAGTGAACGCGTTGGTCCATGGCGGTCGCCTAGCGTTGATCTAGCTCAAGGCAGCAAGGTTCGAAAGCATCCGCACCGGTTCCATGGGGGGGGGGGGGGGGGGGCAGATTGTGCAGTCACTCCACACGAAGTAAACCTTTATAGTTTATGGGGTTTTAACCTCCCAAAGCGACTCAGGCTATGAGAGACGCCGTAGAGAAGGGCTCCGGAAATTTTCGCCTTCAGTGAAATTCGGCCTAAAGTTAATCCTTCTGTGAACAACGGTGAGAGCAGCTTTCATTGAACTGAAACGGGAGCTGAACGCAGTGTTCGACTCATTAATGTGCACGTTGCGTTTACTTGAATGTTCGGTCCAATTTGCGGAGCATTAACTGTTTATAACATGTACAGAGAAGACATGAAAAATACATACTATTTATAGCGTATTGCACAAAAATGCCATTTCAATCATACACGACGGAAAGACGCAGGGTTGCCCTAGCCAAAGTCGAAACCCGCGTGCGTAGCCTGAGCTGGTCGTTCAATTGGATTGGAGTAAACTTTATTTGTGCCTGCAGTTGGGCGCTCGCGCGCCCCGACGAGGGCCTACGTCGTCTACGAGGCTGCCGTTACTCGGCGCGGGTCTCCGCTCGCCGTTGCCGGCTCGCTGGGTCCCTGCCTTTCGAGCGCCCTGAGGACCTGCTGGACGGCCCATAGCTGTTGGTCATGGTCGTTGCTCTTCAAGGTTTTGTTCACTGCGCGCCCGAGCTCCGTTCATCTCCGTTTGATCAGGAACTCCAGGCCGTAAAAAAAATTCAGGGGTCGCTTTGGCTCTCTAAAGTGCTGCAAGGCGAAAGCCTTTCCTGACGCACTGTATTATTTTTTTTATTTTTCATAGTTTATTTTATTTTTAATTTATTTTTTATTTCTGTTTCCTTTGTTATTGTATTTGATATTTTCCCATAGTTTACTTTATTATTTTTTTATTTTTGTCTCTTTCTTATTTTTATTGTTTTTTTATTTTTCATTTCTTATGTTTATATTTTATTCCTTTTATTTTATTTACGAAACCCATGCATTCACTAGGTGTGCCTTTATTCAAGCTCAAACCTTGAGCATTCGTGGCGGCGTGGTAGCGTCTCCGCTTCAAATGCGAAAGGCCCTGGTTCGATTCCCAACCTCGAAGCAGTTTCCTTTTTGACGCCTAAACGCGGACAAATCTGCCGATACGGCTGATAACCACAGTATCAGGTATGAAAGGTTTCCTCCTTAAAAAGCGCGTTGCATTGGGCCCGCCAGGTGGCTACTAAACCGGAGTACCCGGGTCTGATCCCGGACGCCGGGGCTGCGTTTCGATGGAGGCGAAACTGCGCTGTGGCTCAGTGGTTGGTTGGTTGGTTTATGGGGGTTTAACGTCCCAAAACGACTAAGGCTATGAGGGACGCCGTAGTGGAGGGCTCCGGAAATTTCGACCACCTGGGGTTCTTTAACGTGCACTGACATCGCACAGTGGTTATGGCCCTCGGCTGCTGACCCGAAAGAACTGGGTTCGATCCCGGCCGTGGTGGTTGAATTTCGATGGAGGCGAAATTCCAGAGGCACGTGTGCTGTGCGATGTCAGTGCACGTTAATGAACCACAGGTGGTCGAAATTTCCGCAGATCTTCGCTACAGCGTCCCTCATAGCCGGAGTCAATTTGGGACGTTAAACACCCATAAACCATAAACAAAAATGGTGCCTGTGCGCTGTGCGGTGTCAGTGCACGTTAAAGAACCCCATGTGGTCGAAATTATTCCTGAGCCCTCCTCTATGGCACCTCTCTCTCTTTCTTTTTTTCAATTTTCGCTGCATCGTTACAGGTGCAGTAAAGAGGAATCTGAACTAGTCTTTTTTTTACCGCGGGAACTCGATCTACACGCTCCGAGCATTCTTAGAAACTTGGATTTATCGCCCTGTGTGGCCAATTTCCCTTACTTAAATCGGATTAAACGTCCCGGCACCCGCCTTTTTTTTAAACTCACCGCTGAAGGTAGGAGGAGACAACTAACGCGTGGAGTGCCTGTAATGCCCGTTTCACATGATGCGATTCTCGCCACAGCGCACTGCGATTTCAGCCGCACTGCGACAGAAGGGCACGCCGCTCCCGTCGCGGAGCGGCTGCGGCGGGCTTCCAACCAGTTGGTCGCACGCCGCACAGTCGCAGCGATCGTTGCGAACGAAGCGGCCGTCAGCCAATAGAATTCAGAGGTGTGACATCACAGGAAACGACGTAGCGGAAGCCGTCGAAACTGCGTCAGAGTTGATTTCTCAACATGTCACGTGCATTATTTAACGAGCTGCTCATCGTAGTTGCGTGAAAAAGCAAAAACTTAAGAATGCCTTCTTTGCATAAAGTACTTGATATTTTAATAAAAATGCATTAATTCAATAAAAGAAAGTAAAACTTGAGCGTGTTCTACGTTTATTATTGGTAAATTATGCCAGTGCCGCTCGTGCCGCACCAACAGAAATCGCAGGCGCCGCAAGCATGTGAAAGGCCTGTCGCGACTGGCGCCGCTGCGACACTGCGACTGGACCGAAGTTTTTCGTGCGCGCCGCATCATGTGAAACAGCCATAAGGCGGTTGCTTTGTGGCCTGGCACCGCGTGTTGGCTCCGCCCGCACTTCCGGTCGCGTGGTACTTCACGTGGTATTACACTTCTGACGTTTCAAATCTGGCGCCATTTTCTCCCTGGCCACGCCCACTTTTGCAGATTTTTGGCTAAAATTAACTAAGAAATAATGCGATCGTCATCAAATTTTTGGCGCCGCATCCTCACATCATCCTCATTCGATTATAACCACATTTTTCACGATTTCTGTTTCTAAGTTTACCACAATCACTGCGGACATGTTTTGGTGACACATTCGCTGCCGACGTAGCCTGTAGTAATGCTTTCGCATTAATAATTACTGCTAACTTGCCGTAACATCCTGGTCCACCGCTAAGGTGACGGATCCACTCCGGAAAAGACGCCAGAACTTTGCGGTCGTTTTTTACCCAAAGAAATATTTGCGCTGAGCGAGGCAAGTGACTCCTAAAAAACCTCCGGAACTTTACAACAATTTCCTTGCTCAAAACGCACAAATCCGAATCATCACGTAATTTAATTGACGTTGAAAAAAGTTAATGTCTGCTTATAGACGTCAGCAGACCAACACATAGTACACACGAGCGGTAGGCGGGCTTTGAGTGTCCACGACTGAACGGGAACCTGTAGGATACTCTCCCGATCAAAAGTTCGCTAGTCGCGTGTCCTCAGAAAAAGTTTTATTGTAGCTCAGCCTCCTGGCCGTGGCGTGTAGTATCGTTAACAGTGGCTAGAGAACCCAAGTGCAGTCATATAATAACAATATTTGCTTATTGAGGAAAGAAAACCTGTCTCACATCGCGGTGGAAACCTGAAGTTTGCCGTAAGGGAAGGAAGGTGGGAGAGAAACAGGAAAGAGAGAAAGAGGAGCCATAGTGGAGGTCTACCTAATAATTTATATATCTTGACACAATTCAGGCAGACTGCGGCGATGGCTCAGTGGTTATGGCACTCGGCTGCTGACCCCAAAGACTCGGGTTCGATCCCGGCCGCGGAGGTCGAATTTCGATGGAGATGAAATTCTGGAGCCCCGTGTACTGTGTAATGACGGTGCACGTTGAAGAGTCCCAGGTGGTCGAAATTTCCGGAGCCCTTCACTCCGGCATCCCTCATAGTCTAAGTCGCTTTAGAACGTTCAACCCTTAATCTGCAAACCATAAACAGAATTCAGGCAACTGGATTTCGTAACTGCTACGAAGTAATTATTTTTCTGCATATTCACGTCCCGTAAACTTTTGTCGTGATAGCAGCAATTTCTCCTTCACGCAGCAACTGCGCATGTTCCAACGCAAAAGGCGGCTCCAGTGCGTCCTACCGCATGGGGATCAGACCATCCGCGAATGCTTGGGATTGCCGAGTCGATTTCCAACTTGCCGCCACCCTCGCAATCCACGAGGTGTACGAGCAAGGCCACAATGGTTCTGCACCTGGACACCCACATAGGTGAGCGGCTGTGCCATGATATGTGGAGCAAGGCCATCATTGCTTTGTACTTGTGCACTCCCATCGGCGAGCCACTGTGCCTGACATGCTGAGCAAGTCCACTACAGCTCTGGACTGGGGCACTCAGATAGGCGAGCGGCTGTGCCTGACATGGCTCTCCATTTGGGAACACACATTGGTGAGCGGCAGTGCCTGATATCTGAAGCAAGGCCGCCATGGCTCTCCATTTGGGAACACACATTGGTGAGCGGCAGTGCCTGACATGTGGAGCAAGGCCACCATGGTTCTGCATTTGAGAACACACATTGGTGAGCGGCAGTGCCTGACATGTGGAGCAAGGCCGCCATGGTTCTGCACTTGGACACTCACATAGGCGATCGGCAGTGCCTGACATGCGGTGCAAGGCCATCATGGCTCTCCATTTGGGAATACACATCGGTGAGCGGCAGTGCCTGACATGTGGAGCAACGCTACTATGGTTCTGCCCTTGGGCACACACATCGGTGATCGGCTGTGCCTGACATGCGGTGCAAGGCCACCATGGCTCTGCACGCTGGAACCCACATCGAGGAACGGCGGTGCCTGACATGCGGAGCAAGGCCACCATGGCTCCGCACGCTGGAACCCACATAGGGGAACGGCTGCGCCTGACATGCGGAGCAAAGCCACCATGGTTCTGCACTTGGGCACTCACATAGGCGATCGGTTGTGCCTGACATGCGGTGCAAGGCCACCATGGCTCTCCATTTGGGACCACACATCGGTGAGCGGCGGTGCCTGACGTGTGGAGAAACGCCACTACGGTTCTGCCCTTGGGCACACACATCGGCGATCGGCTGTGCCTGACATGCGGTGCAAGGCCACCATGGCTCTGCACGCTGGAACCCACATCGAGGAACGGCTCTGTCTGACCATAGCCTCCTTTATGGCCTGACATGCGGTACAAGGCCACCATGGCTCTCCATTTGGGACCACACATCGGTGAGCGGCGGTGCCTGACATGTGGAGCAACGCCACTATGGTTCTGCCCTTGGGCACACACATCGGCGATCGGCTGTGCCTGACATGCGGTGCAAGGCCACCATGGCTCTGCACGCTGGAACCCACATCGAGGAACGGCTCTGCCTGACCATAGCCTCCTTTATGGCCTGACATGCGGTGCAAGGCCACCATGGCTCTCCATTTGGGACCACACATCGGTGAGCAGCGGTGCCTGACATGTGGAGCAACGCCACTATGGTTCTGCCCTTGGGCACACACATCGGCGATCGGCTGTGCCTGACATGCGGTGCAAGGCCACCATGGCTCTGCACGCTGGAACCCACATCGAGGAACGGCTCTGCCTGACCATAGCCTCCTTTATGGCCTGACATGCGGTGCAAGGCCACCATGGCTCTCCATTTGGGACCACATATCGGTGAGCGGCGGTGCCTGACATGTGGAGCAACGCCACTATGGTTCTGCCCTTGGGCACACACATCGGCGATCGGCTGTGCCTGGCATGCAAAGCAAGGCCACCATGGCTCTGCACGCTGGAACCCACATCGGGGAACGACTCTGCCTGACCATATCCTCCTTTATGGCCTGACATGCGGAGCAAGGCCACCATGGATCTGCACTTGGGCACTCACATAGGCGATCGGCTGTGCCTGACATGCAAAGAAGAGTTCGCCAGCGCAGCCGCAGCCCACTGGCGCTTTCCCAGGACCGGCGGAGACTTCGGAGCGGAGTTCGCGCACAAGAGCAACCACCAGGAGCACGCCCGGCGGCGTCGGTTCATGCATCCGCACTGTACGGCTAACGAATAGGCCAGCGCGCCATTTGGACTGTTTATAAATCACGCCCTTGAGACTAGTGACTCTGAGCGAAATTCCCGGCTGTAATAAAAAGATAGGCATCTGTTGATGTTCGGACTTCCTCCTTTTAAATCTGTATCTTGCAACGCCTCAGCGAAACGGCGCTCCAACCCACACCTTCAAATCCCTAGGCTCCAAGCTCTGTATGCATAAAACGTCAAACCTTATGCTTGGACAAACCACGTGTCTAAAAGGATATTAAAAACGCGCTCTTGCCTCCCCTTTCTCGTATGCCACAGCAGGTTAACCGCCACAGTGGCTCAGTAATTAGGGCGCTTGCCTTCGAGCTCGAGGACGCGGCATCGAAGCTCGGCCGAGGCAGCGGCGTTTTCGCAGCGACTAGACGCCCGTGTGCAGGGAGATGTCAATGTATTTTCAGCGTGAAGTGAAACATACAATGGTATTGAGAGGCGAACAACAAGACCATCAGATATTACACTAGTCAGGCAGAATACCAAAGCGATTGATTTTCTCATAGGAGGCGTAAAGACCACTCTTTGGAAGTGTTAATAGGCCACATTTGTATTTCATCTGTTACCGCTAATACTTTAGTTCGCTAACAATAATCCTTCTGTTCCCGAAAAATCCGTTTGCTTTAGTGTTCTGAAGGCAGCTAGACCTCCGCGAAACGAAATATGGCCGCGACTGCGCTGCGCCTGTGTTTCGGACTCGCGGCGTTGCGAGTAGATCATCATCATCACCAAAAACTTTATTATCAAACAGAGGAGTTTGGAGCACGCAGGCTCCCGGGCCTCCACACGGCCCAACTGCACTCAAGCGTCTATGTCCGTGTGGTCCATAATGCGGCAAGCCTGGTCGATGAGGATGGCCTGTACGACCGGGTCCTCGGAGCGCAGCAGGTTCTCCACGATGCTCTAGGCTCCATGGGAGATTTTTGGCGGTGGTGAAAAGCATTCATTCTACATATATATATATATATGTGTGTGTGTGTGTGTGTGTGTGTGTGTGTGTGTGTGTGTGTGTGTGTGTGTGTGTGTGTGTGTGTGTGTGTGTGTGTGTGTGTGTGTGTGTGTGTGTGTGTGTGTGTTCGGGGACATCCCCTAGTGGAAAGTATCCTTACATACTAGGTGGAGTCTCTAGTCCGGGACCCCGTTGGTGGAAGCCGCCGTCCAGGCCCGAGCACCTGAGGATCCGCGGGGATGTGAAAGGAGATGGAGATGGAGGAGATGGCAATGGAGAAGCGACAGGTCACTTTCGCTAGCCACTGCCCGAAAGCACTATACTCTCGGCGATTTTTATAATGCGACAGCACTATTAACCTCCTACCCTCTACGCGGGTTCGATCCCGGCCGCGGCGGTTGAATTTCTTTGGAGGAGAAATTCTAGAGGCCCGTGTACTGTGCGACGTCAGTGCACGTTAAAGAACCCCAGGTGGTCGAAATTTCCGGAGCCCTCCACTACGGCGTCCCTCATAGCCTTAGTCGCTTTGGGACGTTAAACCCCATAAACCTAAACCTGTAAAATTCTCATGTGGACGTGAAGCTTCTGACATAGACGCGTAAAGAAAGGAAAGGCGCATGACTGGCTCCGGGGGTCGGTGGACATGTCAGTTTAGTTTAGTTTGTGGGGTTTAATGTCACAAAGCGACTCAGGCTATGAGAGACGCCGTAGTGGAGGGCTCCGGAAATTTCGACCACCTGGGGTTCTTTAACGTGCACTGACATCGCACAGTACACGGGCCCCTAGAATTTCGCCTCTATCGAAATTTGACCGCCGCGGCCGGGATCGAACCCGCGTCTTTCGGGTCAGCAGCCGAGCACCATAACCACTGAGCCCCCGCGGCGGCAGGTGGACACGTCAATCGCGTTTTGAGGTGCATGGCGATGGTGACTGAGGTGTGTGCTGCATGCGTTGGCGTTGACGACGTTGTGGCAGAGGAGGAGGAATAAACTATCAGGCATGTTTTGTCGTCGTCAAGCCACTGTCTCCCAGGTGGCCTCCATGAGAGGGCGACCTTGAGAATCCAATCTGCGATGTTAGCTCGTATTTCTTTGTTTTCATTGCGCATAATCTTTTCGCAGCTGTCAGCTGACGGATATGGAAAGAGCTTTCTGGGGGGAGGATTTCCCTCGCATCCCCAGATAATACCATAGACTGAGTATACGGGCCAACTCGCCGACTCCAACTGGGTGGCACGATGCAACACGGCCGCGCGGCAAATGTCAAGCCGGAACACGTGGCGACTTTTTCGCGCCCTAATTGACCCAACGCAAACACGCACGGAAACTGGTTATGGTGCTCGGCTGCTGACCCGAAAGACGCGGGTTCGATCCCGGCCACGGCGGTTGAATTTCTTTGGAGGAGAAATTCTAGAGGCCCGTGTGCTGTGCGATGTCAGTGCACGTTAAAGAACCCCAGGTGGTCTAAATTTCCGGAGCCCTCCACTACGGCGTCTCTCATAGCCTTAGTCGCTTTGGGACGTTAAACCCCATAAACCATAAACCATCAAAAACACCTCCAAAGAGCCATACACAGCTTTCAGGGCAACACGACTCAGTTGGCGTACAAGCTCCGGGACCAGTACTTGTGCACCACCCAGGAACCCGCGGGCCGGCGTACTGTTATGCAGGCTCTGAGAACGTTGAGCTGGACCAACCGTTCCAGCTCTATGACCTGAAGGCGGCCCTGGCAAAAATGAAACATGGCACCGCTCAGGGTCGGGTCAAAATTACAGTCAAATTGTTAGCCAACCTCCCCGACCCGACATACTTGTCTTTACTGAATTACATTAACTCAATCTGGCTTGGGGAAGTACCACTCCCCATCGACTGGAAGACCGCCCTGGTCACCTTCATTCCTAAAGCTGGAAAGGCCATCAACACGGACAACCTCCGCCCCATCTCTCTGACTACCTGTGTGGGCAAACTCATGGAGACGATGGTACGCGACAGGTTGTCCGACTTCATGGAATCCAAACACCTTTTCGCAGACACCATGTTCGGGTTTCGCCCACACAATCGGGCTGTCCTCGGCCCCGTCGAATGCCCTCACAACGACAAGGTCGTACTCGCCTTGGATTTGAAGGGAGCATTCGACAACGTTACCCACGAGATCATTCCCACCCACCTCTCTCAAACTAACTGCGGCAGAAACGCCTTTCAATACATTCGGCAATTTTTGACTGACAGACAATCTTACATTCGAATCCAGGATAAGGAACATGGCCTTTTTCATTTAGGAACCAGGGGTACACCGAAGGGCGCGGTGCTCTCTTCCCTTTTATTCAATCTGGCTATGATGCGCCTACCGGCCTAGCTGGGCGCTGTCGCCGGTGTACAGCATGCGCTGTACGCCGATGACATCACCCTGTGGGCCACACAGAGTTGCCTTGCGGCTGGCGCATGCATTTGTAACCAGTCGAAATCTATATTCGACTCCATACGTCCACCTGCGGAAGCAAGACGAGGATTCCCTCGAAGTCATCCTCCGCAAAATTATTAAGCCGGCTCTGTACCTCCCCGTGAACACCTCCAACAAGCGCCTCCTGGGGCTGGGCATGGTGAATACATTTCGGGAGCTCCGGGAAGCCCATTTGACCAATCAATAGACATGTCTCTCGAAGACATCGTCGGGTCGCCGCCTCTTTGCCCGACTACACATCCAACACACCACTCTCATGGAAGAGCGCGTACGTATTCCATCCCAGTGGAGATGCGCCTTCCACGTGCGCCCTCTTCCCGTGAACATGAACCGTGAGGACCACAATGGCCGGCGCCTGGCGCGGGCGGAAGCCCTGGCCCGCCACTATGGATCGAAACCCGGCGTATTCTACGTGGATGCCTCCGGCCCCCACCATGGGGGATGGTACACGGCCGCAGTCATCCATGAATCTAAAACAGTGAACGGCTTTACTTTCCGAGCCCGTGACATAATACACGCGGAGGAGGTCGCCATTGCGTTCGCTGCATCTGATTCAAATTCAAAAACAATTATTTCCGACTCGTGAGGGGCATGTCGGAACGTCGAGCAGGGCTGGGTACCGTATCTAGCCTACCGCATTCTCCAAAACAGCGTCTACACCGGGGACCCCACACACCGGCGTATCGTTTGGACTCCTTCTCACATGGGCCTTGAGCACGGTGTAAGAATCGTGGCCTTGAGGGAAATGAGGCAGCTGACGCCGCCGCCCGCGCGCTGTCTCACCGGACAATGCCCTTCCGACCCCGATGATCAGGAACTATAATTCACTCCCGCTTACTCCTTCAAAGGCATTGCTTTATTTTATCAATCTGGCCGTGGTCTTTATCCCCGGCTGTGTAAAGGTATCTCAAAGGCGGAGGAGCGGCTTCTGCTTCGCCTGTATACAAATACTTTTCTGTGCCCGGCAGCTCTCAAACGCTCCGACCCTTCTTTCTCTGGCAGCTGTCCGCACTGTGCGGAGAAGCCTTCGGACATCTACCACATGGTGTGGGCCTGCCCCTCCAACCCTGCTATCCCCCCTCACCCCAACCCAACCCGGGAGGACTGGGAGGCGACCCTGCTCGGCTGCTCTGACCTGCAGGCCCAACGGGCCCTGGTCGCGCGAGCCCGGGCAGCGGCGGACGCCACTGGGGTCCCGAACTAGGGACCTCCATCTAGTACTTGTGAGGGCTGGCCCCCTCTGGGTCAGCTCATACCTCACCTCCTGAAATGTATCTATAAATAAATGTTTTCCACCACCACCACCCAGATAATATTGCCATCATCTGCGTTAAGGTTTTACAGCGTAGCTCTTTGGCGCCCGTTTCTGCGTTTCGCGGCGTCGCCGTCGCTGTTGTCCGTTGTAACCAGCAGTGGACACCGTAGTCGCGCTTTAAGCTGCGAAACCAGTGGAGCGGGAGTTTGGAAAGCAAAGGAAAGGCGCATAACTGCCCTCTTCGAACAGTGGACTCCTCAATCGTGCTTTAAGCTACGTGGCGATAGTGACAGATTTGTGCTGCATGTGTTGGCAACATTGACAACGGCGTGACATTTTAAGGAAAGGAAGTGCGCATAGCTGGCTCACTGGGTCAGTGGACGCCTGAATCGTGCTTATAGGTACCTATGTTGGGTGATGAGAGAGAGATGTGGGCTGCATGCTTTAGCGCTGACAACGGTGAGCGAACTCTCGCGATCAGCCATTACCTGCCACCTGCCAGGGTGGCAGGGTAAGTGGGGACTTCAATGTAGAAATAAAGAAAAACAGGAATTTCTTGCCACTTATGCGGGAGAACATCACGTTCCTCTCGCTCGTAACGCCTCCCATGGCTGTGACAACCTCGCGAAATACTTGCATAGACCTCGTCTTTGAGAACCACGCTATTGTTGCAGCAAGGCGAACATATATCCATCTATTTCTATGAGCACATAGCTTCCAGCATGACAATCAAGAAGTGTTAGTGGAGCATTTCTTGAAGGAGGAAAATGTGTGAAAAATAACAAGTTGTCTGTAATTATACATACATGTCTTGGTGGAACTCTTTGCCTCAATCTATCGAAAAGCTAGAACAGCTGTTGAGCTGCGCTCAAATTTCGCATTAGAAAGTAACATAATCGTCGGCAATTTTTTTCTTTATTTCCTGCTCAGGGCCGAAAAAAGATTACAGCAGCAGCAGAGCAAAATAGCAATGCCAGCACAATAATATCCAAAGCGGCAGCCGCAGTTGTAAGCCGGCGCTTTCAAAAGCGTTTTAAGTTTCGCAGATCACTCAACACTGGCATCCACTCAGCTTGGTTGGTTGGTTGGTCGGTCGGTCGGTCGGTCGGTCGGTCGGTCGGTCGGTCGGTCGGTCGGTCGGGTTTGGGGTTGGGTTGGGTTTGGTTTGGTTTGGTTTGGTTTGGTTTGGTTTGGTTTGGTTTGGTTTGGTGTGGTTTGGTTTGGTTTGGTTTGGTTTGATTTGGTTTGGTCGGTCGGTCGGTCGGTCGGTCGGTCGTTCGGTCGGTCGTTCGGTCGGTCGGTCGGTCGGGTCGGGTCGGTCGGTCGGTCGGTCGGTCGGTCGGTCGGTCGGTCGGTCGGTCGGACGCCGTAGTGGAGGGCTCCGGATAATTTCGACAACCTGGGGTTCTTTTTTTTCTTTATTGTTTTTCTTTCTACAGAAAGAGGCAGCCGAGACACTGACGAGGCCTCGGCACCCTAACAGTTTGACAGAGAAGACGGGTGAAATAATAGAAGCAAAACATACATCACAGCACAATTAGTACATACATGTGTAGAAATGTACACAAGCAAGAGCTGCCGTAACACAAACTATACAGCGAGAGTCAAATGACCAACATAACCACAATTATATATACAAGCAAGATCAATTGCATGCATGCAGTAATAAACTGCCGACGTGGGTGGATCGGGGCCCTACTGTCACCCACGAACAAAGTCATCAGAAGGAAGTTTTAGAGGGAACAAAATTCAACATTGTTGGCAATTAGGTATTGTTTAATGTTTCTTTTAAATGTAGCATTGCTGACAGAAAAGTGAATGTCCTGTTTGAACCTATTGAGAAGAGAAGGAACTTGGTAAATTAGTATTTGTTTGCCGTAGTTTGTTCAAAGTTTAGAAATAAACTTTCTGTGGATTCAAAGGTCGTATCCTACTGAGTTGTTATCAGGAATTTCTACATGTAATTTCTGCTGATGGATATACTGTAACAAACGAAAGTGGTAAATCTGATTGGCTTCAAGCATACTGTGCTTCTGGAATAGCGGTGCAGTATGCAGATATAGTGCGTTTCCGTAGTATCCTTCAATTGCTCTTAGTGCCCTTTTTTGTACGACAATGATCCGGTTTAGGTTTTTATGCGTTGTTGTACCCCAAATAAGAATGCAGAATGTGAGTCGCGAATAAAACAGTGCATAGTATGACCGAGACAGGTACTAAACCAGTGATTTTATGCAGGCATCCGGCTACTTTACTTAGATCTTTAACTAGACTGGCAATATGAGTGTTCCAAGAAAGAGTTTCGTTAAATCAAACACCAAGAAATTTTTGGTCAGCCACTTGTTTTAGTTGTGTATTTTCATATCTGACATTTAAAACACAACCGTTCAAGAGTACTAATTGGTCGGAATATAATGTAATTTGTTTTAGAAAGATTTAAAGTGAGTTTGTTAATCTGTAGGCGAATATGCAACTTTCTAAGATAACAATTTACCAATTTTTCTAAAGTGTGCAGCGAACGGTCTGTGAAGAATACATTGGTGTCATCTGCATACATTGCGAGGTCAGGGAATTCTGTTATCAGAGAGATATCATTAACAGTGCACGTTAAAGATCTCTCTAACAGCCATCCTAGTTTTGCATGCACTGTGGAGGCAGAGCAGCATAAGATTATGACGCAGCCCCTTCTTTATCGACAGGTAGAAACCTTATAACATGTGGCATATCACTTGCAGGTCCTTTTTCAGAGTACGCTGCAAGCTGTCCCAGAAAAGTACTGCGTCCAAGCAGTAACAAAAATGTTCTCTTTGGTTTCAGGTTTAAGGCATATTAGGCAGTGATCCATTCATGAGACAATCAAGCCTTTTTCTCTCAACCATGGTTTAAAAGGCAATGCACCACCCTGTAAAAGAAAGTAAAAACTTTCTGCTGATAATCGTAGTGACATTCTTTTTACTCTCTTTAAGACGTCCTTACCTTCCTTTGCACAGTATAAGGAACGATGAGCAGGAGCCGGTAACACGGCATCAAGCGAGTCTCCTGATTTGTTTTAGGGTCACAGAAAATTATTCTAGTGAAAACCTAGCCTTTAATAAATTGTAACCCGCCCCAGGTTCGCGCAAAAACCCGCTCAGCCTTCAACGTTTGATCATTCTAAACGGCACTAAAAAATGATGTCAGTCACGACGCAGTCGAACTTGGAGAACCCCACGAAGAAAAGAATCCCTTTGGTCTCCTAATAACGTGAACCTGGACACTACTTCTCGCAGAAATAAATGGGCCAAACCGAACCCTCTACTTTTCACTGAGTGAAACCAATTAGTTCGACTGGTTCTCTCCCAAAACGAATCCCACACAAAAATTGCAAGCACTTTCAACATTTTTTTCAGGCTAACTTTTATTTATTTATTTATTTATTTATTTATTTATTTATTTATTTATTTATTTATTTATTTATTTATTTATTTATTTATTTATTTATTTATTTATTTATTTGATACTGCCAACTGCCTCTTGGCAGTCCATGCAGGAGTGAGTAAGTACAGGAAAGACAAGTCAAAGTCGGCACTACAATCAAGGTAAACAAGAATGTGAGTGGCAAGAAAGCATAAGGAAATGGCTTGCAATACAGACTACGGCGTGAGTAAATTCAGCTTATACAAAATTACAAAATGACGGACACTGACGTCATTGAAAAGAACAAAAAAACACACATCTGCAAACTGCAAATACAGGAGAACTGAACACTCTAAAACTAACGCGCTTCATTGCAAAGAGTGCACGGCAGACGCAAAGGATTCGAACGAGGCCAGACTGGCGACTTCTTGCGGTAGAGCATTCCACTCTGCAATAGTTCGAGGGAAGAACGAGAAGCGATAGGCGCTAGGCGCTAGTCTTAGCCTGTGGCATCAAAATTGTTTTGCTGTGCTTGCCTCTTGTTTCTCTTCTTTTATTGAAATTGATGTAGATGTCGGAATTCATTTTTGTTTGTTTGTTAACTATATTAAACATAGTTTGAAGGCGATGGAGTCTACGCCGAAATTCTAATGTTGGGAGGCCAGACCGTGTTCTGAGATCAGTGACCGAGGCTCTTCTGCTGTAAGTATTATAAATAAATCTAAGGGCTTTCTTTTGCACGCTTTCAATGTTACTGATGTCATTTTTTGTGTGGGGATCCCACACAACATCGGCATAATCGAGCAATGGTCTAATGAGTGTCGTGTAGGCAGCGAGTTTAGTCCTACTAGTGCAATGTTTCAGCCGGTGTTTAAGTAGCCATAGCCTCCTTAGCGATGCCGAAACGACGTATTGAACATGAGCGCTCCAGGTTAGCTGCGAGTCAATTACTACACCCAGGTATTTAAATTTATCAACCGGCTTAATTGCTACATTGTTGATTTTATATGTACAAATTAATGGTTTTTTCTTCCTTGTAATGACCATGTGTGTGCATTTTGAGGCGTTTAAGTTCTTTCGCCAGGACTGACACCAATTATTGATTGCAGTTAAGTAATCATGTATGTCAGTCTGATCGTGCAATGATCGAATGTTATGATACACAATGCAATCATCTGCGAAGAACCGGCATCGTACCGGAGAATCAAAGGTCAAATCATTCAGATAAATCAAAAAGAGAAGGGGTCCAAGTACTGAACCTTGCGGTACACCGGAAAGTACGGGAGCAGGTGGAGAAATTGAGTTTCCTATACGGACGTATTGTGTTCGGTTAGATAAATATGAGTCAAGCCAGCGGAGAATTTGTTCATTTTTTAGCACACATTGTAGCTTCAGTTTTAGTCTATTGTGACAAACACGATCGAACGCTTTCTGAAAATCAAGAAAAAGCACGTCTGTTTGCCCGCCCCGGTCCAGCGCTGCCATGACCTCATTGGTAATGTGTAGAAGCTGTGGAACTGTGGATAGGCCACGCCGAAATCCATGTTGTTTTTCGGAAAAGAAACTATTATTTTCCAGGAAGCTACTCACGTGCTTAAAAACAAAGTGCTCCATCACCTTACTAGCGGTGCACAGAAGAGAGACGGGTCTGTAATTAGTAATACTGAGTTTATCTCCGGACTTATAAATGGGAATTACCTTTGCTGCTTTCCAATCATTAGGAAGTACACCTTGCTTTAGACTTTCATTAAATATTATAAACAGATATTTTGCGCACCACTCCGCGTACCTAAAAAGAAAATTATTTGGTATGTCATCGGGACCAGCAGATTTCTTTATATCTATGCTTAGTAGGGACGAAAGAATACCTTCTTCAGAAACAAAAAGGTCCGGAAGTTCACAGCCAGAACCTGAAAATTCTGGATTATTGTCTTCACAACCGCGTAGAAATACCGATGCAAAGTACTCGTTGAACGCTTCGGCAATATTCTGGTTATCGCTTGACTCGGTATCATTCACTCTAACTTTGGTGACCGGATCCTTTTTTTCCGTTATGTACATCCAAAACTTCCTTGGAGCATTAGTAAAAAAATGATGTAGCTTAACATTGATGAAATGATACTTTGAGTCTTTTATTTTGTTCCTAAGTTCTGTGCGCACTGACTGTAGCAGAGAACGGTCGACAGATGAATTGGAACGTGACAGGCGTTTTAAGCGGCGCTTTAGTTGCAATATGTCACGAGTGATCCAAGGGTTGTTGCGAGCCATTCTCTTGCGTTTTGTTGGAATGTACCTGTGCATACATTCTGGGACTGCGTGTTTAAAATGCAACCATAAATCATTAACACTGAATTCACCCTGGATAAATTTTTGAGAAAAAGTGTCGAAATCTTGTTCTAAGTAGTCTAGTACACTTTCATCTGCCGCTTTCCTAAAATCCATGAATTCTTTGTCTGGACAACGTATCATTTTTTGCGGTAGATTGCTTCTAAAGAGGACCGCACCATGATCTGATATGCCTGGCAAAACTTCTACAGTAAATCCTGTTTCACTGACAGCTTCAAAGATAAGAACAAGGTCGAGGATAGTTTGCGAGTTTGAAGTAACACGTGTAGGTGTTCCTATTACCTGTTTAAGATTAAAAGAAAATGCCAAATCGAGTAACAATTCAGCTTGCTGGCAAGAAGGTCGAGCACAGAGATCATTCCAGTTGATCATGGGCAGATTAAAGTCGCCGCACAAGATAATATGAGTGTAGCGTTTACTATTGGTGTAAAGAAAATCGTGCAGCGATACTAAAATTGAGGTGTCTGCATTTGGAGGCCTGTATACTACACCAATAAGAACGTTGCACCTGAACGACGGCACAAGGTTGGTTGGTTGGTTTATGAAGTTTAACGTCCCAAAGTGACTAAGGCTATGAGAGACGCCGTAGTGGAGGGCTCCGGAAATTTCGACCACCTGGGGTTCCTTAACGTGCACTGACATCGCACAGTACACGGGCCGCTAGAATTTCTCCTCCAAAGAAATTCCAGCCGCCGCGGCCGGGATCGAACCCGCGTCTTTTGGGTCAGCAGCCGAGCACCATAGCCACTGAGCCACCGCGGCGGCCGACGGCACAAGGATCCAAGCCATCTCAGCACAAGTATTGTGAGCAATGGATGTGAACGGAATGCCCTTTTTTATTATGGCCGCAACACCACCCCCTCTCGAGCCACGGTCCTGGCGAAGTATGTTGTATGAGCTGGCTATTTTGTCGGAATCAGGAATAGCATCATGAAGCCATGTTTCCGTTAGTAGCGTGACATCCGGGTTGTAACTAAGAAGAAGGCTTTCAAGGTCGTCAGACTTGTTCACGACGCTCCGGGCGTTAACAGTTAACACAGATAGCGGACTGAACGCATGGGGTGATTCCAACCAAAGAGATTTACTTTTACTTTTGCGCTGTTTTTGACTGGAAATAGACCGAGTATGTCAATTCGTTGCAGACGGAACTGCCTTATCCAATGCTTCGTCCCATCTGAAAGTCTTGCCATTGATTCTAACTTTGTCAAAGGTTAGAAACACCTTGTCTCCTCTGTCTCGATTTTCTTTGGTCCAAGTCCAAAGCTTTTTCCTTATTGCTTGGACCCTAGGAGAGAAGTCCTCAGAAATGCTATATTCAGTGTTTTTGAAGGCGCTGCATACTTCCAGTATCTTTAGTTTGTCTCGGTAGTCCAAAAGCTTGAGCATTACTGGACGACATTTGCCGTCCCTAGGCTTCCCTGTTCTGTGGACGCGCTCCATTGACACGTTTGAAACTTTTAGTATGTCCTGAAAGATTTTTTTCGAAACCTCTTGTTCCAAAGATTGGGACGGTTCTTCCATTGGTTCCGGTAAACCATAAAGTATTAAATTGTTCCTCCGGCTTCGATTTTCTAGATCATCTACTTTTAACAGTAGGCTGTCAACAGTTTTCTGTAGATCGTCCACCTTGGTTGTGTAGGTCTTTAACAGTGGTCGAAATATCCTCCACTTTTCGGTCAATGGAAGCTAACTTATCAATGCTTTCATCTAGGCGTCGGTTTGTTGTGGCCACGCATTCTTTGAGCTCTCGCAAGTCATTCATAATTGCCTGCAGCATGCTTTCGGTAGAGGGGCCTGGATTTAATTCAACGTCCCTGCAGGAAGCCAGTAAGTTAACAAAACAATGGTATACATTTTTAGCACATCAGTAAACGGCCGTGGGCACGGCAAGAGCAAAAGGCACACATCGTCACTACGATAGCCATAAGCCTGGCGGTAGTCTCTCACCTGTATCAAGAACAAGAAGGGATTCTTTAGACGCATGGTTCCAAAGCTCTCGCCGCGCCCACTGATCGTCTGCCACGCTTGAGTCCCTTTTATACGCTCTGACAGTGGTGACGTAGCGGATGGTGGCGCTCGATGTCGGTCCAAGTTAGAGTCACTGGAAAAAAATTTTTCCAGTGACTCTAGTCCAAGTGCGTCGTCCAGCTGCGCAGACCCGGTGTGTCGTCAGCAGGAAAGCCTGTCGATGCACTGCGATGGTGGTCGTGCAATTCCGTCGGCTTCACCGTAGCTGGGTCGCACTCAGTAGCTGAAGCCGAATGATGCAAATCACGGCCTGTATCAAGAACAAGAAGGGATTCTTTAGACGCATGGTTCCAAAGCTCTCGCCGCGCCCACTGACATGAGTAGCGCTTGCAATACATACTACACTTTAGCAACAATTAACAAATCGCATACCGTTCAACTTGGAAATAACGACAAATCAAGGTCACTCCACTTCTCGACCGTACGCGTTCACACTCATCACTCCAGTAATATTCCGGGTCCTTGTAGTGTTCAAGCGTTTCATAGAGGTTCCTCGCAGGTATAACAGACCATGAAAATTTGGCAGAGGCTTAGCTTGGTTAAGCCCGGTAAGTTGCGAAAGCAAGAGCCCTGGCTGAGCCTGGTTTGCCTGGTGGTGTGTCTTGGTAGTGCTCTTAGTAAAGCTTATGTTTATGATGTTTTGCCCATTTGTTTTACATGGCATTATACTCACCAGACGAGGGCCCCCACATGCTGGGAGATTTATGCGTGCCTCGGTCGCCAAAACGAGCGGCTGACGCTAACAGATGATTGTCTAGAACAGGGGTTCTCAAACTGGGTTCCGCGGAACACAGGGGTTCCGCGGGCTGTCTTCTTGTGTTCCGCGAGAACCCTCACCGGCCCTGACCCGGCAGCTGATATGAGACTGGCTCTGATTGCTACTGAGCCACGCTTTGACATGCTCTTGAAAGGGAAGCAGTACCACCCATCACATTAGTATTTGTATTAATCTAAGCAATAAACATTTAACTTTTGCAACTCTCTCTTTGCAAAAATGCACTCGACCACATTGCTGGTAAGTGAAAGCGGAGAGGGGGGGGGGCGGGGGGGGGGGGGGGGCAGGGGGGGGTTCCCTGGAACTTATTGAAGGATTTTGGGGTTTCTCCAAGCAAAAAAGTTTGAGAACCCCTGGTCTAGAAGCTTCCCTCTTCTTTCACTCCCACTTCCTCCCTTCCTGTACGGTGCGGTTGGGGGGTCCACCGAGATGACAGAGAATTTCCTTCCCTCAAAAAGCGTTGCGTTCAATGAATGAATGAATGAATGAATGAAAAACTTTTTTGTATAAGGGTTCTTTCTCGCAGCGTAGGTGGAGCCCTCAGTCCAGGGCCCCAGCGGCCTTTGCAGTCTTGCGAGCCCTGTCGATTAGCTTGAGCTGCTCTTCAGGCTTCGAGCTGGACAGCGCAGCCTCCCACTGCTCCGGTGTTGGGGTGTTGTTTATCGGCGCTGCCTGCATTTTCTGGCAGGCCCATGTAACGTGGTAAAGCGTTGGGTGTCCACCGCGTAGCGGGCATTTGTTGTCATATGTGGAAGGATAGATTTTGCTGAGTAAACTCAGATTGGGGTATGTATTAGTCTGCAGTTGTCTCCAGGCAACCGACTGCTCTCTACTAAGGTCTTTGTGGGGAGGAGGGTAGGTCCTCCGGAGGTCTCGTTGGTGTTCTAAGATAACTCCATACCGTCTGGTGACTGCGTCCAGTTCCCCTTCTGTGCGCGCCTCCCGGTTGGCGTATGCTCGGGCGTTGGCGTCCGCACATTGGTTCCCTTTGACAGCCTCATGGCCTGGTGTCCACGTAATGAAGCATCTCGTAAAGGTGATTGTCCTCGCCTTGAGTATATGAATGGCTGCAGTGGATATGCGTCTGTTGTGATGCGTGGTTCAGCAGACGCGCGCGTTCATGAGCGCGCGTTCATGCGAAGGAGCAGACAAGTTTCCAGGGGCGAACTAATCCTGCGCATCTAACTCCAGTGCGACGCGCGCGCCACTGGCGGCGGCGGGTGCGTCCCTGTCAGGAAGGCGGGGGCAGTCAGACAGCTCCCGCTGTGTTGCGCGCGCTGTCGCGAAGCGGTTGTGCGCCTCCTTCCCGAGCACAAAATGGCACATAACAACAGCAGGACACGCTGCTGTGTTGTAGGATGCAATGATACGTATATAAATTCGCCTCGGACAAGGTTTTATGGATTTCCAACGCGACATTGGGAGACGGCCCACCCTTCGCGACGGGCTGCACGCGCGCGCTGTTTCTGGTCAAGCAATGGTCAAACCCGTGCGGAATACGCTTGCTTGACTCAGACAGGTTTTTGAGTCATGGAAAATTCAGCAGACTCGGAGGAATGCTAATGGCATTCTGGGAACCCTTCCCTCTTCTTGCACCCACGATTTCCGGTCATTGGCTTGGCTGTCAACAATAAGTGAGCTTAAAAAGCCACGCCGAAACTCGTCCGCAGTCACACCTTAGGAAGGAGCCCAAATTTTGCGCTGCAAAGAATCGTTCACCTTAGTTCCAGCTATGCGCAGAATCCTTGCTCGCTTTCACTGCGCCTTGTTGTCCAGCGTCTTTTTCGACTGTAAAGGCACGTTTTCAGGGGCAACAGCAACATGCGCCTGATAAATCTTTGCCTCCACGTTTGAACGACTGGGTGATAATTTAGTACAATAATCATATATCCTAATGTCAAAGAGTCAGGGCACTTGTACTAAATGCATAGACATTAAAAAAACCTTGCAATGAAATTCCGCTTTTTGAGCACAAGCTTTCTGCAAGAGTCCTGCATGAAATAGCCGGGATACTCTTTTTTTGCAGAATCCCAGTCAAAAAGTTTTGTTTTCGGCAGGAGTTTCAGTGCGCACAGGCGCTTCGCCGCAGATTGCATTTCTCTTCTGCTTGCAAAAGCTCGTTCATTAGACATTTCATATCATCAAAATACTGACGCACGTGTTGCAGCGATAATGACCTGGCAGTTGCTGAAAAAATGAGAAAATATGAGTGGCAGATTACGCAATGGGCACATCATTTCAAGGCGTTGTTTGAACACGGCGTTTCACATCGAACGCCGAAGGTGCGGCAAACGAGAATGTTATGAAGTCAGGTTTGCGCCGTTCGCTCAAAAGCTGGAGTTTTCTAATTACCTTCAATGTTATGCCGCCTGGCCGTCTTTGAAAGTTTAGGGTAAGCCTTTTTAAATGCAGGACACCCCAGGCTCACGGGCGGCTTGTTTTGGAGAGCGTTTCACACCGCTCCAAAAACACAGCAACGGCAGCAGCGTGTTTACGTTTGCCTGCCTTGCAACTGCAGCCCGCGCCAACAAGCTGTCTACTGGAAGATAGCTTCATGAAAAAAACTGAGTGAGAGTGCAGCGCTGACAGACATTAGATAGAAATATTTCTTAGCGTTAATTTGATCGTTTTCGATGGCGCAGTGATGCTTGTCTGCGCAATGCACCGGGCTGCTACTTCGCTCCCGTCGCACGACACCACCTCTTTCACATTGTGTACATGGCCTGCTTCAAGAAGCTTCGTTCCTTTCCTGACGTTCGCTCCTCGAAAGAATCTTTCAACCTCATGAATGAATAGGTCGAAATCCCGCCTCTACGAACAGCGGCAGCCGCTAGCAGACGCCATCCCTTCGAGGTCGCGGTGCGAGCCTTCCTCAAGGGAGTGACACTCTCATAGAGCCAATGGGGACGTTTTTTTTCGAAGGCGATGGTGGCGGCACCTGGGAGAGGCGGTAAACGCATCCAAAATCCAATATGGCGGCGCGTGTTTAGGCGGCTGGTTGTGGCCGGTTCCTCGCGCTACAGTGCACTGTACTCGCGCCTTCCTGGGGCTGGCGGCCGCTAGCTCGATCCAAGCTTTGTAAATACTGGTGATTAACTGCTCCCGCGCTGCATTCACGCTTGATTTCCTAAGTACTTACGGAATCTGCTCACTCGCTTTTGTATTTCGATGTGTCTTTTGATGTAGCATGGTGCATGGTGGCGAGCGGCGCGACTGCTTATAAGCTGCGCTCGCTCGAGAACGAAAAGCGTAAATGGTTTTGTACAAAGAACAATTTATTAAAATAACATCAGCAGTGACAATCGATGTTCAAAAAGTGATTTTAGGCATCAGTGACATTGCAGTATCAGTAACAGGCATCCTAAAAATAAAAATAAAAAAACGCCATTATGTAAACCTAGATGACATGAGCGCACAGAGAATATATAAAGGATAAAAAAATGGTATCAAGGTAGGTACAGTATACATAATAAAATGCTACATGACTGAATATAAATTTGTACGCGACTAGATTCACGTAAATAGCAGGGAAGTAAAACATTTGACATGTATTGAAACGCATCAGTCTGTGGCTATGAATAAACCCACGCAGAGAAAGGCAGCGAAAATTTTCAACCTTTGACTCGTGTAGAAGAAATCACAGTGCGTTGGGCTAGGGACAACATAATATGCTGCAGTGCTAGTTCTTAGTATAAAGACTCCAAGAAAAGCTCACTGTGTGACTCGACATGACGCCAATGACGCTGCTGCAGTGCGAATGTCACCGACGTCGCCGTTTTCGCTTGCGCGGCTGAGGCGTCGTCTGCTTGTCGTCTGCTGCCGCGTTACCCGCGTCATGTTCGCAACTAATTTCTTTAATATCTTATTTTTAATACTTATGGTTGGTTATAATTTAGTTCATAAGCATGTTTTTATTATTGATAACGGTCGAAAAATTTCATTTTTATTAGGCTTAACTGCAGCCGCGTTTACCGCCGATACCAGGATCGTTGCAATCGTTTCGACCGTGGCGCCACCCTCGGCGCGGACGCGCAACTTGCAACATGCCACAGCCCTGCCTTCCTGACAGGGACGAGGAACTGGCCGCGAGGGGGAGCTGAACGCAGCCTCGACGGTGGCGGTGCCTGGCGGGTGCAGGGTGCCTATATGTTCGTCGGTGCGTGGCTGGCTGAGAATAACCACGGCCGCTAGATACCTCGCTTTGCGCTTTGCATCAAGCGGCCGTGGAATAACCCACCCGTAGGTTGCGGCGCACGCCTTTTATTAGTTTTTGGCGCGCATGCGCATTGGCGACGGCGGCGGCGATAGCCGGACACCACAGCGTCCACTGCTGTACCTTCTGCACGCCTATTGCGAGTCTGTAATGATGTGTGCATGGGGCTCGTCACTCTGCTGGGTGATGGCGAGTGCAATTGCTGCTTCCTCAGCCTCGAGGATGTTGTTGGTTCTTATCGAAGCGCAGTTGATTTCCCTGAGCTGGTGATCCACCACGCTGGCTACCGAGCCGTGTCGGTGTCTGTATGTTGTTGCGTCAACGATAATACGTCTTTTGCCCCGGCGAAGCTTCTTTCGTGGAATTCGGATCTTGCCTTTCTTCTCGCCTTATGTATATCTGGATGCATGTTTTTTGGAATTGGACTGATCTCAATGATCCTCCTGATTTCATTTGGAACGCTCGCTGTGCTATTGATTTCTTTCAAAGCGTCCCTCATGACCAGCAACCGCAGCGTGTTTCTGCCTGTTTCGGACAGCATCAGTCTTGTTTTCTGCGCAAGAAGGTGGGCCTCGATATGTTCTTGTACTGTGTTGTTTACGCCAAGTTTAAGGAATATCTCCGTCGAAGTGTTGACCGGCAGTCCGAGAGCGCATTTGTATGCTTTTCTAAGAATTGCCTCTAACTGCTCCTTTTCTTGCTCGAGCGGTGTTTGGTAGGGGACGCCGTATAAGATCCTACTGACCACGAGGGCCTGTACTAGCCTACATGTGTCTTCCTCCTTCATACCTCTTCTTCTGTTGGAAATTCTTGCAATCATCCTGGTGATCTGTGCTGCGGTATTTGCTAGCTGTCTGATCGTGTGACCAAAGGGCAAGGCATCGCGCCCAACGGGTGGTGGTGTTCCTCCCTTCCTGTGGTTCGGGTGTCCACCGAGATGACAGAGAATTACTGCGCCATGCCTTGCCCTTTGAACGCACCGCTTTTTGAGGAAAGAAAATGGCGCAGTAATTCTCTGTCATCTGGAACCGCGAATATCAGTCAGGGCGTGTCTACTCATTCTCGCTTCGGCGAGCGCGGCTTCGGCCGCTTATCTGTTTTTTGAGCAGCGTCCGTTCCGGCGGACGCAGTTGTTGCTGCGACGCGCGTCTTTAGTTTCATTTTTCTCTTTCCTCTGATCTTTTGACTCTCCTCTATCTGCACGAGGCAGCGGTGGTGGCTCGGCTTGAGCCAGTAGCAGGCCCGTGCAATTTCCTTTTCATCCTTCTCTCAGTCAGTCAGTCTGTCATCTGGAGAACACCACCCGCGTCAGAGCGGTGCAGACGTGCGTCGCATGCGCTCCCGCCAAGCAGCTGTTTTTCGGCGTTCAACTTGGGCCTGCGGGCCGGAAACTACCGCGAACAGATCCGGATTCTCCCTCCGTGCAAGGGGACACTGGATTTCGGGCAAACGGTGGGCTATTTCACATTTCATGGGACTTTTAACCTCTCGGACGCGTGAGAGCTAGCTAGGCCTAACGCCCAGACCTAGCGTAGCTACCCGTGCATCGACGGGAGCCGGCCCCTGGGGCGGCCCCGTGACCACCACGATGATCAACGCCGTCGACGGAGATGAACTGGCACCCTCGGAATTTGAGAACGGTGAATGGGAGACCGTTCTCAGCATGCACGACCGCATGATGAAAAAAAGGCGGGAAGCCTGGAAACGCCAGCGGAAACGCTGGCACGAACGCCGCCGCGAATTTCGGCGGGAACGCTGGCGATCACGGCGCCGGGGAGAAGAAATCGACTGCCACTCAGAAAAAGAGGCAAGACCCGAACATCCGAAAAAGGGCACCAATGCCGAAGCTCCCGGAGAGCGACTATAAAATAATCTTCAGGCCCAGAGGCTGGAACTTGAACGATTACGTGCCACGTCACCTACTGCAGGCCACCTGCGCGGCCGCGCAACTACCATACGGAGATGTCCTGGACGAAGACACTTCAAGAATCAACTCCGTGAATAACACGTACACGATCAGCACACCGAATCGTCAACGCGCGAGCACCTACGCAAGGATAAAGACGATAGTTATCGGGGAGAAGACCCTCGCCATGGCACCCTACGTCGCGGCTCCCGACGACGCAATTAAGGGCGTGGTATACAACGCCTATGATATCGGAACACCGGAAGAAGTCCGTCAAGGATTCATCAAACGCAACCCGGACATCGTAGTACTCAACGCCAGAAGAACTGGCAAGTCGAGATCTATTCTCATCACCTTTGGAGAGAAAAAGCTTCCCAGACAAGTCTTCTACTGGGGATCAGTGCTCATCGTCTACCCGTACCGAGAGCGGGTAGAGACCTGCTACAACTGCAGGGAGACGGGACACAGGACGGATGTGTGCTATAAGCCATGGGTAAAGCGTTGCCGCAGATGCGGCGAAGACCATCCAGACCCACCGGAGGGAGAACTGCCGACATGCAAGCCCGAATGCATCGTATGCGGGGGGCCACACAACACCGACAGCCGGAATTGCAAGTATCGGCTGGCAAAGAAAGAACCTTATAAAGCCAAGAACGACCTGGGGCAACTTGACTCCGGACACCAACCAAGACCGAAGACCAGGGACCACAGCGGCACCCGCCAAGGCCACCGGGGGAGAAGCAGATCGAGCTCCTTCCCACCATTACCGGGGACCGGAGGCGCCAGCTCGGGTCCTGACAGAGAGAGCAGCTCGAGCAGAGGAAGAGGCTCAAGCAAGGACAGAGACGCGGGCAAAAAGGTGAGCTGGCCAGATAAGGCCTCTTCTTGGGAAACCGCTCGGGAGAAGGAACTGGTAGAGCAGCTCGCTAAGAGAGACAGAGAGCTAGACACCAAAAAGAAGGAGATGGCGGAGCTGAGGAAACTCATTAACGCTAACACAAAACAGCCGAAGGTGGTCGAAAAACCACCTTTGCAACAATCACAAAACGCGAGTCAGGCGCACCCGCGTGACACATATGAAGGGGGAGACATTCAAAACACAATGGACACAGACACCAGAGTCCCCTTGAAAAGACCTCTATCCATAGAGGGAAACACAAACGACAGTACTCCCAAAAGGGCGGCAGAAAGTCCTAACGAGGACGCATCGGCTAAAACCCACATCAAGGTTAGGTCAGACATGAACACACTATTGAAGCGGGTTGACGCTCAAGACGCTAGAATTGATGCTCTTACCGCTAGGGTAGACAAAATAGCCGAACGTGCTGACAATCTGACGGCGGAATTCGTCATGTTCAGGGAACGAACCATGGGTTGCTTCCAGCAAATTCTGGAACAACTAGCAAACATAGAAACCAGGCTTCCCCCTGTTGCCGGCAACACCCTCCCCTCGCTGCAACCGCAGCAGCAGCCTCTATAGGACATCATGGCCCCTCGCCAACAAATTAGAATCTGGCAGTGGAACTGCAGAGGCTTCCAGTCCAAAAGATGGAACCTGCAGGCATACATTCAAAAAAACATAACCACACCGGACGTAATCACGCTTCAGGAGGCAAGCGGCATGGTCAAATTAAATGGCTACGCCGCGTACACCCCGCTAGAAGTGCAAAAAGAGCACAAACCCAAGTCGTTCACGGCCACGCTAGTGCAAATAAATCTAACGGCAACGCAACACGCACTCGAAAACACAAGTGAGGACTACGTGATGTTAGAAATAATCCCAAACAGAAAAGGGGACAACAGCCTCTTTATTCTGAATATATACAACTCACCGAAAAACCGGGGCACAGGGCTGGCGGACCTATTACGTAAAGCCATTAGACTATCTTATAAGAAGGGATTAGTAATCACGGGGGACTTCAACGCCCCGCATCCGGCATGGAGATATCGGACGGCATCCCCTAAGGGAAACAAACTATGGACAGAAATCCAAAACTTAAGGCTCACGCTACTAAACAACCCGCAAGACCCCACGAGGATAGGCAATAGCGTCAGCGTAGACACGTCCCCAGACTTGACGCTAGGCAAAGACCTCGAGGGTGAAAGATGGTCAAACACAGGACACACCTTGGGTAGCGATCACTACATCATAGAGATTGAAACACAAACCAGGCCGATGAAGGGGAAGCTGCGCGAAACGAAGCTGACAGACTGGGACACCCTCCGAAAAGTCCGGGACAGAACCGCTCCGAGGGAGATATCGGATCTAAATCAATGGGTTGAGACACTCAAAAGAGACGTAAACAGTCACACTAGACAGGCCCCAACCACCGAACATGACATCACAGACTCGAGGCTGGCCCACATGTGGGAAGCCCACGAGAGCCTCTTGAAGAGGTGGAAAAAACAGAAACACAATAGAAGGCTAAAGAAGAGATTATCGACACTCGAAAAACAGATAGAAGACTACACAAACGAGCTTCAGCGTCAACACTGGGGACAAATTTGCGATGAAATGAATGGAAAGCTAGGGTGCAAGAACACGTGGCATCTTCTTCGCCACTTACTAGACCCAAGGCAAACAAAGTCGGCGGCACAAGGGCAGCTTAAACGATTGATTCACAAATACCAGGGAACAGCCGCGGACCTAATAGAGGAGCTGAAGAGCAGGTACCTTAACACAGACAAAGGGGGTTCATCTCCAGCTTACCAAGGAGCAGAGAACACACAGCTAGATGAGGACATCGCGATAGCGGAGGTATGGAGAGCAATGAGTCAACTAAGAACCACGTCGGCAGCGGGGGCAGATAGGGTAACCAACAAAATGCTAAGGAACCTAGATCTAGTCTCGGTCACGGCAGTCACAGATTACCTAAATGAGATCTGGAAACGAGGTAGTCTACCTTCACAATGGAAACATGTCAAAGTAATCTTTATTCCAAAACCCGGGAAGAAACTTGAAGTGGGCAACCTCAGGCCGATATCGCTAACGTCCTGCCTGGGGAAGCTGATGGAACATGTCATATTAAACAGACTCCAGGAAAACGCAGAGGAAAGGGAGGTATTTCCTGAAACGATGCTAGGCTTCAGGAGCAAGTTGTCCACGCAGGACGTCATGCTCCAGCTCAAAGCAGACATCATAGACCCGCCGAACAAAGGGGGCGCCAAAACTATACTGGGCCTAGACCTACATAAAGCCTTCGATAACGTCAAACACGAGGTCATACTAACTAATCTGGCGGAGATTGCCCCTGGAAAGCGGACCTACGATTACGTAAGAGACTTTCTAACCGGCAGAACCGCAGAAATAAATCTAGGAGACATCCCGTCAGAAACTATTAAGCTGGGAGACAAGGGAACTCCGCAGGGCTCAGTGCTCTCTCCTTTCTTATTCAACCTGGCGTTGAAGAACCTACCGCCGCTATTGAAGACTGTCGAAGGTGTAAACCATACGCTATATGCGGATGACATAACAATATGGACGCATACAGGAAACGATGGGGAAATAGAACAAAATCTCCAACACGCGATCGATATTGTCCAGGATTACGCGGAATGGGCAGGTCTAAAATGCTCGCCAAGCAAATCCGAACTTCTGGTGATCCGGGGGGCTAGGAAACGCGATACCAACGCAGGAGACATTCACGTACTGGTAAATGAGACTCCGGTAGCCAGAGTTGACAAAATCAGGGTCCTAGGACTTATAATACAGGACAATAGAAAGAACACAGAGACAATAAACAGGCTTAAGTCCACAATTAACATGACAGCCAGGCTCATAAGGCGAATAGCTAACAAAAGACGGGGAGTCAAAGAGAAAGATCTCTGCCGAATGGTTCAGGCTTTCGTGATAAGCAGAATAGTTTACGCCGTTCCCTACCTCAAGCTAGGGCTGGCGGAACAGAACAAAATAGATGGGATCATAAGGCAGGCATATAAAGCAGCATTGGGGCTGCCCCACTGCACTCCTACGGAAAGACTTCTTAAACTGGGGATCTACAACACCACCACGGAACTATGCGAGGCACATATATTTGCGCAATTAAGGAGGCTTGCGACCTCACCCCCGGGGAGAAAGATCCTGAGCAACCTAGGATTACATGATAGAATTCCGGAAAGAAACCCGCAGGCAAAATTACAGACCAAAGTTAGAAAATTACTCACTATTAAACCACTTCCAAAAAAACATGCACCCTGCTTTTCACGAAGGCAGGAGGAGAGCCAGAGCAAAGGCCCTTGAAGCCAAGCTCGAAGGCTCGGAATACACAACCTATGTAGACGCGGCGGAATACGAAGGAGGCGACTCCTTTGTGGTCGTGGCCGTGAACGACTCGGGTGAAACATTAACGGCCGGTTCGGTCAAAACAAAAAACTCAGGGACAGCGGAGGAGGCGGCTATCGCCATGGCAATGGCCAGCACCAAAGCAGTCACCATAATTAGCGACTCCAAGGTGGCTATCAACAATTTTGCGCGGGGTATGATCTCCCAGGAGGCAGAACGAATCCTAAGAGATAAAGACTGGGACCAAAGAGAGGTGGAACTAATATGGGTGCCGACACACTCGGGGAACAGGGGAAACGAGTTGGCTCACAGTATAGCTCGAGGTTATGTCAGCCGAGCAGTGAGCCGGGTTGAGTCCCCAAATTTCACAAGAGATGCATTCATATCATTTCACGAATACACCAATCAGTTTAAACTGGAAAGGAGGATCTATCCGCCACCAGACAAGAGAGAGAGAGAGAGGGAAAGGCAGGGATGTTAACCAGAAAGGATTCCGGTTGGCTACCCTGCACAGGGGAAGGGAATGAGGGGAATTAAAGAGGAAAGAGAGAAGTAACGGGAAATAATCACAGTCTGTCAATTAAGGCTGTCGCTCTCAAAAAGCGAAAGAGTGCCTTGTAAGCCTTGATGGCAGTTGACTGTTGTGGCCACGGACCGAGGATCTTGGCCTCTGTGGACCAGACAAAAAGCTCTACAAAAGCCAGGAGGTAACGTGGCGTCGGCTCCAGACGCGAGCCTTCTTTAGCCCGTCGAGACTAGCACACATGTATCCAACACAATACAACGCTACTCGCAAACAATGCGGCGAGATAGCCGGATATGACCAAATTTTATGGAGCTGCAAAAAGGCGCCGCCACCGGCGGACCTACTACCAGTCCCTTCTCTAGAGCGGTCCCTTCTCTAGTATAATGCCCACTAGGGCTCAGTGCTGACAATAAACGTTTTCCAATCCAATCCAATCCTCTGTCATCTCGGTGGACACCCGAACCGACCGCTGGTGGTGGTGAAAACTTTTTAATAAACAACAGGAGAGTTTGCAGACCAAAAATGGCCCTTTACATAGGTGGAGTCCTTAGTCCGGGACCCCGCTGGACGAGGCCGCTACTCGCGCCCGTTGGACTAGAGCCCTTTGAGACTCCAGCCCCGAGCAGTTGAGCAGGGCTGCCTCCCATGCCTCTCGGGAAGGGGAAGGATTGGGGGGAAGGGAAGGATTCTTTTGACAGGCCCAAACCATGTGGAAGGTATCGGAAACTTCCCCACAGTGAGGGCAGCGCCCATCAATTTTGGGGTCGAAATGTTTCACTATTGCAGGACACAACAGTGTGTTGGTCTGCAAGCGCCTCAGAGTTCGCTCATCAGCTTTGCTCAGGCCCTTAGCAGGGACCGGGAAAAGCCGATGGCGTTCGCAATAGCCGTCCAGAATTTCTCTGAACCGCAGAAGCGGTTGCACAATCTCCGAGCCGGAAGATCCTGGATGAGGTGCCCGGTAGGTAAGCGCTCGGGCAGCCGCGTCCGCTAAGCGCGCCGCGCGCGGCAGGAGCGGGAGTTAGGCCGCGCTTGGTAGCTGCGGCCTCGCTACGCGACGGTACTGGAGCCCCGCTCTTGCAGCTGTGACGTCAGACCGCTAAGCGCGCCGCGCGTGGCAGGAGCAGGAGTTAGGCCGCGCTTGGTAGCTGTAGCCTCGCTACGCGACGGCGCGAGTTGGGCCCCTGGTTTTTGCGGCAGATGGCATGACATCACAGCAGGGGGTCATGCTAAAGGTCATTGGTAGCTACCAGCCTCGCTACGCCACGGGCTGAAAGTGCAACTAGTATTGCTTTCACAATAATATATGTTCAAAACGTGCAGATGTGTTGTTCCGTACCCCATGCCACAGTATCAAAGATTTGTCCCATTTGACTTCGTTGGCAGTCTGCTTACAAAATCGAGTAACACGCTTTATGATCTCCGAAACACCCTCTTCATCATGACGAAGCGGTCATTTCGTCTGCCTACAATATCTTTACTTGACTTTCCATAAGCCTAAGGCATCTGATCATTTCATCCTGAATGAGTTTTAAACAAAATTGCTTCATATAGATCAACGTTAATGGAACTAGTTCCATTAACGTTGATATAGATGGCAAACAATGATGTAGAAAGAGGATATCCTTGCCTGACAGACGACCTTATCTAAATGTTTTCCGTGGGCTGTTTATTTACGATCATGCTAGTAGACCAATTTGCATAGGCCATTTGAAAATAACTAATAAAAGCTTTCTAAAGAAACATTTTTGTTAATTGCCAGCCTTGTTTTGGGCGATGCCGCAGTTTGTAGTGGCTACCAATCCTTACACTCTGACGGCAGATGTGAAAATGTGTTTATGCAGCATCTTTTCTGTCAAAATTTGGTGCAGAAAAAAAAACACCCTGTACACCTGCTACCTTGACCATTCCCGACGCGTAGGTATGTGTCATGTTACTGAGGTCAACAACAACTTCATTGGTCTCGCATGGGAACAAAAGGAGAAGGATGGGTGGGGAGGGGGGGTGGGGGAGGGACAAGGCCCCGCCAGCCTCGGAGCCGAAACGCCATCTTTTTTCATTCAGCTGGTTGTCGTCCGCCTTTTTCCTATGTATGTATACTATACCTATCTGGCTATCTGGCCAGGCGGGATTCAATCATACCTCGACTTCACTTCAGTTATCTCTTGCCGTACAATTTCATTCCCTGGTCAAATGTTTAGAGGAATCCCCCAAACTTTTCCTTGTAGCCGTACGGCTGCGCTCGGGTGGACATCAATGAGTAATTACTCCCTTATTACAATTTCATTCCCTAGCTTTGATTTTTATAGTATACTGAAGATTTCCTCAAGCTGTAAAAGTGATGAGTTGTGTATACAGAAACCATATGTTTGGGGAATTACACGCAGCGTGACATTATTGGCTCTCGAACGAGAGGTCCGTTGCTGCTTCCAGGTGCTGATAGGTATCGTGGTTGATATCAGGGCGGGATATATCCGCTTTTACCTCGCAGTAAAAGCCTACATGACATATTCCTCGGGGGAAAAAAATAACGCTGCTGGGAAAAATCAGCCACCCTGATTCGTATCCAGCGAAGCTTCCAAACACTTCGAACGCATTCTGAGTTGCCAAATATAGTCACTTCACCCGAATAACAAATTACATAAAGCAATATTTGAATCTATTTTGGAAACTTTCGAATATTTTCGCAGCCGTAACATAATTTGATTTTGAATTTCCCGCATTGGTGAACAAAAACCAAAGCAAGAAATCTTGACGTCTGCCCGTGAAAATAAAGGTAGAGGAATTCTCACGGCTCCCGTTAAAATAACGTCGGCAAACCCGTTTGGTCTGCTCAGTTTCGTGTGTTGAATCGTGCCCCGTGTTGTTATGACAAGTCTTCCTGGGTTTCGACTCCTGATTGTCCTTGCACTGCGATAAACTCTTCAGCGCAGAATGACGTTGCTTAGCGCAAGCGTCGCGCGTCAACGGTGACTGCTCCGCTACCTGTCGCGGGCTCCGCGTCGGTGCAACAGCAGGTCAGTGGCACTCACGCTGTTTCTTTTCTTTGCTAAGCTCAGCTGAAAATAAATCACTGTCGACGCAGCGAACTGATGGCCTTAGATTGCAGCGTGCTCCAGATTCCTGCGTCGCCGTCTCGTTAGTTATGTGAGGATTCCGTCGGATGTGCTCTTGGGAATGAAACGGCGATGCATCATCCCTTGACGTCAAAACAGCGTTGTGCCGTAGCGTTGCGCACTGTGGTTGTACTCTATAGTTGTACTGGAAGGATCGAGGACGTCAAGGTTCTGTGCTTTGGGAGTTTAATGATGCAGTTTCCGCGCTGTTGCATTGTGTTCTGTTGATGATCTCAGTCTAGAACGAAAGTGTGATGGATTGGCGTCTCGAACCTGCGGTGGGCCCGGCACATTCAATTTTTTTTTTTTTTTTCGGTGTGTGGAGATCTCGGAATAGACTGGACGAGACATGAGCACAGCTGTCGGGTTCCGCCTCTCCGGTGGACGTCGAACGTGCTACGACTTGCTTGGTTATCTCCGCCTCACTTGAAGAAAAGGGAAGCTGCACGCGACAAATGCATCGCGCTGATATCGTGACCTAATGCGAGAACCTTCACCCAAGTATTGCCTCGTAAGGGCGCAAACGCTGTGCCGAAGTCTTTTTAGCCTCGCTATTGTGTTCCTCTTTCGGTCAAGTTTGTGTCATATATATCTATTTCTGGGAATCATCTGGTCTGAAAGGTTTCTTAGTTTGTTAAGAACAAAGGCACTTAGGTTACTCTGTAAATGCAGCGCAATAATGCCTCATTGGTCGCCTAATTACGCGAGTACATGTGTTGTGTGGAAGTTCAAAGCCTAGGTATCGGTGACCGTTTACACTGCAAAAAGAAATGAAAAGAATGAGAGCCTACCATTTTTATCACAGTGTTTTCGTTATCCTCTTCCCAGCTACACTAGCAAGTGGACGCTGACTTCGGTCGTTATAGCTGATTGAATGCTTGAAAACTTCTGTCTTTCTGTCTAGTTAGGTTCAAGCAAAAGATGAGGATGTCATCTTTTTACAAATCAGTTTAGACTCATTGCACTTGCTAATTATCCTCTTTATCAATGACATCATCAAGTTGGCACTCATTTTGCAACGTATCTTGCTTTCACAATAACACTTTGTCTGAAAACAAAAATGAAAGCGGTAATAGTATGCACCTGTAGCTGCTATCAACTCACAGGCAACCGAAGTCTCAATTTTAACACTTCGAAACCTCTAGAGATGTGATGGGACAAAGGCAGGTAACCACTTGGTGTAAATCGAAGTACTTAAAAAGGTAAAAAAGGAAGTGGGTATAGTTTGAAGGATGACTCCAAGGCTTTTTCGAACATTTTGTGTTTTTTTGGGTTTTTTTGTTGTTTTTTTGTGGTCTCATTATATTCCTTACAGTCCCCTCTGTGTGCTACAACAAATCGTTCTACAAAACTTCAAGTGGAACTGTTTTAAAACAGTGAAAACAGCAAATCGAAACAGACGGCAACGATTCTTCACGTGACAATGCTTTACAGGATATAGTGATGCGGTCACAAACATTGCAAAAAAAAACCTTGTCCACGCTTTTAATGGCTGAAGTAGCGACTGAAAATGGCGAGTCCTTTCACAAAATGTCTGAGACAACCTAGTACAAGCCTCAAAATTTTGTCACTGAATTGGGGAGCGAGTATTGATTTGTGGGGGATGTTTGTGGTGTCAAAAATGCGGTGTTACTCACAGAAATTATCTGAACTGAGGCCATGGAAGCATTGAACTCTAAAATCGATTTGCATGGGAACAAGATGTCACATGGTTGCCAAACTTGGTGGAAGTAATCAGGAATGAGAGAAAAGCTACAGTAGAAGTTTAATTAAAATATGGTAACCTCGAAAAAAACCCTGCAGTGGCCTTTTAAAGATTTTAGTCTGTGCAGAACATTTGGGTTATCCACTCTTATCGCTCGCAGACTTGAACTTAGTTTATCGACCATTCTTATTTTCTTATTGCTTGCAAAGGTTGCAAAAATCTGAATAAAACTCTACCACCACACGTTAATTGTTGGAATGGGGAGTAACAATTCAGCTGCGTAACACAAGGCCCTAACTCTGATGCCTCCTCAGTTGGTGCACGTTGGTTGAAAGTAAATTAAAAACTTTCTCTCTGTAAGCTTTACTGATTAATGCCGATGGAGAGCATACCCATCAGATCCATTCTATTCCTATCCTAACAGAGTCATGTGGATGCAAGGAACAGTATTGATAACGTTCCGTGACATTCTTTTTATGGGATCAATGCTCCTGTACTCTGCAAGTCAATTCAGATAAGGATCATTAAGGATAAGCATAAGTATCAGATAAGGATCGTGACCTTTTCTTCTTTTCAACGAAATTTTTATGTGATGGGCACTTGTATTGACACAAATGAATGAGCCTTAGTTTTGCAACAAACGCTGCAGTTTTGTGCAAAAAAAATTGTGTATCACATGAAATTAGGGGTGTGCGAATATCAAATTTTTCGAATACGAATCGAATACGAATACTTGGTTCCGAATATCGAATCGAATATCGAATAATCAAGGTCAGATGCATTTAACCACTACAAAACATTATTTGAGCACACAAGAACATCACAGTTCAACTATCAGTGATGAAATGAACACAAAAGATGTGTGTGGCTGCACAAAAAGTATCAAAGTCTCGAACATTATTTATAGAAGAGTGGAAATATCAGAGAAGATAGCTAGTACACAGCATTGATTAAGGCTAGCTTGCCATCAGCACAAAAGCGCGTTGCTGGGATGAACATAAAAGGTTGTCGTGAAGGAAAACCGGCTGCTCCACACGGTCAGGCAGAAGTAGCTAGTTCCCTTCTAGCTGAAGCGACTTCTCCAGCCACAAAAATGCCCTCTCACTTGGCACTGAACTGGCTCCTATGGCGAGGTATTTCGTGCAGAGCTCTGACTATACCAGCTTCCCACGCATAGCCACAAAGAAGCTCACCAGCGTAGTCAGCTACTGCATGGCCCAACGTTACGCATTGCTCTGGGCGCCGCTATATTGTTATGTCTCTTTTGATAGGACTTGCGGACCGAAATGAACGCCGGTGCTCGCAATAGAATATTCGGCTGGGTACGAATATTCGCGTCGGATCGAATATTTGAAACAACACGAATACTTAGATTTCGAATCGAATACGAATACTAAATTTCGAATATTCGCACATCCCTACATGAAATGGAAAACGTTGTCTTTGCTATTTCGCAAGTTGCAAGTTTCGAAAGCCCTGCTGCATACGCAATAAAATTTTGTTCCACATCAGTATATTCTCAGTAAATCTGTGCAACCTGTACTGCTTGAAACACTGGAAAATACATTTTTTGTTGTTGCAATCTTTTGGGGAAAAAATTGTAGCTTTGCTCCAGGAGCTACGCGCTGCAAAAGAAGCCAATTTTCAGCCCAACCTTCTCTCACTATGCATTGATTGTTGTTGTCCTGAAGATAATGGCGCGTACCCACTGCGGGCGGTTGGCCAAGACATTGGCGGTGACTGGCAGATGCTCAAAATGTTAAAAAATGAAATAAAAAAATTATAACGGTAATAATGATAGTAATAATAATAAGGAAACAAATAAAAGGAATTGAGGCTTAATAATTGAAATGCACTAAACAAATACTGTGATATCGGTGACTGAAAGTGGAAATGGGGCTAAACGTGCCATGTTTTGGAAAGCTTTGGTTGCAGGAAAATAATGATCATGAGAAAGAGCTTAGTACAGCAGCTGTTTAGTGCCTGTAAGGAAAGTTTGCATGGCAGAGAGCACATTCCAGTTGTTGTGCCCAAGAGAGGAAGCACGAAGAGACAGAACAACCCCAGCTGACAGACGTAGACCTTGCTGTCGTAACGGATGTTCTAGCAGGCGGCTCCGTAAAGAGGAGCCGATCTCACCACTGAATCTCTCTCTCAGTATTTCCTAGTTCTTTTTCCTCATTTCTCTGACAAAATTCGTAGCTTTAGATGAGTAAGTTTATTTTTAGTAGCATCTAAAAATCTGCCTAAATTCAAAAATGTAAAAAAATTGACAACTTTGATCCGAATTTTATTTTAAATAAACTATCCTCTTCGATTTTTATTAAGATTTTCCTGAACAATCCTCAGTACTTCATAACTATAAGGCACCAAAAAGAGTTTCTTTACATTGTTTTAAATCATTGTAATAAATACAAAACAAAGTTCACATTTCTTTATTGTTTAGAAATGCGTAGTATTGCTTAGTATTGTTTAGCGTTACCTCTTAGAAAATAACCATCAGAATTTAGTTGGATTTAGCACTTACTGAATGTTTGGTTGGTTTGGTTTATGGGGTTTAATGTCCCAAAGCGACTAAGGCTATGAGAGACGCCGCAGTGGAGGGCTCCGGAAATTTCGACCACCTGGGGTTCTTTAACGTGCACTGACATCGCACAGTACACGGGCCTCTAGAATTTCCCCTGCAAAGAAATTCTAGCCGCCGCGGCCGGGATCGAACCCGCGTCTTTTGGGTCAGCAGCCGAGCACCATAGCCACTGAGCCAACTTACTTACTGAATGTGATTTCATCTTACACGGTACAGTGAGTTCATAAGTGTTATTCCTAAGTTTCTTTCTTTTTTTTTTTTGCTATAATTTGAGATTTAAAGCTCGTACTTGCTTCACATACTGTTCTAACTCGGCGACTTATTTGGCTCACAGCCTATTTGAGCACGTGTTTTTAGAGCTGATGTGTGCTTATTGGTGGTCTAGATAAGAAGTCAATATGCTCGCGTTTACTTTGAGCGTCCCTAGAACGAGCTGCTGCTGCCCCGGGGTAAAAGTCACGCTGGCAAATGCTCCGTGCGGAATGCCTGGCACGATCCCAAATAAATTTAAATAATATCACAGATGCCGCTGCCACACGGACGCTTTTAACTCCACTCCCATCGTCGCATAGCAAGGTGCTTCCTTCCTGAATGCCTGGCAGTTCTGTCTGAGCTATGACCTTTGGCCCAGCCAGCCCATCGTAGCTGCAAGCGGATGTTGTTTGGTCTCGTGTTTTGCGCTCGGTAGATGGCGAGCTCGCTTCATGTTATTTCACATTCTCTGTGTGTTAGAGAGCTCCCTCGACAAAGATGCTTGGCATCTCAACTCATACGTCCGGCCGAAACGATCGTAGTCTCGAAGGTGTGCAGCCTGTGAACCAGAAAGGCAAATGTATCTCTTCACAACTTCCATCTTTCTTTTTGGATGAGTACCCCTGGGCTCTGCATTCGTCTCCTGCTCCTTTTCTGCCCCGCGTGAGTCTTCATAAGAGGTGAGGTTTTGCATAAATGGAAGAATGTACAAGGCAAACAACCCGCCGCGGTGGCTCAGTGGTAAGGCGCTCGTCTACCGAGCTGGAGTACCCGGGGTTGAACTCGATCGCGGCTGCCGCATTTCGATGGAGGCGGAACGCAAAAAGGTGCCGTCTGCTGTGCAATGTCAGTGCACGTTAAAGATCCCCAGGTGGTCGAAATTATTCAGAGACCTCCACTACCGCACCTTTTTCTCTCTTACTTCTTTCACTCCCACCTTCCTCCCTTCCCTTACGGCGCGGTTCAGGTGTCCACCGAGATATGTTAGACAGATACTGGCCCTTTCCTTTCCGAAAAAAACAAAAAAAAAACAATTTACAAAGCAAAGGACTTGTGCTGACTGCTGAAAAAAAGCATAAGAAGAGAATTGAAAGGGGACATGATTTTTGAAATGTTAAGGAACTCGACGTCGCCAGTCTCAGGAAGTCCTGCTTCCCTAGGAAACTCTCGAAGTGTGTGAAACTGATTTAATCTGTCAGAATTATTACTGTGGCCTCAGCGCTTCAGGGAAGAGATAGGTAATATGCAAGACGAGTCAGTCGCTGCATTTGAAGACTTCTGCTCTGAGCAAGAAATTGTGGAGAACTTAACCTCCTAACAGGCGCGTTTTTTTTTTTTTTTCGGAAATGGTACCAAAATGGCCATTTAGTACCTGTGCTGCCATCTGTCGGCAAACAAAAAAAAATGCTTTGGACGAGCCTGATTTGCCTTAAAGGGGTCATGACATCATTTTTCAGACTCAAGCCGTTTATTTTATGTGTTCGCTGTCCATCTCGGAACAACTGGACAAATTATGAGGTCGTTTGGTGCATTGAGTAATTGGCAATAGAATTTTTAAAAGTTGTCCTGAACCGTGTGGAAGTCGGGCAACACTATAATGCTCGCGGTTCATGACGACATAACCTGACAGTCGCATGCTCTCGACTGAACAATATAACTGCGGGTATTGAGCGTAGGGGAGTGAGTTGTTCTTTGTACAGGCTTGTGGTGTGGTAGAGCGAAGGGGGAAAATTGGAGGGAGACAGAGGCAATGAAGACCTGTGTCCTCCCTTCGGCGACTTCACCACAATGTGCCATAGACTGACTCGAGCAGGCGGGCGCACTCAGTTTTGTAGCAGACGACGCTGCCAGTCTATGACGTCACTCAGGCTGCTTCAAAATGGCCGTCGCTGCCAGGGGGAGGGGCTTAGAGCCTTTAACTTCAAATCAGAATTTCTAGCTCAAGTGCATGTTTAGGGCATTCTTTTGAAACCCAGCACTGGCGGACAACGGACGAGAATGAAGGCACACAGAAGACACAATGCATTCCTGTGTGTCTTCATTCTCGTACGTTGTCCGCCAGCACTGCGTTTCAAAAGAATGCTCTACCAACCCGCCTAGCATCATACCTTGCTCATGTTTAGAGCCGTAATTCTTTTATAAATACACATAGTAACAGCGCGGCTAGTAGCTTCAATGTAAAAGAACAATTTGCTGGCTGACCATGTCATGACCCCTTTAAGCTGGACACAGAATGCCAGAAAACGCACAAGCTGGACTCGTCATGAGCCAAAAATGACAGTCGGCTTATGGTAAGCCTGGCTCGTCCAATTCCGCTAGGGGGTTTAACGCTAACATCGGCCTCGCGTCTGAAATCTCTCCCCTGAAGGCGCCGAGTGTACTGAAGAAACTCCTCAGGCTTTCCTAGGCAAAGCAAAAGCAGGAGGAGGTGACAAGATCGGTGCTCAGGAATCAGGTCAGGTATATGTGCAGCGTATAATATCCCCGACACTTCGCATGTGTCAGAAGAAAAGTATGCAGAATGCAGCAGCCAGGAAGAAAAACTATGCGCAGCCTACACTAGTTGTAGGGCATTTCAAGAATGTTGTCAGCTACTGATGTTGCTGCCATGCCCCTTAACTGTGAAAGATATGCAAGTCATCATTCCTGAGGCAGCGGGGCATGTAATTCAAAAATGCAAAAAAGCTGGTGTGTGAAGAAGGCCTGTGGGCTGCGCTGGAAAGATTCAACACTGTTTTAGAATACTACATCATAGATGAACTCAGCCACCGTGGTGGCTCAGTGGTTATGGCGCTCGGCTGCTGACTCGAAAGTGCGGGTTCAGTCCCGGCCCCAGTGGTGATATTTCGATGGAGATGAAATGCTAGAGGCCCATGTACTGTGGAAATTAGTCAGTGCACATTAAGAACCCCAGGTGGTCAAAATTATCCAGAGCCCTGCACTACGGCGTTCCTAATAGCCTGAGTCGCTTTGGGGCGTTAAACCCCAATAAACCAAAACCAAACGGATGAACTCAATTGCTCCAGACAAAAAAAAATTTGATGGTGGTCATTTGGACTGATGCAGAGGAAGTGCGGTACCATTTTTGTATCCCTCACCAATCTATTCAAATTCTATTCCAGTTCTGATTCTATTCTCATTCTATATCTGTTCGTAATTGCGTCTTTTATTCATTTTTGCTGAGTCATGAGAAGTGAGGCTTCCACGTAGTGATGGAAGCCTTACACAGGCTTCACATCTGTGTGAAACCTCCATCTCCCAACTGTGGCAGTGGTGTTTAGGGAAATCCCCCTAACACCACCACATTGCCCGGTTGGCTGGGCACAGTGTTCCTCCCTATGGCATTCCTAATGCTGTAGCATTAAAAGGATGCTGTGAGAATCGAGAAAGAGGGAGGAAAGGAATGGATTGTGAAACGCTTCATGACACGGTCCTTGCCGGAAGCTTACCGTCTTCTGTACAAGCTAGCTCACTCTGCCTCCAGAGATGGCCTCACAAAGTTCATCTCCTTGCATTCCAAGTGGACAAATTGGTTGCCAAGTTGGCAAGTGGGTGCCCGTGTATGCTGTGTAAAGTCATGGCACTCCAGAATGCGTCCAGTTGATCCCTTTCCCCCAAAGATGTGCAGAGCCTCTGCGTGCGCCAATAAGCTGCCTCTTGTCTCCCCAGAAATTTTGAGTTCCACCCAAAAATTGGAGTTTTCACTTCCGAAAAATTCGAGAGCAGTGAGGACGAGGTGCGGATTGCTACATGGGAATCCAGCGAGCTAGTTCAAGAAACTCTGTCTGCTTCATTATTTATGATAGGATTTCCAAGAAGGGCCATGAAATGGATTCCCCGCAGCTATATTACATCTGAACAAGCAAGAGCTGTGCGTGACGAAAAATGAAACTGCGAGAAAGGTGTAATGATTTTACATTTTAGATTTCACCTAGAACTGAACTGAGCAGTTGTACATGCTTCTAGGTACAGTACAAGTGCGCTATTAGCAAGAAAAAGCAGCTTACTAGTTTTACTTGCGTTGTCACATCGAAGAAATTGACGCAGAGCTGCTCCACTGTTTCGGACGACATTTCTCACGATTCTGTCTCATCACATGTCCAAACACAGGCATGCTTGGCTCTGTTGAAAACCAAGGTGCAGCTTGAGGATGGAAAAAATGCTTGTGACAGCGTTGTTAAGCTAGTGAAACATCAACCAACACATCATAACTTACGAAGACCTGTAAGTGAGGTCTTATAGAGAGCCAGAATTCAAGCAACGCCTAAGAACGTCAACATTTTGGAGCTTCCGCAGAACAAACTTGCAGACTTACGTGAAAATAAGACGCAAGAGTGGAAAACAAAGTGCCCGGCGACCAGACGCTCCACATGTGGAAGTGTGTTCAGTCAAGGCAAAGTGTCACTTGTTACGTGACCTCCACCATTAATTCATGGTGGAAGAGACTGTCGTCTAGTTTGCGGCTGTGCTGGACAGTATACTGCTCAGATATTGACATCAAAATTCAGGGGGGCACTTTGTTGGCCTAAAGTGCGGTAAGGCGCAAGCCTTAAACGCTCGGTGTTGCTGCTTGTGTTACTGATTTGTGGTTCAGATGTTAAGCTTCACCTGGAACGCGACAGCGTTATGCAATGCTGCCATGGAGTCCACAGAGCGCCATCACCCGTTCAGCTCTAAGCCTTGCTCATCGGTAAATTGGTTTTTGAGGAAAGGAAATGTATCTGTCTCGCATATCTCGGTGGACACCTGAACCTTGGAGGAAGATGGAAGTGAACGAAGACACCCTATTCACTAGACGCGCCTTTGTTCATTCCAAACCATGGAGCTGGCATGGCGGAGTGGTAGCATGCTCGTTTCGCACTCCGGAGACCGGGGTTCGATTCCCGAACTCGACCAATTTCCTACTCGGTTTTATTTATTTATCTGGCCTCACTATAAAGGTTAATTAGGATAATTGGTTAATTAAGCAATTAACTAAAATCAGTCCCACTTGGAGCATCACTATACGATCCATTTAATTGGTTTCATGGTTACTAGCCAAAGTACAATTGGCCCCGTCTGAAATTCGCGCATTGAGACGTCACGACCATTTCGACCAATTGAAAAGCGTGACTTTTCTGTCGACAACTCCTGCTTACAACGATGAGGCATTAAAGGCTTCCGCCTTAATAGCTGTCCTTTGATCCTTGTTGAGATTTTACTTAATTCCAGTCTGCGCGTGGAGTAGCGTCGCATTTATAAATTACCTCGTGACTTCAACTCTTCCTCATTAAAAACTTAGAAGATTATGTGTTTCCCTCAGATGACTAGACAGCTTCCCTGCTGACAGTGTCCTGTAGAACGATAGAACCTCGAAGTATATGCTATATTTACTTGCATAATTTGTGCACTTTATTTTTGTGAAATTCAGGTTTCAAAAGGGTGGTGCACAAATTAGGCGGAAATTTCGCGAACATGTCCTAAAAAACTCTACAGAGGTCATAACGCGCAATGTATGCGGTATATTGTCGCGTATAAATCGACCCCGTAGCTCACCCCCCTCGCTGGGCGAAAAAAAAAAATTGAGTCCAAATGTAAGTCAGTGCATCCCCCCCCTCCGGCCAGCTCCATACCCATGTTATGTAGTTCCCCGCATGATGGCATGATGGCACTTGCACACCTCAGTGCAATAAACACGGAACAATAAATACAATGGCAAACCCAGCAGTCAGAGATAAGTGGAGATACAAGGTGATAAGATAGCGCCTCCTCTTATGCGGCCCGGCTGAGAGCAGCAAACAGAGTTGCCAACGGTTCGGTAGTTTCGGATTCTGGCGCGGTAGATTCGGTAAAGCTCTATTACGGCACCCCCCACCCCACCTATCCTCTTCCCAGTGTGGCCGCTACGATCAAAATGCAGCGCAAAGATGAGGAGTGGTCATAAAAAATTTATTTCAATAATTGCAAAACATGCAAAATATTATTGAGCAGTAGTTTTTACTTTCATGTGTAGCATCGGCAGAGGAAGGCAGTCCCTGCACCGCTGAGGCATCAATGTAACAGTGCCCTTCCAGAGGAATTTCCGTTCTCTCTAAACCACGGAAAATACGCGACACAGCTGTCTTTTGTTAACTGCAATAAAGGACCTGAAAAAATTGCCTCAAAGTGACGTGGCAAGTAAGCAGTTCTTAAAACACATGACGGGTGCTAAGCTGCCGTATCATCAAAAAAAGGCCATAACACTGCACTATAAACAATGATGGGACAGATCCGACAGAGTAAAAGTGGGGAGCAGACTTTGCACCTCCCTACCTCCCTTAGATGAGGGAGACTTAAAGGTGCACTGAAGAGGAATCTGAACTCGTCTTTTTGCCGCGGGAACTCGGTCTACACGTTCCTAGCATTCTTAGAAACTGCGACTTATTGCCCTGTGTAGCCGATTTCCCTAATTAAATCGAATTAACACCCGGCTCCCGCCTTTTTTTTTTTAATTCTCCCTCGTACAGTGGGCGGAGTCGACCAACGCGAGGAGTGCCTTTCAGCCAGCTCCGTGGAGGCTTTGCTTTCGCTTTATTTTGCTTTTTAGGTTTCCGCGAATAAATAGTTTCATTTGCAGATAATATAACCGCAAAATAAGCCTGCAGAAATAAAAATATGAGTGGACTATTTCTTTCTACGGACTACTACGTATTATTCCGCCGATCGCAGAGCGGCAAGCCGCCACGGGACTGGGTGAAAGGCACTCCCCGCGTTGATCGACTCCGCCCACCGTACGAGGGAGAATTTTAAAAAAAAGGCGGGAGCCGGGCGTTAATTCGATTTAATTAGGGAAATCGGCCACACAGGGCAATAAGTCGCAGTTTCTAAGAATGCTCGGAACGTGTAGATCGAGTTCCTGTGGCAAAAAGACGAGTTCAGATTCCTCTTCAGTGCACCTTTAAAGGGCCCGTCCGCTGTGCACACGCATATGTGCTCCGGAGGTTACTGGGAAGTTTGTTTCGCAGCTGTTTGTACAGGAAGCGACCACCTGCACGAGCAAGCTGGATAAACAACACGAAATTGACTTTTCCTTACCAGAACCAATTTACAAATGATTACCAACTTTTTTTTATATACTATTCGCTCACCTTTTGCAGCCACGCCATTCTTCCCAAGCCTGCCCTGTGCGCACCCACGCAGGGCAGGCTTGCATGCTGCACGTGCATACCGGTATGCTTGTGCAGCATGGAGCACAAAATTTGCGAGTGAAAGTTTTTTTTTTTTTCAGAAATTCGGGTAAAAATTGGGGGTCGCAAATTATGAGTAAATATATCGATGCACAGTCGTAAACGTCACCTTCCAAAAACACGCTGATATCCATTTTTGTAGCAACCAAGAAATGATATAATGTTTGTCAAGAATCGATTGTATACCAATGCCTCTTACAGTGAAAAAGGATGCACGATTTTTTTCCAAGGAAACTACAGCGTTTCTTGCAGAACTAAGGTCCATTCCTGTGTGTCGTTACATTTGCCCATCACATATAAAAGTTTTAACTGAAAACAAAAAGTGGTCATGGGACCTCATTTTCCGTCATTATCTGAGCACACCATTTTGGCCAACGTGATCTATTCTTTCCTTGGTAGTATAATAACAATAAAAATGTAAAGAGTATCTAGACTTGGCCATCAAAAGTTACAGGATTGCACCTAAGTCTGCTTAAGAGCGGAAATGCGAAGGCCTTTTCTCTCTTTTTCCATCCCTTTCACAGTTTTTATATTTTTTATTTTAATATTTTTTATTTTTTTATTTATTCCACAATCTTTTTCACTATCATCATCATCACTATCACTATTTCTTTACTGTATGTTTACTATCAGTACTATCATTACATACCGTATTTTTCGGTGTATAAGACACACCCTTGTATAAGACGCACCTGCCATATATGCAGGCTGTCATTGCAAAAGTTGGTATATAAGACGCACCCGTGTAAAGACGCACGCCAATTTAGCCAGTTAGGCTAGTGAAGCTTAATTAAACATGCTTGCACAACCATCGTGAAATGCACCGTACCTGTGAGAAGTTCGTAAGAAACGCTAAGTGATCAAAAAGGCAACACTCATGCCATACCCACCTACGTTTTAGCAAACAAGAAAAAAAACGAAAGTACTCTCCTTATGTCCGTAAGAACTTTTTATTTTAATTTAAAACCTTTGAAGTCTTCATCTTCGGATGCGCTATCAAAAAGTTCGGCCATTTGTGGAGGCAGCGCGGCTGAAACATTCTCTTCGCACTACGGACGTACTACGTACACGGAGCAAACAAAGTTGCAAAGGGTGACTAAAAAAAAAACGCCAGCTTGTCTTGGCTTGACAATGGCGAGAAGCGTGATTTTTGCCGTCTTTTGGCATTTCACATTACTTTTGCTTGTGGCGTCCGAAACTGCCGCGTGTTTATGATCCCGGAAGTCGTTATCCCCGTCGTTTCATAATAAAGTTCACCTAAAAAAGATGCACACAGCAGTCCCCGTATTGAAGTATTAACCGTGTTAAAACTGCGTTATCGGTAGCGATACTTTTTCGGTGAACAAAGCTTGAACATGAACCTGAGAAATGAAAAATTTGCGTATAAGACGCACCCTTGTATAGGACGCACCACCAAGATTTTTGAAAAAAAAAAAAAAAGCCGCGTCTTATACACCGGAAAATATGGTATATGTTGCTTAGTCAACTTTTACATTTTATTTTAATTACCGTACAGCTTATGATTCACAGTTCGTGTGGACACTTTTGCAGACAGCCTCTGTCTGCAACTTCCGTCCACCCACTCATGAGCCAAGAAAGGCTTTCACCTTAATAAAGGTGCTTGTGTGTTAACGACAATAATAATTGGTTATTAGGGAGGGAAAGCCAGAGCAGCAGTTCAAGAGTGGACACCCGAAGAGCACCACAAGGGATGGGGCGAAGGAGGGAGGGAAGAAATTCGCTGCTATGGAGGAGTTCGGAAACTACCTGGGCTTTTTCAGCGTGGCCTGACATCACACAGCTCATGAGCATCTTTTGTACTGAGCCTTCCTCACAAGCCACTGCGATCGTGATTCAGTCCCATGGTCTAATGCTCAACAGCCAAAACACCGTAACCAATGAGAGAAATGTGGTGTATGCCTTACTGTATCCTCTTTTTTTAACTAAAGTCTTGTAAAATAGATCACCCAGAGTAGCTCAGTGGTTAGAGCAATTGACTACTGACCCACAGGACCCGGGTTCAGTCCCAGCTGCGGCGGCCATGTTTCAGTGGAAGTGAAACACAAAAGGCACCCGTGTGCTGTGCAATGTTAGCGCATACTAAAGAACCCTACGTGGTCTAAATTAATCTGGAGCTGTCCTTATGGCATCCCTCATAGCCCATGTGTTGCTTCAAAATGTTAAACCCCACAGTCTTTTTCTGTAATTCTTTGAGAACAGTTTGGCACCTAATATAACAGTAGGAACTAAAAATTTTTATGTGTCTTCACCAAGGTACACAGCATCTTATATGCGCAGTGGTTGTTGCAAGGGCGCATTTTTCCAAAAGTGCACAGATGGCTGCTGATGAAGAAATGGCAATAAATCTAGCCAGCTGGAGAATCGGACCAGTTGGTTCTGGCTTTTGTATTGACCACAACACTAAGAAAATGGCAGAGAGACAAAAAAAGGACACAGGGGAAGCACTGATGAACAACTGGCTTTTGAAATGTGGAGACAATAAATAAATGCAATACACTACAATACAATCCAAAAGAAGCAACCGTAGCCGCCGCAGTGGATCAGTTGTTATGGCACTCGGCTGCTGACCCGAAAGACGCAGGTTTGATCCCATCGATGATGGTTGAATTTTGGTGGAGGAAAAACTCCCGTGTACTGTGCGATGTCAGTGCACGTTAAAGAACCCCAGGTGGTCGAGATCTCCGGAGCTGTTCACTACCGCGTCCCTCATAGCCTGAGTCACTTTGGGGCGTTAGACCCCCATAAACCAAATCAAAAGCAACCTGTGTAACACCGGAAAAGCCAAAAAAAACATATAATGATGCATTGAACTTCCTGCAAAACACAGTCCATTAGAATTTTTTTAGATTGCGTGGTCTGTAGCAACAGAATAGAAGGGGCAGGGCCGATTTTGTTGAGGTTTTTCTTTGTGTGGAAAAGCGTGAGCATGCACTCACGCTTGCCTTTTGGCCTTTGTAGTGGAAGGTAACCGGCGTGATCAGAGGGCTTTGTGTGTGGGCACACAGACTCTGCTTGCCATTGAAGTTATCATAAAGCAAATCTCTGGTTGCAGCAGAAAGTGTTATCAGGGCTCCCTGATAGCAAAGGGAAGTGCTGGAGGAAGTTGTTCAGGATGGAAAGCGTTTCATTTTGCCTCATTTCTGCATGCTATTGAGAGTGCCACAAGACTAAATGGCCTGTTAAAAGGCCTTCACATTGACCTTCAGCTCTTCCTGTTTTCCATAACTTGTACGCATTGCTGTGAGTCTGTCAGCTCCTAAACTGAACTGCTGCTAACTAAGGCTGTTGGTGTCCGCCATTTGTTTGTTGCTAATGCAGCCATGGCAGGACGAAGTTCGAGGCAGAATGGAGACCCCCTGCACCCACCGGATGACATCCCGCTGCACGCAAGTAAGTACATGGATGGCGTGTCTATTCACAGGCACGCCACCCGGGTTACTCGGCATGTACAAATGTGAATTTGTTTGAAGGATCTCTTTAGCATGCTTAAAACAGGCTAAACATGCAGAAGGAAGGCAGATGCTAGTGTGTTTGTTAATAAATTTCGGTGTCTTTGTCCTGGTTTAAGTGCACTAAAAAGGTTGTTTTCAAATGCTTGGGAACAAATAGCCTACCTACAAGCTCTGAACACTTCTTTGTCTACGGACACAATCATATGCATGGCTTAGAAAGCACAAGAGGGCAAAATGACATACGACACAAGCGAAAACTTACATCTTGTGTTTCTCGTGTTTTCTAAGTGGCGCATGTTTGCGAAGATGATCAACCAACTGGCTTCTGTGTTGACGTTGTTGTCTATGGTGCTGGAGCAGTGCTTTGCGAAGCAAAGGAAGTGAAAATATGGAGGAGGTACTAGGCTAAACAGGCATCGCTTACGTGAAAGAACGTCTGTGCTCTGCAAGACTTTTGTTTGAGCAGCTAATTGGTTGGTGCAGAGACGTAGTAAAGGGATACAGAAGCGTAAGAAAACAAAGACGAGAACATGTAGCAGCACCCGTCTTGTCTGTTGCGTGTTCTCGTCCTTGTTTTCTCGCGCCATTGTATTCCTTCAGTTATATCACATATATCATATATAGCTGTATTCCTCCAGCTATATCAGCTATATATATATAGATTTCACTTCTTTTGTTAAGCATCAGTGCACAGTTAACAAGCCTTCTCCTGTCCATACATAGAATGTCAGACAAGTTTGGTAAATTTTTTGTCAGATCTCTCGCAGTTGGAGGAGAAAGCTGATTTACCCTGACTGGCTTCACACACTATTATTGCAGGCCGGCTTTGTGCCAAGCTTTATCGATTCCTTGTGCATACTGTCCACGTTCAGCAGACATTTGAAAGTGGCGTTTCAGCCAGTGCGGAAGTGCCCGTGCATCCAAGCCACCGGCTAGCCCAAACCTTCACACTGCTTACAGCCTGTGCAGAAATTTAATCGAAAGAAGGGAAAAGAAATTTAGTGGTAAATTTGTTTCTCATTCATTATGTTGCCCAAGCTTGACACCACATGCTTGCGGGTGCTACTACATGATTCATGAACAGAAAGCAGTACCTCGTTTGACTGGGGCCTCTCAAGAGTTTGTAAAGAAGCGAGCAACTGTGTCACAGATGATAGAGGCAGTATGGAAGCATTCTGAAATGTTTGGAAAGCATGAAGGGCTCGAGCAGATTATAGCATGAGCAGTAAAAAAATTACCGACGATTACGTTACTTCCTAATGCGAAATTTGAGCGCAGCAAATAAGCTGTTCCACCTTTTCGATAGATTGAGGCAAAGAAATCGAGCAACACATGTATGCGCTATCACAGAATTTTTTTGTTATTTTTCACACGTATTCCTTTAACAAAGACTCCACTAACAGTTCTTGACAGTCATGAAGGAAGCTTTGTGGTCGGAGAAATAGAGTGATATATGTTCGAATTGGTACACCAATGCTTGATTCTCAAAGACGAGATCTATACAAGTGCCTCGCGAGGTTGTCACAGCCGTGGGACGCGTTACGAGCGAGAGGAACGGGATGTTCTCCCGCATAAGTGTTAGGAAATTGCTGTTTGTCTTTATGTCAACATTAAAGTCCCCCACTACTAACATCGGTGTGGATCGATGGACGGTTAATGCGAGTTGCAGGAAGTGCACGACTTCTTTCGTGAGTGCGGTAGGGGCGAAGTAGGCAGCTACTACCAGCAAGCCGTTGGGCAACTTTGCGGCGCACAGTTCGCCAACTTCATGTGACGTGCCAAACATTTCGACTGGTATTGCAGAGAGACCTGTGCGCAAGTAGATAGCGACTCCCGCCGCTCTGTTGTGGTCTCTGCGAGCACCACAGCAGTATAGGAAATCTATGATTTCGAGAGGCTCTTCGGGATCCATCCAGGTTTCAGCAAAGCAAAGTACAGAGGAATGGCGCAGAATGTGATCGTGGTGTACGTCCTTGGCATGTGCGGCAAGGGAGCGTACGTTAAGAATGTGGTTGTGAATGATGAATCAAGTGCTGCCAGCGAATGACGCGTCCATTGGCTGTCTGCGTGTGTTACTGATGTGTGGTTAACATGTTAAGCTTCACCTGTAAGAGTGGAACGCGACAGCGTCTTGCAACGCTGCCAGGGAGTCCACAGAACGCCATCGCCAATTCGGCTGTACGCCTTGCTGGACGGTAAATTTATTTTTTGAGGAAAGGAAATGTATCTCTCTCGCATATCTGGGTGGACACCTGCACCTCGCCGTAAGGGAAAGGGGGAAGATGGGAGTGAACGAAGACGCCGTATTAGCTAGACGCGCCTTTGTTCATTCCAAACCATTCAGCTGGCATTACGGAGTGGCTAGCGTGCTCGTATCGCACTCCGGAGACCCTGGTTCGATTCCCCGACTCGACCAATTTCGTTCTCGGTTTTATTGTTTATTGTTTTATGCGGTCTAACTAGAAAGGTTAATTAGGCTATTTCATATTTATATTATTGTATTTCTATCCATCGTGTTCTGTCATTAACCTGTCAATTGTTGGAACTGTCTAGGATGTTCGACACAACGTATATGAAACGAGCAACGTCTTACTGAGTGGGGAAGTGCGTGGTGGTGGAGGGAACGCGGCTTCGTACTTATCTGTTTTTTTTTTCAGCAGCGTCTCCTTCCGCGGACGCTGTTGTCGCTGCGGCGCGCGTCTTTCTTTTCTTTTCTTCTGACCTCTTCATTCTCATCTATATTAATTAGGCTAATTGATTAATTAAGCAATTAACTAAACTCAGTCCAACTTAGTTGCAGCATCACTATACGATCCCTTTGATTGGTTGCATGGTTACTAGCCAAAGTACAATTGGCCCCATTTGAAATTCGCGCACTGTGACGTCACGAGCATTTCGACCAATTGAAAAGCGTGACATTGGGGGCGGAGCTGGTTACGAGGCCGACGACGACGCGAAACCCAGGAACGGACGCCAAAGAGCTGCGCTCTAAAAAATTGGAGGGGACACTTAAGCTCTGCCTGAAGGGTATGACGCAATAGCTTCAGTGGGCTAACGCCCGTATATGCGGAATTGGTCACTCTCTACTTGACATTCATAGATCCCTGGGAGTCCTCGCACCACTTCTGGTGCAGTGCTGCAGCGGTAAAGGCGGAGCTTAATTTTCGCCCATTTGTCTCAACATAACAATGACTGCCCACTACTCCAAACTGGTGATGATGATGTCGAGTGCTTGAAAGACTCCGTAACCGCCGGCTGTAAGAAGCTGGTGGTGTGACCTCAAACATCCACAGTATGAAGTGCATAGGGCATCACTGTAGTGTGCTTGTGAAAGTGGCCTGTGACAGTGCTACCCGTATTCAATTTTGAGGTGCCTTTTCTATCTTTATAGGGTTCATTATCAGTGAGAGGGGCATCTTTGTCTCTAGAAACCGATAATCAATCAGTACAGATGAACTTCAATTTCTCCTCAACGTGCTTTTAATACTGTTTTAGTGGCACTGCGCGTAGATTGCAGCATTGAGATGATTACAGTTTGCACCGCGATTTATAAACAAAGTGCACCTGAGTTTGCTTTTGTTGGATGCTTCTTGTGGCTGAGCAATGTGCATATCTGTGTGTAATCACGTTTCGGAGTGCGCAGTTACAAACTGCTCTGGCCGCCACGCCCTTCCCTTGCAGTGGAGGGATCCGAAGAGGACGAAAACGGCTACGTGCACTCGTCCCGGGTGGACGCGGGTGGCACGGAGCCGCGGCGGCCCAGCGTGCCGTTCCACACCCGCAATCTCATCAGGCAGCTGCCCTCGAGGAATCTCGGCAAGTGGCCTTCTCCTCTGTGCTCCAACACATTCACTGTGTGGCATAATAGAGTGGCACATGCATGGAATGGTAGGAGTAATTAATTGGTTGCAAGGAAAAGAACAGTGACTTTCTCACTCGGGGTAGATGGAACCTGCCACAGTGCCTTAGTGGCTGTGGTGTTCAGATGCTGGCCTCGAGGGTGCGAGATTGAACCCGAGTCATGCTTGCCATGTGTCATCATCATCATCATCAGCCTGACTGCGCCCACTGCAGGGCAAAGGCCTCTCCCATGTCTCTCCAACTGACCCTGTCCTTTGTCAACTGCGACCACCGTATTCCCGCAGACTTCTTGATCTCAACCGCCCACCTAACTTTCTGCTTCCCCCTTCTGCGCTTGCCTTCTCTTGGAGTCCGCTCCGTTACCCTTAAGGACCAGTGGTTATCTTGCCTTCACATTACATGCCCTGCCCAAGCCCATTTCTTCCTCTCGATTTCAACTAGGATGTCGTTAACCCGCGTTTGTTCCCTCACCCACTCCGCCCTCTTCCGATCTCCTAACGTCACACCTATCAGTTTCCTGTCCATGTATCGATGGAGGCGAAATGCAAAAGCGCCCGTGTTGTGTGTGAACGGCGAACGCTAAAAAACCCCAGTGGGTCAAAATTAATCCAAAGTCCTGCACTGTGGCATGTGTCAGGGATCATTTGCAGCTTCAGGACGTTAGGCTGTACCCTACCATGACAGAGTGGACAGGCAAGTTGAATTGGGGGAGGGGGAAGGGACGGAGTGAAGGGTGGGCAACAGAAATAGTTGCTGTTGTGATGCACTCCGTGGTATTGGTTCTGACCACCTGAAGTTCTTTTCAACATGCAAATTAAATGATGCCATTTCTCGTCTTGCATATTTCGGTGGTACACAGTTAGAGCACTTATTGGGCCCCGCCGCGGTGGCTCAGTGGTTATGGTGCTCGGCTGCTGGCCCGAAAGACGCGGGTTCGATCCCGGCCGCGGCGGCTGAATTTCGATGAAGGCGAAATTCTAGAGGCCCGTGTGCTGTGCGATGACAGTGCACGTTAAAGAACCCCAGGTGGTCGAAATTTCCGGAGCCCTTCGCTACGGCGTCCCTCATAGCCCGAGTTGCTTTGGGACGTTAAACCCCAATAAACCAAACCGAACCAAACATTTACAGCAGAACATCCTGCTTTAACGATGGTGGCTGTTGCAATCATCAGCTTGTAAGACTTGTGGGGCTCGGCTTTGTTTCTGTTTTCTGAGGTCACCAGGAGGTGCTACCATTTCTCTCTGTTATATACGTGTGTGCACACAACACTCTCCTTTCTTTTCCGCCATTGTTGCCTTTCCCTCCAGTAGGGAGTGGTAAACTAGAGCCTGTGGGCATTCTTTTGCCATCACTTGTTTTTTTCATTTAACCCTTTGAAGGTTTTTGCCCTATACGTACGGCGGCGGTTTTCTGTCCCACAAGGTCTTTGCCGTACGGGTACGGTTTCGATCTTCCGTTTGAAATTTTGCGCCAAAAGAACAATGCGTGCTCACTGGGGGGTGCTGCCACCTCTTAGGACTTACAAGAAGTGTTTGAATTTTGTGCTGCCTTCTTACGGAGATAAGCAGAAGTTATGTCTAGCTTAGCGCGGCGGCACAGACTGCGGCAACACCCCTTTTGTAGTTTTGGTTTCGCCACGTGATCGCAGCGGAGTCGCGCGAAATTTGAGTTTTCTTTTTGTCAGCACTATCTTGCAGGGGCTGCCGAAGTTGATTTCTATCTTTATTGGCGCTGCTCTTAGCTTGCTTATCACCGTTGCTCGCGAGGTATTCTCGCCCGCTGTGGCAACGCGCCTAAGTGGTTTCGATTCCGCCACGGGATCGCAACGGAGTCGCGCGAAACGTGTTTTCTCTTTGTGGGCACTGTTTTGCAGAGGCGGCAAAAGTTGATTTCTATCTTTATTGGTGCTGCTCTTAGCTTGCTTATTACCGTTGCTCGCGAGGTATTCTCGCTCTCTGCGGCATTTTCCAGTTGTGAGTGATGCTGTCACCAAAGTACTGTTCCTAATTTTTTTTTACGATTTATTCTCGATTATATACATTTTGTAGATTCAAGATCCGCAATAAAGTAATTTGACCACCTGGGAAAGTTTTCTTCAAAATAATTCGACCCTCAAAGGGTTAAGGTTGGTCGTGTAAGAATTCAGCATTTAAATGCAGTATCACCATAAATTTACCAACTAATTAGGTGTGTAAAGTGCAACTACATGTTCTGCCAAGGTAGTACAGAGGACGTTTCGGCGGCTGAACTTTCCTCACGTGTTCCGCAGAGAAAAATATGAAGGTTTCTTAGTGTTATACACAAAAGCAACAGCATTTTTTGCTAGCGTGTGTATAAAAATCTCCGTTTTCTCTGAGTAAGACGTGAAAGGAGTTTAATATCCAAAGCATGCTCCGTATCTACTGTGGCCACGATTGGGCATGTTTTCTGTGCATGGCTGCGAACGATGAACATAGTAATTTGCAACACCCCCCCACCCCCCACCACCACCATGCCATTGGCTTGGATGTCTGAGCGTTCGCTTTTGTTTGAGGAAATTAACGGTAGATTGTTTTGAGCCACATACTCAATTTTAAGAGTGTTAGCTCTTGATCATCACGTTTCGAGATTTCGTGGGGTCTGCTACCACCCTGAGATCACAGCGCCATCTGTGGCAGCAACTAGAAAACAGCACATCTAGTATTGACACTTGTAGTGCCATCCACAATAGCATTGTAGAAACAACCATATCAATTCTAGTAAACCAAACAGCTAATGCTCGCTTACTTCAACGTCGCGGTGGCAGCCTTTTTGGCACTGCAATATTATTCTGAATGTCCACATTTTGCGCTGTGTGGTCCAGGAGATCATCCAGTACAGCTGCCGTGCATTGAATGACTATTCAGGAGAGAAATTTACGAGCTTCATTCCCATGCCAGAAGTGTACACAACGCACATGAAATAAAATAGGCTCTCCTGACCAAGCAGCAATTGTCAGTAGCCAGTCTAAACAGAAGCACTTGCATGGAGGCGCCTGATTGCTGAGAGCAGAAGAGTGCCGTGTAGTAGCAAAGAAGGGGACGTTGTGGCTGGTCCTGCAGAGGACCTCAGCACATCGGAGCCAGACGCGGTCATCTCGGAGAAGCCGCAGGGTGACAAGGCCCCGTCTGCGGAGGCAGGCAGCAAGCGGGAGCGGGATAACTGGCGTTACCTGACCCTGCGCGTGCGTGCAGCCACGGCCAACAATGCCAGCGACCTGAGCGCCGACGACCTCTACAACGTAAGTGGCAGCAGTGGGATGTGACATAGCCACTGCAGGTTGGGCTGGTCGGAGGCAGTCCGTGACGAAAAAAAAAGCTGAATGATGCTTAACCTGCCCGGAAGGGTACAGAGTGATAGCGTTCTCCCTGCCGTGCGAGCACTCCTACCAGCAGCCTATGCAACTACCTCTCCGAAACTGGTCTCCACTCCTTCTTTTAACTTTCTGCAACCTACATTCCACTCCCGCTTTCTCAACTTATGCCTCATGGCAGACTTTTCGAATAAAAAAAAAATTCTCTTTCATAGCTTTATAGATCGCAGAGAGTTTTCATAATGCTACTGACGCTGTGGGGGGCAGTGGTTAAGTGATGCACTGCACAGCCGCTGGTGGAGCTTGTGAGACCTAGGTTGCTTCTACCGTATTTACTTCTGTAGTTTATGCACCCCCCCCACCCTCATCTTTTTACTCGGCTTTTTGGAAACTTTTACGCACATATTTTGCGCTCTCTGCTGTGCCACACCACAAGCATGCACACAGGTGCGTGCAAAGCAGGCTTGGGAGGATCTGCGTGGCCATGTCGCCTTGTGTGGTCGTGAAAGATGCGAGTGGCAAGGGTACAAATTGTGCACCGTTTATCTGGCTTGCTCACGCTAGCGGTCGCCCTAACCCGAAACTACTAAACCGTTTGCTGTTCAGTTTGCCGCTAGTCAGCCGAGGGCGCCACTTTATCAACCGTTATCTCCTTTGCATCATTTAGTGTGCGTATGGACATAGTAACTATCATTCCCACTCAGCCATCTTGATTAGCAGCGTATGAAGCATATATTGTCTGTGTTCCTAGACTGCAGCTAAATTATTGGTTTCCTAGACCTGATGGTGGATACTACCCTTTCTTCCAAGCTCAGCCATCCTGCTGCCACGAAAACAAGCGGCTCTTGGCGCCATATTGCGCCCTATTGTTTGGATCGCAGCTCGCAGGCAACCTGTAACTGAAAAAGACATGTGGTCACTGGAGCTTCTCCATTGCAAGTGACGCTGGTACAGTTAAAAAGGCCAGCACTGACGTTCTGTTGACGGTTGCATCATCTCTTGACCCCCCCAAGAATATCCTAGCACATACAACAACTGCATTGAAGCATTTTTGTCAGCTTACACCTAAATAGTTGGGGCTGAGGCATACACTGACTCCTGCCTACAGTGAGCACCCCTCCAGCCATATTCTTTTGCGGTGGCTCAGTGGTTATGGTACTCGGCTGCTGACCCAAAAGATGCGGGTTCGATCCCGGCCGCAGCGGTTGAATTTCTTTGGAGGAGAAATTCGAGGCCCGTGTACTGTGCGATGTCAGTGCACGTTAAAGAACCCCAGGTGGTTGAAATTTCCGGAGCCCTCCACTACGACGTCTCTCATAGCCTGAGTCGCTTTGGGACGTTAAACCCCATAAACCAAACCAAACCATCTTTTGTACAGTCACATGTGACTAGGGCCTCGTTCTAGCCATTGCATATTCACCCATATGTAGCACAAGTGCGAATGTTGAAGTTGAAAGATCTTTATTTTGATGGCATACATGCTTAAAGTTGCCACAGGCCGAAAGTGAAAGAAGATAATTGAAAAGTGCCTATGGCCCTTGCAATACAGCAAGGGTTGCTTTACATGCATTGCGCAAGGGTGCAGTGCAAAGGTCACTTTTGCCATCCCGGCACAAGGAAAAGTACTAACTTCAGTTATTCAGGCGTGTTAATTCACTTACTGTGTGCAGGGTGAGTTTTTACATCCGTTATCAAAAGAGTTTGGGTTAAGTTTGTGTAAACATGGTATGCATGGCCCCAATGGCTAGGCCCCAAATGGCCCCAAATGGCTGGGCTCTTTGTGCATGTATGCATGCATTTCTTCCGCGAAAGCTCTTCACTTGTAAGCTGAATGAAAAGCCTGGATGCACCATTGGCACTTCTCTTCGCGAATGCAGATCCTGCGGGCAGACAGCAACTTCTCCGAGGCCGTTGCCCTGGCCACCCTACGCAACTCCAAGCAGAGCCTGACCCTCAAGCGCTCGGTCAAGCGCCGTCTGACGTCTTCTCGGGCCGATCACGCTGGCGCCGCTCACCGCAGCGTCTCGTGGTGGCGGAGGACCAAGTTTTCGCTTGCCATGGTAAGGTCGGAACAAGTGGTGGTATATAGCCTGCACATCGATGACATCGCAATCACTAGTCACGCGGTGTACACATGGCAAGCAGTCAGTGGTGATGCAAGATTGTAAAATGAATCCCATTTATGGAAAACAGATCTACCTGAATGCATTTCCAGTGCGGCTTCATGCGAATGTTAATCTGCCTTTTTAAGGCGGAAGCCTTTAATGCCTCATTGTTGTCGACAGAAGGTTGTCAGCAGAGGTGTCACGCTGTTCGGTTGGTCAAAATGGTTATGACATCAGAGTGCGCGGATTCGCAGTAATGAGGTCACCCACGGATGCCTGACGCCCCTTTTGGAGCAGACGACAACTAATAAAAAATAATTGTCATCTGCTCCAAGAGGGCGCATAAGGCGTCCGTGGGTGACCACATTACATACCTCATTAGTGCGACATACCTCACTAGTGTGGATACAACCGAACTCATCGAAGCAGAGAGTCGTGCTAAAGAAGCAATGAAAAGTGTGTAGTTGTAATGTGTAGTCAAATAAAGCACTAGTACAGCACAAACAGTCTTGCAGTCAATGCCAAACAGTGCGCCAGGAAAGGCTTTCGCCTTGCAGCACTTTAGAGAGCCAAAGTGCCCCTTGAATTTTTTCACAAGATGTGGCGCCCTCTGGGGGGAGTGGCGAAAATTTGTCTCCTGCCAGGGAGTGGCATCTACTGATTCATCGCCTATGGGTTGAAAACAAATGCACTTGGGAGACGCAGAAGCAGTTTGGTTCTACGAGGAGCCAGCTGTGTCTGTGAAGTGACAGGCGTGTACTTGACAGCTGGTGCCATCTGTTGCATGCGCCTGTCACTAGCATAAACTGCGCATGCACAATAGGAGCAGGTGGTTCCATTTTCAACCAGTGGATCTGTAGGAGAAGAGGCATGTATGTGCGGAACGGCCTTGTGAAATACGCGGATTTTTGGATAATACGAATTTCAGATAATGGAACCTTTTCTCCCCCCCCCCCCCCCGCGATCCTTTGAGATTTGAGATTCTACTGTAGCTGAGGAGTTTATGTGGATAATACAAATTTTGGATAATGTGAGCCTTTTCTCTCCCCCACGATCCTTTGAGATTCGAGATTCTACTGCAGCTGAGGAGTTTATGTGGATAATACGAATTTCGGATAATGTGAGCCTTTTCTCCGTTTTCTCTTGAGATTCGTATTCTATTGTAGCTGAGAAGTTTGTGTGGATAATACGAATTTCGGATAATGTGAGCCTTTTCTCCGTTTTCTCTTGAGATTCGTATTCTATTGTAGCTGAGAAGTTTGTGTGGATAATACGAATTTCAGATATTGTGAACCTTTTCGCGCAGTCCCTTGACATTTGTATTCTACTGTAGCTAAGAAGTTTGTGTGGATAATATGAATTTCGGATAATCGAATAATGTGAACCTTCCCCCCCCCCCCCCTTCCGTTGTCCCTTGAGATTCGTATTCTATTGTAGCTGAGAAGTTTGTGTGGATAATACGAATTTCTGATAATGTGAACCTTTTCCGCAATCCTTTGAGATTCGAGATTCTACTGTAGCTGAGGAGTTTGTTCCTGAAGACGTCTCTGTTAAGTTATTCGCAGACGACTGTGTTGTGTTTAAACAAATTTCATCCGAACATGACCACAGCTCTGTACAAAAAGCTGTTTTTGCCATTGTAGAATGGTGTCTGAAATGGGCTATGGAACTTAATAGTGAAAAAACTGTTCTCTTATGTATAACTAGAAAAAAGTCTCCCAGTTTGCTGCCTTACCTTCTCCGTGGTAATTTGACTTTGGAAGTTGAGAAATATAAATATTTAGGTGTAACCCTCGACAGGAAGTTAAAATGGTCATCACACATTACTAATATTTCTACAGCTGCATTATGTAAGCTATGGGTTTTACGAAGAAAGCTAAAAACTGCCCCAGTACTCATAGAAAAATTGGCTTACGCAACTTGTGTGCGGTCTTTACTCAAATATGCTTCAGTCGTGTGGGACCCGTACACGTCCTTGAAAAAGTCAACAGGAAAACGGTTAGGTTTATATTCGGAAAATGCAAAAGGGAAGACTCTCCCTCGCAGTTAATGATATCAAATAACATTCCTACACTAGAAACCCGCAGAAAGATTAATAGATTGGTATTCTTGTTTAATAGTTTAACAGGAAAAAATAAACTCAAGCTTCCGGAGTGCATTAAGCGTCCTCTAGTGAGAAGGACTCGGAGCGTTCATGAGCATTCACTTACTCCCCTTTTCGCCAAAACTAACAGTTTTAAATACAGTTTTTTCCCTAGAACTGTACAAGATTGGAATTCATTACCGGCATCTGTTTTTCCTCCCAAAATTTTTCTGATGTATTAAATCGTCTACTTACCTGCTAATATTGTTTATATATATGTTTTGTATCCGTGTGCTGCTAATATTGTATAATTTTATTCTTTTGGTTATGTAACAATGTAAATTCACTCCTGCTTGGGCCAAGCAGTGGCCTGCAGCATTCTGAAATAAATAAATAAATTATGTGGATAATACGAATTTCTGATAATGTGAACCTTTTCTGCAATCCTTTGAGATTCGAGATTCTACTATAACTGAGAAGTTTGTGTGCAGGCAGGGGGTTATTATTTTTCAATCTGTTTAGGTTGCCCCAACCTAATATATATGTAGCCAAGGAGCCTGTTGTATCTAGTGAGGTGAGCCGGGACGCGTTAGTTTTTATTTTTTTTCTTTCCTTGTCCCACCGTACATTTTGTAGCTGAGTAATAAGCCGCCAGTTTGCGTGTGGGGAACCTAAATGCCTTTGTGGGTCTTTCAGTTAACAGTCACCATTAACCCAAAGTTTGTACGAAATAACCTCGTGCCCTAACTCAGGATAAGGTCATGCCACGTAGTGCAGCCTGTTCATTCAGAATAAAGCCAATTGTACGGGACACGCAGTTTGAAAGCACTTGTTGCTGGGCCATTTGGTGCAGATTGCTGTGAAGCCACCAACTAACCTAGCAGCAGCTTTTGGTAAACTTTTGTTATTGGAAGTGTAGGCTAGTTGGTTGCTCGTGACTTCTTCAAGGCTCGGCTCATCGCATATGCTCGTGGTGGTGCTGCTACCAAACGACCTTGAGTTGCCGTTGCCTAGCAACCGCTTCAGCTGCACTCCAACCCGAGTTGCTACCCGAGCTTACCTGGGTAAGCTCGGTTAAGTTCGGTCAAGTTCAGAGCAACGTCGCGCCAGTTGCACGAGAGGTTGCTAGGGGAGAGCAACATAGGTTGCACAATTCCTAGCGGTGGCTGTGATGGAAACAGCCACCTGCAATGCAGTGGCGCATCTCTTAACCGCTGCGCCAGAAAGGGTATGAGGACTCCCAGGGATCTAGGAATGTGTAAAATAGAGAATGACCTTCTGCATATATGGGAGTTAACCCATTACGCTATCGTGTCATACGCTTAAAGCGGAGCCTAAGTGCCCCCTCCAACTGCAGAATGAACACCTGCTTTCGCAGGTCTACTCGGTTTAACTACATTAAGCCCCTGTCAATCTTTTGCTTGTCCAGGCCAAAAAGTCTGTGGGGACATAACAGAGTTCTCTTCCGTATGTTCCCACCAGGGGGTGCAGCGGGTGAAGCGCAACCTGTGGGACGCCCTCTCCCACGTGGACCTCTGGCACAGCCACCTCAAGGACATCCAGGGCAACTTTGGCTCCGGGGTGGCCTCCTACTTCCTCTTCCTGCGCCGCCTGCTGGCACTCAACCTCTTCATGGGGGCCCTGCTGGTGAGGGGCATGACCTTGACATGACCTTGAGCCTTGACCGAGGTTTGGGGGTACTGCGGGTTGAAGTGGATCAACAGTTCAGATTAACCCTTTGTAAGATGCATATGCTTGTCTGATTTCGTGCTCAACGTCTTCATGAGCACCCTGCTGGTGAGACTCTTGACCTTGACATGACCTTGAGCCTTGACCGAGGAAAGCGTGTCAAATGGGAAACTTCATTCGGTCTTGGGGCAGGCTTGGGGTTACAGCACGTTGAAATGGATCAACAGATTAACCCTTTGTAAGGTGCATGCTTGTCTCATTTCACGCTGTTTAATATCCTTGTCTCTCATGCGTACAAATTTTGAAATTGCACTCAGGATTACCCTAGCAATTGAATGGCATCACTTTCAAGTCGTTTTGACCACCGGTTTCGTGGATAAAAGGGTGCACATTTGTGCACATTACTTTGCAGGGAAAAAAACCTCAAATATCCGTATTTCGTCTAACTATGCATAAGAAAGCTTGCAGTAGAATTTAAAATTGAACATTAGAACAATTATGAGATGGTTGATAGACGGAAAAGGCTGAATATTCAGCTCAACCGTTTATTTTTTTATTTTTCCTCTGATATGGGTTGTAAGAACATGCAGAAAACCAAGGAGGCCTATTAGCGAAAGACAAAAACATGCCGATTTATGGTTTATGGGAGGATTTAACGTCCCAAAGCAACTCGGGCTTGAGGGACGCCACAGTGAAGGGCTCCGCAAATTTCGATCACTTGAGGTTCTTTAACATGCACTGACATCGCACAGTACACGAGCCTCTAGAATTTCGCCTCCATCGAAATTCGACCGAGAGTTCCGCTCTTCACCTGCCACCTGCTATAGCACCAGCTATGATGACACACCAGCAGTAATGAAACACTAGTTGTAACGAAATACTGGCTCTAATGAAACACTGGCGATAGCGACTGGGGACACTTCAGTGGGAGGTGACAGTGATTGGGTTCTATAGTCAGGTGCAAGTCAAGAAAAAGCGGCTTTTCCTCGCCAATGGACCCCCCCTTCCCACCAATGACATCATTCGATTCTCGTCAACCTGCTAGCATGAGTAGCGTTACAATATCAGGGAGGGACTCTCCCTGGCAATGCTAGAACAATGTAAAGGTTTGGGCGAGTTGGTGGCAGGTCATTCTTAAAACAGCGCGAAAAAAGACAAGGACACAGAGGAGAGACGTACACACCTGTGCTCATGTGTATGTCTCTTCTCTGTGTCCTTGTCTTCTTTATAAGAATGCAAGGAGAGCACTATCCTCTTCAACCTGCCACTCTCTGTATTGTCACACTAGCAGGCTGACATACACACGTCTCTTTGCATCCTTGTCTTTTTTCACACTGTTTTAAGAATGTAGAGAGAGGGCTATCCTCTTTAACCTGCCACTCTCTGTGTTGTCACATTAGCAGGCTGACATACACACGTCTCTTTGCATCCTTGTCTTTTTCGCACTGTTTTAAGAATAGAGGGAGAGGACTATCCCCTTTGACCTGCCATTCCCTGTATTGTCACATTAGCAGGCTGACATACACACGTCTCTTTGCATCCTTGTCTTTTTTCACGCTGTTTTAAGAATGGAGGGAGAGGGCTATCCTCTTTAACCTGCCACTCCCTGTATTGTCACACTAGCAGGCTGACATACACACGTCTCTTCTCTGCACCTCGTGTGTATGTCTCTTCTCTGCATCCTTGTCTTTTTTCACGCTGTTTTAAGAATGCAGGTATAGGGCTATCCCCTTTAACCTGCCACTCCCTGTATTGTCACACTAGCAGGCTGACATACACACGTCTCTTCTCTGCACCTCGTGTGTATGTCTCTTCTCTGCATCCTTGTCTTTTTTCACGCTGTTTTAAGAATGCAGGTATAGGGCTATCCCCTTTAACCTGCCACTCCCTGTATTGTCACACTAGCAGGCTGACATACACATGTCTCTTCTCTGCACCTCCTGTGTATGTCTCTTCTCTGCATCCTTGTCTTTTTTCACGCTGTTTTAAGAATGCAGGTATAGGGCTATCCCCTTTAACCTGCCACTCCCTGTATTGTCACACTAGCAGGCTGACATACACACGTCTCTTCTCTGCACCTCGTGTGTATGTCTCTTCTCTGCATCCTTGTCTTTTTTCACGCTGTTTTAAGAATTCAGGTATAGGGCTATCCTCTTTAACCTGCCACTCCCTGTATTGTCACACTAGCAGGCTGACATACACACGTCTCTTCTCTGCACCTCGTGTGTATGTCTCTTCTCTGCATCCTTGTCTTTTTTCACGCTGTTTTAAGAATGCAGGTATAGGGCTATCCCCTTAACCTGCCACTCCCTGTATTGTCACACTAGCAGGCTGACATACACACGTCTCTTCTCTGCACCTCGTGTGTATGTCTCTTCTCTGCATCCTTGTCTTTTTTCACGCTGTTTTAAGAATGCAGGTATAGGGCTATCCTCTTTAACCTGCCACTCCCTGTATTGTCACACTAGCAGGCTGACATACACACGTCTCTTCTCTGCACCTCGTGTGTATGTCTCTTCTCTGCATCCTTGTCTTTTTTCACGCTGTTTTAAGAATGCAGGTATAGGGCTATCCCCTTTAACCTGCCACTCCCTGTATTGTCACACTAGCAGGCTGACATACACACGTCTCTTCTCTGCCTCGTGTGTATGTCTCTTCTCTGCACCCTTGTCTTTTTTCACGCTGTTTTAAGAATGCAGGTATAGGGCTATCCCCTTTAACCTGCCACTCCCTGTATTGTCACACTAGCAGGCTGACATACACACGTCTCTTCTCTGCACCTCGTGTGTATGTCTCTTCTCTGCATCCTTGTCTTTTTTCACGCTGTTTTAAGAATGCAGGTATAGGGCTATCCCCTTTAACCTTCCACTCCCTGTATTGTCACACTAGCAGGCTGACATACACACGTCTCTTCTCTGCATCCTTGTCTTTTTTCACGCTGTTTTAAGAATGGAGGGAGAGGGCTATCCCCTTTAATCTGCCACTCCCTGTATTGTCGCACTAGCAGGCTCATAAGAACTTAGCCTATGCCATTGGCTGAAAGGGGGTTCTATGATGGGGAAAAGTCTCATTCTTCTTTACTTGTATCCATCTGACTGTAGTGAGAATAGTGGCTTAGTGTAGTTACAAGTAGCGTAGTGGTTGCAGTGCTCTAGGCTGCAGAAAGATAGCACAGCAGGAGAGGAGGTTGAGAACAATGCTCTCGTATTTCCTCCGCGTCAGTCCGATTGATAGCCCCCTCAATTTTTTTCCACGCTAATGCCGCCATCGCCGCAGAACCGGGCAGCTCGCCCTTAAGAGCTGTTGTGCTAAAACAACACAACAAGACAGAGCATGCGCACAAGAGGCAGATAGGCATTTTTATGTACAGTCTCATGTTGCTGTTTGTATCTGGAGTAGTTCACTACCAAAGCTAATTATGGGAAACCACTTAGACCTACTTGGAGCTTTACCAGTATTAACAGGGAAATGGTGTGCGGTTTCGAGCGAACTGCTTCAGGGTGTGACGCCGGCACCCTTGTGACCGTCCGTTCTTTCCAGATGGGGTTCGTGACAGTGCCTCAGCTGATCTATCAACGGTCCCCGTCAGCCATGCGGTCGGACTACTCTGGCGACGTCGGCTACGAGCAAGCTTTTTTCAACATCTTCACTGGAGCGGTAGGTCTTCGTACCGCACGAGGGAGGTGTAGGTAGCCAATAATGGCTACGCATGGACAAATTCACTTAAATTTGCATTTTTTAATTTCTGTCAAATTTGGGCAGAGTACAGGCTTCTTGGAGCACAGAGAAGTCTATATCATATTTCTCATCATCTCTCGTCCACCATAGAAGCGAGGGGTGGGTGTGGTTTGATGCAAGCCTTATCGTATCATTTTTTTTTTACGTGTCTTGACTAGACGGGCTATCGTCGGATGCATCTTAAGTCTGCAGTGAAGCTCTACCCAATTCAGGACCACAGCACACAATTCCTCCACAACAAAAAAAGTAGTCCATTATTCAAACTTGTTACCTAAACAGGAACCTAATCACAAGAAAAAAATTATAACCTCTAGAATTTTGATACCTGGCTTGTTTATTAAAGTCAAACATTAAAAGGCTGATTTCGTTTAATGCCATGATTTTCTAGTGGAGTAAGACAGGATGCCGCGAAAGCAAAGTTGCCACACGACTGCCTGACTGGCACTCCATGCGTTGGTTGACTCCTCCCACTGTACGGGGGTGAATTAAAAATAAAGACGGGAGCCGGATGTTAATCTCATTTAGATTAGGGAAATGGGCCACACGGGGCAATAGATCGAAGTTTCTAAGAATGCTCGGAACGTGTAGACCGAGTTTCTGTGGCAAAAAAACAAGTTCAGGTTCCTCTTCAGTGCACGTTTAAACCATTGGTTTCCAATATTGGGCTTATTACCTGTTCCAGTCAACGCCCAGTCCCTTGGCACGAGCCCCTTTTCTGTTGCCTGCAGGGCCTGTTTGCAGACACGGTGATGTACTACGGCCACTACACCAATGAGACGGTGCGGTGGCCACCACGCAACCCCCTGTCGTACGACCTGCCCCTGGCCTACTTCTTCGCCGTGGCCGTCTGCCTCTTCGCCTGCCTCATCACCCTGGCCTACAGGTGGGCATCACCACGTCCTCCCCTGGTTTTATTCTGCCACGAATGTCCTCAGTTTAGCATGCGTACGTTTGTTTACATATTAGTGTGCGGTAAACCACACACCAATATCCCTCAAGAGAAAAGTATACAACAGCTGTATCCTACCGGTACTCACCTGTGGGGCAGAAACATGGAGGCTAACAAAGAGGGTACAGCCTAAGTTAAGGACAACGCAGCTAGCTATGGAAAGAAAAATGATAGGTGTAACGTTAAAAGATCAGAAGCGGGCAGGGTGGGCGAGGGAACAAACGCGGGTTAATGACATTCTAGTTCAAATCAAGAGGAAGAAGTGGGTTTGGGCAGGGCATGTAATGCGAAGGCAAGATAAGCACTGGTCCTTAATGGTAACGGAGTGGATTCCAAGAGAAGGCAAACGTAGCGGGGGGCGGCAGAAAGTTAGGTGGGCGGTCGAGATTAAGAAATATGCGGGAATACGGTGGCCACAACTGGCAAAGGACAGGGTTCATTGGAGAGACATGGGAGAGGCCTCTGCCCTGCAGTGGGCGTAGTCAGGCTGATGATGAGTGTGCGGTTAGAGGATTTGTAAACCCCTGCGGTATAAAGTGAGCCTAGATCGATAGCTTTCCTTTCAGGGTCGTCAAATGACCAGATTACATTAAAAACGAGGCTTTTTCAAATGGAGTCCATGCACCAGATTTTGATTTTGTGTTCTTTAGGATGATTGTACAAGACCTTAGCAAGCATAAATTGCCGTGATCACTCTTTTATTTTGTGTTCTTTAGGATTATTGTGTAACACCTTAGAAAGCATAAATTGCCACGTACACCTTGCATACGTGTGGCAAATAATTTGTACCCGAATTTCTTCTCTTGTGTTTCAGTTTCGGTTGAAAAGGTTGAACGGTGGCAGCGACGTCATGGTTGACTTCAGGTCACTCGAGGTGTACAAAAGGGGGTGTAATGGCCACTTGTTTGCTCGTCTTCGTTTTGGCTCTTTTGCATAGCACTGGCAGTCAAATGAAATGGTGCAGGAGTGGTTACGGTGTAGTTTCTTCGGGCCTTACCTGACCTGCAGTCGACTTTTAACTTCATAGCCACCATTAAGGTGTTGAAAGTCTAACCAGAATTGCAATGTAGGAAATTCAAGTACAAATTCTTTACTGGGCATATGTGAATTCTACATCGTAATCCATCTACACTAATTTTTGTTATTGCCCATTGCAACGAGCAAAGCACACTACTGAACTTATGTTAGCTATACTCCTTTGGGAGAGAATTAGCATAAGCATGAAGTGCCTGTGGTGACGCACCGCACACTTTTCGTGAATAGAACACCGAGGCGACAGTCAAAAGCCGAAAGCCAAGTTGAAAGCCAAGTGGCCTCTCATACTGTGCCTTATGAAATGTTTCTGGGCGGTAGGAGCTTTCGGGGCATGATAGAATGAGGCAGTTTATGACTTTTTGGAAGAGTGTACCACACGAATACAAGTCTTCAGCGCAAATAAACCCAAAGTTCTGAAAATAAAAAAAAAAAACTGATGTTGTCATCGCACATAGCTGGCCCGATCCCAGTGCATGCTTTTGTGATGTTATGCTTGAAATTGCTGACCTGATCGAAAGGTTCCTAGCAGAGGAAGCAGCGTTCCGTGACAAACTAGGCAAGATGTATTCAAGATAGGTTGCATTATTTCAATTAAATGTTTCCTGTGAACGTTAAAATGTTTCCTTTCAACTTTGATACAGCAGTACCCACAGGAGCTTTCGCATTTGTTTCATGTAGGTAGCAGGCGTTTGGTGTATTGGCTTTGTCATGTGAGCAAAAGTATATTAACTCTTTAACCGCCGTCACCGCCATCGCTTTGGCTCAGTGGTTATGGTGCTTCGCTGCTGACCTGAAAGACCCAGGTTTGAATCCTGGCCGTGCGGCATTTCAATGGGAACTATGGGGGGGGCCTGAAGTAGTCCAGAGCCTTTCACTGCATCGTCTCCCGTAGCCAATGTGTCACTTTGGGATGTTAAATCTCACGTACCATTACTGATGAAGCTTGCCAGGAAAAGCAGTATCGTCATGACGAAAGGATGAAAAATGTGGTTCAAGCACTTGTGTCTTGTCCTCGTCTGTTGCTAACCTTCCTATCCTTTGAGTGCTGTGGCATTCTGTCTTTGACACGATGTTTATGTGATTGTCTCCCCCTGCCTGTCTTTCTTTCTCCCTTTTTCTCTTTTTCTGCTTCAGCCTGGAATTGTTGTGTGTAAGTTGACCTCTATATTCTCCAACTGCTCGGCACGAAAGCAGCGTTTAATATGGTGGCATGACCTGCAGCTTAAACTTATGACCGGTGTAATGGCACCGTGAAAACGAGAAACGTTTGATGAACCGATGTGCTTGCTGCCAGGTGTATGCAGTCTTTGTTGTTGCACAAGAATGTAAACCTAAGCGCGTAGGGGAACAACCGCTGTGGCTCGTGGTTATTAATGCTTCTTTTAGTCTGTAGCTCCTACTGCATCTTGGGCAGTAGAGCTAAACCAGCGAGCACCCCTTGTTCAGATACAAGGTCCACAAAAACAGCTAGTACTCTGAACTGCAAGGCAACAGGTTAAGTTACAAGTGCTGGCTTTTTTTTTTTCTCGTCTGTTGTTGGCACTGTGTTTCAAAATAATAAAAGAAATGGTCTTTTTGTTGTTGAGCAGAGGGATATCACCTTAATTGTTTCCTTCGGCCTTCACCTGTTTGCAGTCAGTGTGACAACTGTGTCCCCAGGGCCAGATTTGTGGGCATTTCTTGGAGGAGAAGGGTTGGAGATGTGGGGGGGGGGGGGGGGGGGGGGAACAGTCTTGTTTGTACAGTGCATTTCTTGAACTCTTCCGCGAAAAAATTTCAGGCGGTGTAATGTGAAGTGCAGAAAAAAGAATTCTCGCTCGGGAGTCCGCCCATCAATCCCTTTCTCCTTAAGCCCACCCTTGAAAATTTTTGTACAAACTGCAGACGCGGACAGTATGTCGGGGAGCATTGCAGAATGCTAGCATTTATCAAACTGCCAAAGAACAAATTCTTCAACCTGTTCCAGATTCGCACAATTCGGCACCCATCTGTCTTCCGGTGGTTCATGGTAGCGAGTTCTTTTTTTTTTTTGCCTTCCTGTCCTCTGGTTGCATGTCCTCAAAGCCTTCCGCGACAAGTACAAGCGTGCTAGAAAGGACGCTTCCCTGCCTGGCATGAAGTCTTTGAGCACCCGATATTGAGCGGTTCGGACCCTGATTAAAGTTGCGTTTGTGTGCGTCTTGCCTCCCTGCCCTGACAGCCTGACGCGGTCGTACAAGCAGAACTACATTGAGACGTCCATGGGGGTCAAGGACGTGTACTGTGCCAAGGTGTTCTCAGCCTGGGACTTCAGCATCGCGTCCCGCGAGGCAGCCATGCTCAAGTCACGCAGCATCTACAACGAGCTGAAGGTGAGGCCTGTCTCAGTGCTGCACTAGGTACCAAAGTATTGGTACTAAACAGGTGCCAATTTGGTACCACACAGGTACCTTTTCGGTACCAACTGGTATGAAGGTGAGGCCTGTCTCACTACTTCACTAGGTACCAAAGTATTGGTACCAAACAGGTACCTTTTTGGTACCAACTGGTATGAAGGTGAGGTCAGTCTCACTACTTCACTAGGTACCAAACAAAGTATTGGTACCAAACAGATACCGATTTGGTACCACACAGGTACCTTTTCGGTACCAACTGGTATGAAGGTGAGGCCTGTCTCACTACTTCACTAGGTACCAAACAAAGTATTGGTACCAAACAGGTACCGATTTGGTACCACACAGGTACCTTTTCGGTACCAACTCGTATGAAGGTGAGGCCTGTCTCACTACTTCACTAGGTACCAAACAAAGTATTGGTACCAAACAGGTACCGATTTGGTACCACACAGGTACCTTTTCGGTACCAACTGGTATGAAGGTGAGGCCTGTCTCACTACTTCACTAGGTACCAAACAAAGTATTGGTACCGAACAGGTACCGATTTGGTACCACACAGGTACCAATTCGGTACCAACTAGTATGAAGGTGAGGCCTGTCTCACTACTTCACTAGGTACCAAACAAAGTATTGGTACCAAACAGGTACCGATTTGGTACCACACAGGTACCTTTTCGGTACCAACTGGTATGAAGGTGAGGCCTGTCTCACTACTCCAAGTACTAAGTACGAAACGAAGAGATTCCTTATTTCCCCTTGTAGTGGACGCAGTCGCAAAGTGATCACGTGCGCTCATTTTTTTAAGAAAAGATGTCTTCCTGCTCATATACCATGCACTGAATGCGCCCCTAATTTTTGTAAATGTGTGTTTGAGCAAACCAGTTTGCTCGTTATGCGAATAGAGTCATTATTGTCAAAAATCTGCCTCTGGAATAGACATCTGTGTAAATTACATGCCTTTTTTTTTTCACCTAATCCACCCTGATAGATTCGTTTTTTTTAAGCTAAGTAATGCTCTGGAAATTAAATTTCTCGACAAGTGTTCTGAACTTCTGGCATTTCGTCATCACCAGCCCAAATATTACTGAAATGAAGAATGCTGGTGCATTGATTGAGAAATATATTATTATTTTATAGAGACTATTAGTAAATGAGGCTAATTTCTAAACGTCCAGGGGCAATTCAACTGCGCCAACAGTACTTGCACAGAAACAGTAAATCAGTGGCAAATTTTGTGTTGTATTGGTGCGATCGTTAGAAAGAGGGGTTAGCCTTTGCAGTTGGTGAACTCAAAGCATCGCTTCTGCATCATTTGGAGCTGACACATTGACTCTGTCTTGACAAGAGTAAGGAATAAAAAATGCTGGAATGCAGTTTCTGCAATACTTTGAGGAATCAGTATTGTTTTGCAATCAGAAACGTAAACTATTGGCATCTGTGCAGTGTGTGTCTTGCACGATATGCGGGGCGTTACCATGGCACTAAAACACCAGCTGTTGATTGAAGATGCATGGACTCTGCGCTGTGATTGGAGAGATCTCTGCAAACTTTGAAGCTTTCATTCTGCTGCGAGGCTTCCAGCGTGGTCTGGTTTGACAATAAGACCAAAAAGTAGCCGTGTGCAACTGTTCATTTCAACCCCTTAAATGAATCACGCCTGTTCAGTTAACTCGTACATTTAAGCAGTATTTAGTAAAGCTGAGATCTGGGCGAGTTGGTATGCATTCATACTGGTGAACAGCGCAAAAAGGCGGGTCAACAACAAGACAAGCGCTGACTATCAACTGGGTTTATTGAAGGACGGAAGGGTATATGTACGAAAACATAACACAAAGAAGTAAGAAGATAGTGTGAAAAGGGCCATGAAAATCAAAACTTATGTCACATGTGAAGTGATGTAAGCCAATTCCTTGTTGCTAAGTGCCACGGAAGGACTGCTGATGCATTCGTCACCTTGCCTGTGGATGTGATGCGCTTCCATTATTTCGCGCGTGAGCTTATCTTTATGGCGGAACAGAACTTCTGTCTTCTTGTACTCAGGTGCGCACTTGCACTTTTTGCAGCGGAACTTTGTGCGCGGAAGGCCGCCGTCTTGTTCCGATTTCCTTTCTTGCTCCCTTTCATGATGGCATTTGCACTTTTCACAGTGAGCGGCAACGTGGCTAAGAGGGTCACTTTTTCTGTAAAAGTGCAAATGCCAACATGAAAGGGAGCAAGAAAGGAAATCGGAACAAGACGGCGGCCTCCCGCGCACAAAGTTCCGCTGCAAAAAGTGCAAGTGCGCACCTGAGTACAAGAAGACAGAAGTTCTGTTCCGCCATAAAGATAAGCTCACGCATGAAATAATGGAAGCGCATTTCATCCACAGGCAAGGTGACGAATGCATCAGCAATTCTTCCGTGACACTTAGCAACAAGGAATTAGCATACATCACTCAACATGTGACATAGTTTTTGATTTTCATGGCCCTTTTTCACACTATCTTCTTACTTCTTTGTGTTATGTTTTCGTACATATACCCTTCCGTCCTTCAATAAACCCAGTTGATAGTCAGCGCTTGTCTTGTCGTTGTCCCGCCTTTTTGCGCTGTTCACCAGTATTAAGCAGTATTGATTTATGTTGTATATGCGTTTTGTGCACGGACTAAATCGTGTAGTTCAGTTCAACATGCAACCCATGCCTTGTACGGCTGTAACATGGAGACGTGCAAGGAGACCCAAGACAAGATGAAAGTTGGTAGTTTGGTGCATCATCTCATCTTTTGTCTCGCATCTGTTTTTCATCACTTGTCTTCACATTCTGACTGCACAAGGCTTGAGTTGCTATTTTGAACAGATTTAGTCTTTCTGGTCTTAACACTTGCGCAGACACTTCCCCACTATCTTCAGTCACCCTTTGCCTGGGGCTGGAAGGGTCAGAAGCACATTTAACCACATGGAAGCACGATGTTAAATTTGTTTAACTACCACCATTCCCACTTTGCATTGTGGCACGGACCGCCAAGATATGGCCACAAAGTAAGTAATGGGGCATTATCAGATCTCCACTATAACCATGCACCATGTTAAATTTGTTTAACTACCACCATTCCCACTTTGCAATGTTGATTTATCAGACCCTGCTCTTTCATTACCTAGTGTTCCTGGGTAGCTTGGTCAGTGGAATGACTGCTGGAGTATTGCAAGAAAGCCCGTGTCCCGACTCCTAGATGGCTGAAGGATTTTTTTTTCTCTCAGCTCAGGCCCGAAGTAAAGTTCACTTTCGAGAAGGCTGTCACAGTTTGTCATTGCTGTTACTAACTCTGCATGTTGCATTCATTGCTGTTACTAACCCTGCATGTTGCATGGTTATAGTGCAGATGTGATAACGCCCCGTTACTTTGCGGCCATGTCTTGTCGGTCTGTGCCATGTATTCGTTCATTAAAACTTCCTGTTGGGCGAGTTGGTAGTTTCCGTCCCGATCCTTCGGCCTATAAAAGGTGTGGCCTTCGACCAGTGAAGCCAATTGACAGTTAGCGCTTGTGTGTGTGTTTCATCTCTCTTGTCCGTGTCTTTGTTTGCACTATGAACCCTTCCCCATCAAGATGCATTCGTTGGTCGTGCTCTCAGGAGCTGCTGTCGATGGAGCGTCGTGCGGAGGAAGACCCACCCACGTGTGGAGCCCGCACGGGCAAGGCCCTGGCCCGCATCGCAGTCAACCTGGTCATCATGGGCATCATGACGGGCTCCGGGTGGCTGGTCTACGACCTGCTGCAGAAGAAGTCTCTGCAGGTATGGCTCTCGTCCTCCCTTATTCCGTTCCTCATGCTATTAGCCAGTGGCCAGTTCCGTTGGGAAGTGGGGCGGACACTGAGAAGAAGCTATTAGCTGCTTTTCTTTTTTTTTTTGCAGTTGGTTTCCTTTAAAGAAGTCATATTAGTGTCCACCTTCAAGGCTTATTCGCCTGCACACGAATAGTTGACTCAGATACCTATACTTATTTCATTGTTGTCATCATGATCATCAGCAGCAGCAGCCAGGCCACGTGTGCTGTAAGACGAAGCCACCTCCCAGAGCTCACTTATTCTCCCTGTCTTGCATTAACCCCAGCCAACAACAACAGGCAATTGAGAAGCAGCTCAATCACCTGATCATGCTTGCTTTATTTTCATTGTCATCTTTATCTGTTCTTACTGGATTTATGTTGTGTTAGTGCTGTAGTGCTGGCAGTCTCTTGCAGTAACAGAGTGTGCGCACAATTTGGGGAAATGAAGCCAGGGATGGCAGCTTCGCAAGACAGGGTCAATTGAAGCCCACTTAGACAGACCGTTGCCCTGCCATGGATGTGGCTTGGCTTGCGGTAATGAGGGCACTATGGTGATAATGTTTATCTGGCCACATTGTTTACCCTGCTTGCGACAGGTAAATAATTTTCACGCAGAAATTCTCTCACATTGGACATCCGGCTGTCTGTGAAGGATGGTGAGCACAACGACACCGATTGTTGTCAAGCGTGTGCGAGATCAACACTGATGTTGGGCTAGTCAGTGAGATAATTGTTCATTGCATTGAAAAGCAAGCCCGCACAGGCAGGATGCGTAAAAATGGTGGACACTCTTCTCTTGTGGCTTCCAGTGCATGGCTGAATAAGAAAAAGATCATTGGAACAGGATGGAACAAGGAGGGCAGTGTATGTAGTTGCCCTTGTCATAGTTTTGTTGCCCTGTCTCAGTGCTATTTGTAGGTTAGACAGTGTCTTGTGTGTGTGTCCTGTCTGTGTTCATGTTTTTGCTCTCTGCATCCTAGTGAATGGTTAGAGGATGGCCTGACACACACCGAAGGGCTGAGTGATTGATTGGGTAGCAGTTTGACCCAAACAATGGGTGCGTTCCAATACTCCCAAGTAGACGTCTACTTAGACGTCTTGCCGGACAGCGGCCATTTTGAGACTCGTTCCAATTTTCACGAAGCCGTCCAAGAAGACTGCTTCGCCGAAGTCCACATCGATGCAGGCTAACTTCCTGCCTAAAGATGGCGGAGCAGTTGGTGCAGTCAGAGCTGAGTGAGCCGTGCTCTTGGCGGGCACTGGAGCCCGGAGACGCACCATCTTTCAAGTGTCAGTCATTCCGTTAAGTTGATTTTTATAGGAACTGGTGGCAAATAAAGCCGTCTTTGTGGACCTACGATTATATTTGTGAATCGAGCGAGAGGAAATCGTGCGGGTGAGATCGTCTGCTATGCAGGTGAGATCGTCTGCTGAAGCGGTAGCGATGAACGCACCATTATTGCAGAAAAAAAAAATAAAATAAGAACTAGCAAACTACTAACAGCGCGTTTTTAACTTGTTTTATTAAGAATTTTTAAGAACATAGGAGTGCAACTATTCCCAAATGTTAGTTCAGTTTATATGCCGCAAGGTGGCGCATTAAGTAGACACGTTCCAATATCTAGACATGTAGACGGCTTCCTAGACGTCACACTAGACGTCTTGTCAGACGTCTAGAGAATTGGAACGTACCCAATGGTTTAGTATTGGTTGGCCTTGGTAAGCGACAAGGCCGTGGACAGAAGGTGCAATCCGAGTAAAGTCTGCTGTGTCCCCCTGTGCAGTCGGACGTGCCCGTGCTGGGGGAGATGACGGTGTCCCTGACGGTGGGCGCCCTGTGCTTTGTGCTGCCCACCCTGTTCCTGGCCCTGTCCCGGCTGGAGTTCATCCACAGGGTCCAGACCAGGCTCTACCTCAACCTGGCCAGGTGCGGGGGGAACGAATGGCCGCGTCTTGCGCTGTACCTTGGGACTCGTGGGGATGTGAAGGGCAGGATAAGGCGTGTGTTTTCGTGGCACATCCTACGTGGGCCTAATCGGTGACCACGAAAACTGTGTTGCACTTCCAGCATCTTTATGCTCACATGGTTCCCAACCAACTCCCTTTTTTCGTTCCCCATGTCTTCCTCCTTCCATTGCTCAACACCAGGGGGAGCCACTTACCACTCTTGTCCCATGGTAGCACCACCTGACAACTTGGCATCAGGTATCCATAGTTGTGCCTGTTTTACATCAATGTAGCTGCATTGTGTAGGGCTTGAGGATTTTACACCGTTGCATTGCAGTAGTGGCGCAAAGGTCATCATGACAGAAATGACAAGTGGTGCGGGGTGTCAAGTGGTATGGCGTCCCTCATAGCCTGAGTTGCTTTGGGACGTTAAACCCCAATAAACCAATCCAAACCAAAAAGACAGCACACTAGGAAGTGAGCATGCGTATGTCTCATCTTCTTTCCCAGTGTGTTGTCTTTCTTGCACCTCATCAGTATCTGCAGTCGCTGGTAATGGCTGGCTCACTTTCTTCACATCTTAACTGTTTAGGGTCCAACTCCTCCACCCTTCTTTTTTTTTTCCCGTACTCTGTTTTCATCAAGAACTCTCACTGAGTGCAGGAGGAGCTAAGCACTAACACACCTTCCTCTGGCAAACCTTGCAGGGTAACCCTGGCCAAAATTGTGCTGCTCGGCGTGCTCATGTACTACTGGCTGGGTGCTCAGCGGGTGAGTGTTGCATTCAGTACCGGCTCACCACTCTCACCTGTTTGCTCTGGGGAAAGGACAAAAGAGACTGGAGGTGCTTTTAAAGCCTCCTTTCCTTTTTTCCTTTCTTTCATTCTTTCCTTCCCTCTTCCCTTTTGTGTGTGTGTGTTTACTGGCACGGCCATCCATCCACATGCCCATTCGTAGATTTGTTTTAAAGGTGCACTGAAGAGGAATCTGAACTTCTCTTTTTTGCCGCGGGAACTCGATCTACACGTTCCGAGCTTTCTTAGAAACTTCGATTTATTGCCCTGTGTGGCCGATTTCCCTAATTAAATCGAATTAACGTCCGGCTCCCGCCCTTTTTTTTTTAATTCTCCCTCGTACGGTGGGCGGAGTCGACCAACACGTGGAGCGCCTTTCACCCAGCACCTTGGCGGCTTGCCGCTCTGCCATCGGCGAAGTAATACGTAGTAGTCCGTAGAAGCAAATAGTCCACACGTATTTTTATTTCTGCGGGTTTATTTTGCGGCTATATTATCTGCGAATGAAACTATTTATTCACGGAAACCTAAAAAACAAAATGAAGTGAAAGCAAAGCCTCCACGGAGCTGGCTGAAAGGCGCTCCATGCATTGGTCGACTGCGCCCACCGTACGAGGGAGAATTAAAAAAAAAAAGGCGGGAGCCGGACGTTAATTCGATTTAATTGGGGAAATCGGCCACACTGGGCAATAAGTCACTGTTTCTAAGAATGCTAGGAACGTGCAGATCGAGTTCCCGCGGCAAAAAGACAAGTTCAGAATCCTCTTCAGTGCACCTTTAATTCCTCGAATGTGGAGTGCTGTTATGACTCACTTGCTTCTGTCTGCGAATGTGGGGCGCTGTTATGACTGACTCGCCTCTGTCTCTCTCGACTCCGTTGCTGTGCTGATGGTGCGCCGCCTGTCTCTCTATGTATAGCGCCAGGATGAGTGCTGGGAGAGCCGCCTGGGCCAGGAACTCTACCGGCTGCTGGTGGTGGACACGGCCTTTGTGCTGCTGCTCACCACGGGGGTGGGGGAGGCCCTGCGGTCGCTCGTCTACAAGCACATCACCCCGCGCGTGGGTCCCCCTGAGCTGGACATTGCGCACAACACCCTGGACCTCATCTACACCCAGACACTCGTCTGGTGGGTGCCACCTCCCTCCCCCTGGAGTCCTCTTACTTATTGCTGACTCTGCCCTGTGCTGCAGATGTGTTAGTTGGCTTGTACAACTGTTCTCCTACCTTTGCCTGGTATGAACAGTGGTGTTTCATTTGGGGAATTTGTAGAGGCCCGTGACTGTGCGATGTCAGTGCACGTTAAGGTTACCCTTCACCGTTTTGTTATATCAACGAATTTCCTAACAAAACTGCTTATTTCTTTTATTCCTGATTTCAAATATTATTGCAATAAAAAGCACGAATTCGATCTTTAAAAAATATCTGAAGCAAACACGAAGTCAAATTAGCATATTCAAGTTTATTATTTCTGACATAACGGAAAACCAACTTCCTGCTGGTAATGAGCGATAAATATATTCAAGCAAGTCATCAGGCAAGCTTATAATGAACATCTTACCAGGAACTGCAAGAAAAGGAAACCAAGGGGGTCATGTAGGGATGTTACTGATGTTGACCTTCATGCACTGACGCGCGCTCGCAAAGTTCGCTTCTGAGCTGTCCACTTCTTCATCGAAAGAACTGATAAGCACAACGTCAGCACTGGTGTCCTCGCTCCCTGAAACAATGTACACTTCGGTGTCTCAGTCACCATCGTCTGAAGAAGATTACGACGAAGAAGAGCGTCTTTTCCGAGAAGACGGGCCAGCAAAACATGCTTCGCCTCCGCCGAATGCCATTTTTAAAACCCAGGTTGCCATACGAAAAAAAAACGTTTATGCGGTAGAAGAAAACGAAATTAACAGGTCAGCGCTGCCATCTGTCGAGCAAAATGTCATCTAAGCCACACACGAGCACTGCTCGTCCGAAACGAGGAAGAAAAGAACCTATTCAGAGAGGACGAGCTACAGTCGTCCAAAACGGTTTGTGGATGGCTTGGCAAGGACGAGCACAGCTCGTCCAAAACGGTTAAGGGGTTAAAGAACCCCAGGTGGTCAAAATTTCGGGAGCCCTCCACTGCGGCGGCCCTCGTAGCCTTAGTCGCTTTGGGACGACAAACCCCAATAAACCAAACCAAACCAATTTGAAAGATGGAAGTGTCCAAAGAGGGAAATTTTATGGAGCGTCAGGGAATTTTAAGAACAGAAATGGTCTCCTTTCATGCTGCTGCAGGGGAAAAGGGCCTGAAGTGGGGAATTTTGGGTCTCAATGAGGCAATTTTCGGTTAAGACATGGATTAGACACTGTACATAAAAGGGCTGGAATGCAGTGAAGCTAGGTTTTCACTTCATGTTTGAGCCTCCACCATTGTTGCGGACAAAGATAAATTTTAATTGCATTTGGGACAACAATTTTCATGTTGCTAAATTCTGTTTCTGAAGAGAGATGAATTTGACATTCACATCCTTGCGCGATGATATTCCCAGCTTGTGTTTTAACTTGGGTGTCGCAACAAGTAAACGCAGAAGACAGCAGCTTCATTGAGTGTGTAGCATCTCTAGCGTCACCCTTAACCCTTTCCCTGCCACTCCCGAGATAACTCGGGCTACCACATATGCACACCCTCTGCCTCTCCCGAGTTGACTCGTTTTGGCTTTTCAGCTCGCCCCCTGCCGCTCCCGATAATACTCGTGTAAAAAAACATGCAGCGCCATCTGCAAACATGCAAACATGCAGCGCCATCTATAGAGAGATGCTATAAACTCATAGATCTTGTAGGGTGAATTTTACACAACAGATGGCACGCATGTTTCCACATCCGAGTCGCTTCGTTTTGGTTTTCGCACAGCAGCCATGTGAGGCAATGTGCCACACTCATCCGCGCTTTGACGGACAAAGGAATTTAAGAACTGCTTATGAATTCAGAGTCCAATGATAATGAGAACGAGGAAGGAGCCCACCTAAGTGCCTTGTCGAGTGATGACAGCGATGTAGTCCCCCTGACACCGAAAAATCCACGTAAGAAGAGGAAATCCGACAGGCCAGATTGGTGCTGGAAGATTTGATTCATTACAACTAATATTTATAAGATTATCCTGAATAAACATGTCTACATGTCCTGCAGAGCATTTTAGTGTGTTACTAGCAAAAAATTTCCAGGAAACTAACATGCGAAAAAAACCCGGCAGGGTGTGTGCAGCTGTGAGTAAAAAAACCTGGCAGTGAAAGGGTTAATGCTTTTGCGTTGCCATTTTGATGACAGGCAGAGATCTGGTTTGACCACCTTGAGCTGCACTCGACAATAGCAGCACATCATGATGCCTGCAGCTGTTTCCTAGAGCTGCGTGAAAGGAGAAAATGTGCAGCTTCAGATCTATCTTTCATCACATTGGAGGCAGTTTTTTCAGAGTTTATCTTGTGGGTGTGTATGTAGAATTGTAAGCTATCTTACGAGCTAAATGATTTCATACCACCTTGTACATATCGCATATCGGTACCAGCAGGCCGCAGAGGTGTAACTCGCTGCAACCCTTGTTGCCCAATGGTGGCACTTAAAAACATTTGTTTGCTCATCGTTGTTCATACATTCTCCAAGACATGCAGAGACTCTGAAAAAAAAATTCATGCCTCTGCATTGTTATGTAGCAGGAAGGGAATAGAGACGGGTTGGTGACAGTAGAGCGAACAAGATTGAAGTAGAGAATGGGAGGTAAGATGGGACATGCAATGCATCGAACACGATATTGGAGGTCAATGTCTGGAGCAGGATGCAGCAAAGGAAGGTAGCCAGAGTTGGGGGGGTGGGTGGCCTGTAGAGTGTTGAGATTGGATGGTTTTTAACCCTTTGAAGGTTTTTGCCATATATGTACGGCGGCGGTTTTCTGTCCCACAAGGTCTTTGCCGTACGGGTACGGTTTCGATCTTCCGTTTGAAATTTTGCACCAGAAGAACAATGCGTGCTCACTGGGGGGCGCTGCCACCTCTTAGGACTTACAAGAAGTGTTTGAATTTTGTGCTACCTTCTTACGGAGATAAGCAGAACTTATGTCTAGCTTTAGCGCGGCAGCACAGACTGCGGCAACACCCCTTTTGTAGTTTTCGTTTCGCCGCGTGATCGCAACGGAGTCGCGCGATATTTGAGTTTTCTTTTTGTCAGCACTATCTTGCAGGGGCTGCTGAAGTTGATTTCTATCTTTATTGGCGCTGCTCTTAGCTTGCTTATCACCGTTGCTCGCGAGGTATTCTCGCCCTCTGTGGCAACGCGCCTACGCGGTTTCGATTCCGCCGCGGGATCGCAACGGAGTCGCGCGAAACGTGTTTTCTCTTTGTGGGCACTGTTTTGCAGAGGCGGCGAAAGTTGATTTCTATCTTTATTGGTGCTGCTCTTAGCTTGCTTATCACCGTTGCTATTCTATTCTATTGAACATTTTCCAGTTGTGAGTGATGCTGTCACCAAAGTACTGTTCCTAATTTTGTTTTACTATTTATTCTCGATTATCTACATTTTGTAGATTCAAGATCCGCAATAAAGTAATTTGACCACCTGGGAAAGTTTTCTTCAAAATAATTCGACCCTCAAAGGGTTAAGTGCGGCACGGATAGATACAGGTGGTGCTGAACAGCGGTGTTCAGGCCCCGGTCGTGCTTGAAAGAGAGAGTGGTGTGATGTGATGTGTGGGGGCATTCCACAGGGCGGGCCTGTTCTACTGCCCCCTGCTCCCCCTGGTGGGCTGTGCCAAGCTGGTGCTGACGTTCTACGTGAAGCGGGTGAGCGTCATGTGCACCCAGCCCTCGGTGCGCCCCTGGCGAGCGGTGCACGCCCAGACCGTCTTCCTCGCCCTCACCTTCCTCAGCTTTGTGCTGGCCACGGGCACCCTGGGATACGCCCTGCTCAGGTGCGTTCCTGCGTCTCGATGTATCAATTAGTCTATTGGAGCGAGAGCTCTAATCCGGACGTTCGGAGCCAAGCAAAATTGCCTCTTGCATGTATGTGCCTAGCGTGAGCGCTCCTCGTTGTCGCCTTCTACGCAGCTCTGCCCGCTCATTGTCATCATCTGCGTAGAACTAATCCGGAGGTTTTGACAAGAGCAAAATCATCTTTTGCGTGTCCATCTGCCCAGAAATGACACAAAACTCAATCAGTGATCATGTGTTTGCCTCAGTTCAGTCATTCGTGTGTGTAAAATCAGCGAAAGCAGTCTTTGCCAGAAAATAGCCCGTGCTTTCTCTCTGAATCGAATGTTGTAAACATTCTCTGTCATTTTTTTTTTGTTTTGTTTATTGATGACTGGATTTTTACATCATGGAGGAACATGGCAGGCTTCAAAGCGAGCTGCAGTTATGTGTTAAAGATGGCTGTTTGAAGGAAGGTGGCAGCGTAACATAAAGTAACTTCCAGGAGTCAGTTGATTTCTAGAAATAGAGATTGTATCTCGGTTACAATGACACCACAGCCAGCAGTCCTGGTTACATTACGTTGTTTGAAAGTGTACAATTTTAGCTTGTGTTTTTAGAAAATTGCCGTCAGTTTTATAAATGATCAAAAATACTTTCGAGACAATTAGGTTATTTCTATAGGTTCTTTTCTTTTTATGGCTAGAGCTGTGTGTGTGACTATCCCTGGTGTAAGTGGCACCCTTGGTTTCACTGTCTCATGTTGAGAACAAAATGCCTCACCGGTCGGTTACCACTCTGTACCCTAAATTTCAGCACCAGCTCAACATTCAAACTGAAGTGGAATGCATGATTGCAATGAACGCTGCATGCATGCACGGGACCGCTGTGCACGGCATTGAACGCTATCAAAGAGAAAGAATGAAGTTTCTGTGGCTGCTTCATACACCGCAGCCACATCTTCCAGTGGACTTTCGATCTTGACCTATCGTTGAAATTCACTTTGCAGGGCAGTCACTATCGTGCGAAGTTTTTATTTCTTGCCCGCCTGGCCATCACATCGAACAGACCCTCAACTCGAGCATGATCGGAAGGTGCACTGGTATTTAGGGGGGACGAGGGTCTTGAAACTTATTTTTTACTTATTTCTTATTTCTTGCTAGAATCTCATGAAATTTTACACACAGATGTCTTTTTTTCTCTTCTGATTCCAAATATGTAGTCATAATTGAGCTGGTAGTCTTAAATCTTAAAAAGTCTAGAGTGTAATTAGGTAATTTCTTACGCAGCTTTAATGAACTTTCTCATTGCATTTTGTTGCTTTTAATTGGATGAACTGATAGTCAGAGAATTCCCATACCCAGTGACATTCTTCGTTTTTCTCTAAAAGCATGTCATCCTGATATACTACGTCGAGAGTACAAGGTCGCAGTATCTGACACTGCAACTCGTTAAGGAAATTGTAAATTGCTGTTTACATGTGGCCTAAACAAAAAAAGTGAGAATGTCATCGGGTATGGGAATTTGCTGGCTATCAATTCATGTAATTAAAAGCAACAAAATGTGATGAGGAAGTTCATTAAAGCACTGTAAGAAATTACCCAATTACACTCTAGAATTTAAGATAACTTTTGACCTAAGACAACCTGCTCAAATGTGATTACATTTTTGGAATCGGAAGAGAAAAACGCATCTGTGTGCAAAATTTCGTGAGGTTCTAGCCATAAATAGAAAGGTCAGTTTCAAGACCCTCGTCCCCCCTTAAAATGGGGATAAAGTGATCTCAAAGGCAGATTGGCAAATTTACAACACACTCCCATTGATTCGAGCTGCACGTAATTCAGACAAATTTTTGGTCCCGTGGACAGAAATAGTCAATAGTCGAAAGTGCTACGAGTGCACTATAGCAAGGAGCTGCGTCGGAGACCAAAATTAACAATGGCAGTAATTGTTCTTAGCGAAGCTTGAACTAGGGCGCCGCAAATCATTTGCTGTTGGTTTGGAAACAAGACTTTAATGCAGCTGGATTCTCAAAGAGGCACAGACAGTATGGGTCCACTTATGACAGGGGTAGATCAGGTGCATGGAAAAGTGGTTACTACTTAAGAATGAGCTGCTGTGTGAAGCTTTCTGGGTGTTTTTGTTGTCAACAGATCGTGTTGTGAGTGCTGTGATCCAGGTAAAAGCCAGGAACATTGGTGCGAGAGAAATAAGTTGACACTTTCATGAACAAATCCTTCGCATTCTTTTCTTTTGATGAGCATGATACAAAGACCGTAGACTAACTACGAATATGCAGGGCATATTTTGCTGAATGTCTCTCTGCTGTGTTCATTTAATCGTGCAAGTAAGTAACCTAATCCTCCTGCTTCTCATTGCTAGTCATAACTGAGAAGCTAGGCAATGTAAACGGGGCCTCTTGCATAAGTTTTCGGTTTTGCTTCATTTAAGAAAATGGTTTGTCGTAGCTTGAAAGTGCTAAAAAGTGTTTACAGGGACCTCTGACTACATTATGCATCGACAGTGAGATAGCATTAAAGGCTGTTGAGCCCTTTATATCAAGTTTTGTGTAATTTGTTCGTGATGGTTTTTGTGAACCCTTACAAGTCTGTCTACACACAACCACACGTTCCTTTGGGTTATCTAGCTGGTGGTGAGAGGTCTCCCCACAGGCGTCTGTAGTGGCGGCGCGGATATATTGAACGTCTAGTTGTCACTTCTCTCCAGCCAATCAGTGATTTTTTTATCCAATGACACTTTGATCCCGATGAGGCTTGCAATGCTGTTCCATTAAAATGCACGCAAAAAAAGGAGAGGCTTCTTACAAGAAGGAAAGAAGGAGCAACTCCTTGTAACATTAAAGGTGCACTGAAGGGGAATCTGAACTTGTATTTTATTTTTTACCGGAGGAACTCAATCATCGACACGTTTAGAGCATTCTTGGAAACTTCGAATTATTGCCCTGTGCGGCCGATTTCCCTCATTTAAATCAGATTAACATCCAGCTCCCACCTCTCTCTTTTTTGAATTCCCCGCAAACGGTGAGAGAAGTCGACCAACCTTTCAGCCAGTCCCATGGCGGCTTGCTGCTCTGCCATCGGCGGAGTGAAACGTAGTGATCGGTGAAAGCATAGAGTCCACGCGTATTTTTTATTTCCGTGGGCCTAATTTGCAGCTGTGTAGTCTCTGATTAGATTAATTCATTCATGGCAACCTAAAAGAAACAAAATAAAAGCGTAAGCAAAGTCGCCACGGCACTGCCTGAAAAGCACTCCATGCATCGGTCGACTCCTCCCACCATCTGCGGGAATTTTTAAAAAAAAAGGAGGGAGCCGGATGTTAATTCGATTTAAATTGGGGAAATTGGCCGCACAGGACAAATTGGTAAATTGTTTTTTGAGGAAAGGAAATTCTGCACTATCTGTCACACATATCTGGGTGGACACCTGAACTGCACTGTAAGGAAGGGAGGAAGGTGGACAATAATTCGAAGTTTCTGAGTATGCTGGGAACGTGCAGATTGAGTTCTGGAAAGACAAGTTCAGATTCCTCTTCAGTCCACCTTTAAGCATCCGCCATTTAAACTTATTCCATTTCCAACGGTTGCTTCTGGTGGTAGTACATCCAGGCTTATTGCACCACTGTTTGGAAGCCGCCTCCATAGATGTTGGCATCAGATGTCTGCTGAAGTGAGGATGGTGTGGAAGTCGGGGAGATTTCGAAAGTTGGAACCGCTGTTCGTGCAATGGTGTGCAGCATCCAGCCGTCGGAGGTGTGTGGTCCGTTCAAGGGGCTGGAGACGACGTACGCGGCCTTCCTGGGGCTCTTCCACCTGGACGGCTGGCAGCAGCCCGGGGAGCAGACGGAGACCGGCCGTGTCTTCCAGTACCTGCTCTCCCCCTTTGCGTTCTTCCTGGGCATTGTGGTGCTCAGGTGGGCAGCTGCATGACGACCTCTGAGGATGAGGGGGCTGTCTTTGAAGGATTTCTTAAGGGGGCCCAGAAACACAATCTTAGTTGACTGTTTTGCCTGTTGATCGCATACGGGGAGTTATAATGGTGCTATTAGCGTCGGTAATACCGCATAGTGTATATTCCGTTTAATATTTCAGTGTCCTCCCAAAAACAAATTCATGGCTCTGATGGTGTCCCCACACAGTGGCGGGTTTCAGCTGCGGATATGACATCACCTGGCGCGAGCTTGATGATCGGACGAAGAGTAAAGATACTGCAAATTGTGTGAATAGATAGAGACTGTGGGGTTAAAATGGGGGAGATAAATGCGTATTCCCCGTTTAAGCGCGGCTGACTCAGTTCAAAACCGCGCGGACCCCACCCCATGGTCGCGTACGCTACTGAGCGCACGCCGACCACGGCGGGCCGTGCTCTACGGGAACAAAGGAACGACACACTGGCTGACACAAACAAGGCATTTATTGCTATAACAACAATAACGCCAGCTAGCAACAAAATACACTGAGGAATCTAGGATGTCCGACTCACCAGCACGGCTACGAGCGAACGTCCGCCCACGGTAGGGCAAAGGGAACTCCGAGGTCGAGCGGGACGGGCTCGGCGGGAGTAAGTTCCGACCGAGAGGCGCCCGTCGATGAAGAGCGAAGCGTCTGCTCGCTTCCCGATGCCGAGGGAGAAGAGACCCCGTAGCTCCCCGCGAGCGCGCAGCAAAACGCCATCCGTGGCGCTGGTGTCGCTGCGACGCGAGCGCCCTCCCCTGTTAGTGGAAAGTCACCGAACCGAGAGGAGTGCTTTGCGGAGGAGCTAACCACAGGGAACTAGCGCGTTGAGGGAAAGCGAACGCAGGGGACGAAAGCGTCCCCACAAGACACATTTTGTCACCTGTCGGTGTTTTCTATTAGATCAACAAAAACAACTTGTTTGTCTTAGATAAATGCCCTGCAAAGCAAGTAAAATAAAAATACACCACCAGGGGCTCTGGCATGGAAACGACGCTGCCAGTCTCAGCAAGAACGAGTTACAGAGCGCAGGCAGCCGTGGAGTGCAAACTTCCGCGACGTGCTCTGGCAGGCTGTTTTGATTGGTTGCGCCAGGTGCCGTCATTGGGAGAGCGAAATAGGAGTGGGAAGCCCCGCCAAAATCGAGTGGAGGGCAGCGGTTTGTTTGCTTGTATTTTGAAATTTCTTCACTGAATAACTCCCATTCCTGTGCATCGATTCCTGTAATTCTTTTTAAGTCAGCATCTGTGTGACATAAAGAATCCACCTGAAGTATAGCCGGTATCCCCCCAAGCAGTGTTTCGCAACCCTTTTAAGGGGAAACTGCAAAGGTTTTAGAAATCAACGAGCTTAAGAGGGTCGCTTGTGTGAAACTTGCAGGCAAAGCATGCAAAGTCTTTTTGGGCTAGCACTTGAAATAAGAGTCTTGATAAGAGTCTTGATTCACACCACACTTTTCAGTAAATGTTAAAAGCATTTACAGACGTGTAGCCTGTTCTTTTTGTCATGCTGGTCTTTCCACAAGCAAGCAACATGGGGACAACATATAAACAATGATAAAAGGGAAAGTACTGACGCTGTCATTGTGAAACTTTATATCTGTTTGCTTAATGCTGTTTTAAGCCAGTCTGCCAAATTTCATTGCTCTAAGTCGAAAAAACAGAAAAGTCACCTTCGATCCCCTCATGCCCCCTTTAACGGACACAAAATGGGCTTTAAAATTGTGGCTGAAGAAGCTGTAGAATGAGCTGCATGAGACTGAAGTAGACCATACCGCCATAGTTTGGGAATTTTCATTGGCTTATGAAACGCACGAATAGAAAAAAAGCCCTGGCGAAGCCTCGTGTGATCTACTCATGGGATATGTGGAAATGTGCAGATAAGAGTGTCGTTTCCACCGTGTTAACTAGAGTGGCTTATGCCATTAACTAGACAGCTGTGACCTAACCATCCCACACGGGTGGAATGTTTCGCAAAGAGTAGAGCACAAAAGTTATGTGCCTCTTCTATAATGATGTCATCATTGGGATGAAAGCATAAGAAACATATATGACAGCATCAAAGGCATGTCTCTTGTAGTGGAATGCAATTCAGTGTGCATAATGCAGTGCAAGCGGTTCCGGGGCCCTGAATTCAATTTCCCCAGATGCAGAGCAATGACATTCGAAGCCACCTTTAGCATCTCATGAGGTGTGCCTTGAAGCACCTTTTTCTCAATGATTAGAAATGCAGTGGGATTGGCAGATTTGTTCACAATGAGTGCTGCTCCATCAAGAATTCTGGTCACATGCATTAAAAGAGCAGAAGAGTTATACCTGATGCAGTTTCCACGTAACTGCGGAGTAAAAAATGACGAGCACATAGGAAGAAACACCTACGACACGGACAAACGCTGCACTCACAACTGATTTTGTTTCGCCAGCAATGGGAAATATAAAGGTTCCGCCTCGAATGCGCACGCAGGAAAGTACACGTGCCACCATCAACAAAAAAATACTATCACACCGTGAGACACATCTTATCGTGTGGCAGAGAAAAGGTCACATTGTGCTTTATACAAATGAATAGAAGGATTCTAGGCAAAAGCAAAAATCAAACTGGACGTGAACTACTTGAAGAGGCCCGTGTACTGTGCGATGTCAGTGCACGTTAGAGAACCCCCAGGTGGTCGAAATTATTCCGGAGCCCTTCTCTACGGCGTCTCTCATAGCCTTAGTCGCTTTGGGATGTTTAACCCCCATAAACCAAACCGAACCAAGCGTACCATATAAACAAAAAGGGTGATTTTTGCGTAAGCGATACCTCTATTCATTTGTACAAAGCGGAATGTGACCTTTTCTCTGCCACACGATAAGATGTATCTGATGGGTGATAATGTATCTTTGTTATTCATGGCATGTGTACTTTCCTGCGCGCGCATTAGCGGCGGAATCTTTATATTTGCCATTGGTGGCGAAATAAAATCAGTTGTGAGTGCAGCGTTTGTCCGTGTCGTAGGTGTTTTCTTCCTTTGTGCTCGTCATTTTTTTTACGCTGCAGATATGTGGAAGCAAAGTAACCAACTTGCCCAAAAGCTCGTTTTACTGATGCAGTTTGTTTACGCCCAAAGGGTCTTTTATATTCTTCCTTGACTCATACTATATCTGGGAGGGGTGGTCACTACTGCTTGTGGCAGCCCGGCTCTCGCCTGCTATCTCTGAGGCAACATTGGTGGCTTCATGGTCTGTCACAGGTGCCGGTTCGGGATCCATGACTAAAGTTCTACAGTGCAGTACTGTAGCCATGGAGTTGTTTTGAGAGGAAGCTGTTCTGTGGCAGGATGAATTAGACAAGCCATTGTAACACGTTGGGCTTTATTGGTGTGCATTATGTGCCATGTGGGATTATGTGACACGCATGCTCACTTCCCTGTGTGCTGCTTTTACTCACAGACTTGTTGTCTGTGCTGTGCCCTGTGGTAATTTTTTTTTTTTTATCAGACCGAGATTGGGTTGCTACTGTTCGTTCGAAAAGTGCTTGTACATCTTGTGGAACCGCTATGCAAATGAGATCTCTAAAATTAATTGGAAAAAAAAAAAGGAAAACGTCTTGAGGTGTTCCGCAGTGATGTGTCCTTCGCCCTACTCCGGACGATATTCAGCCAGGGATGATGACGACCACGGCGAACTAATTTAGCCAACGCAACTTGAAAAGCACTTGTGCTTGTTTCAGTCGACATCAAATAGTAATGTTTGATGGCATCCTTGATGATCTCACGCCGGGTTCACCCCGAAACACAAGCAGTGTGCAGTGCTTTGCGGAGAGAGAGGGTAAGGTTGAGATTGTTGTTAGCTGCAGGGGGCACATTGCCTCTAGGGCTACACGTCAGCACATGGACGTTATTACATTTAGGCTCCGTCTTACAGTGTGCAGTGACGCATCCTGTCCGTTGAGTGTGTTAACCTCTCCGCACTCTGCAGAGTCACTTCAAGACTCCTGAACTACGGTCTAAATCCAGCCTTTTTTTTTTGGAACCTGCACAATGGTGCGAAACAATAGACTCAGTGTGCAGGGATTGTGGCAGTCATTGTCTGAACTCCGTGTCTGTATGACGACCTGAAAGGATCGTGTCCTCACAGTGATGTACCCAGTTCATGCACTTATCTTTTTTTTTTTCCTTTTCATGCACCTGTGTGCAGCCTGTGGCTGTACTACATGCGAGCCCTGGCGCACGCCCACGCTGAGATGGTTGCCCTGCTGAGGGAGCAGCTCATCATGGTGGGTAGTGGCCTGGCCTTCCTTTGCTCCCGGCACTACGTAGTGCATGAGGACATAACAGAAGCGTACCCGTGCATGAGAGCCACGTACCACCGGCTGTTCATGTGGGCGATGCTTTTCGAGCTTTACCTGTGTGTTTATATCATTGTCACACCCATTCCTTGCCTTGTTATCATCCCCTGGCAAATCGGCAGCCCAGGACGATTTAGTCAAGGTTGCTTCAGTGCCAAATTTTAATCTAAAATTTTATTTCCATGAAGCTAAGGTTTCGTATGGGGGGGGGGGGGGGGGATTGCCTTGTTCTCACAAATGAGTGGGAGTGGGTATTTTCCAAATGCCCCCCCCCCCCCCCCCCCCTCTCTCTGTGCGTGTGTATGCAAGAGATAGTGTAGCTGTAATACCATTCATTAATCTATTTCAAAGTGCAGTTATACTAACTACATGGGGTCATTAATGTAACAGAAGGAGGTCGTGAAGTAAAAACTGTCCAGAGCACCATCTGTTCAAGAGTGAAAAGTTTCAGTGGTTAAGCTGCAAGGCAGTGAGAGTATGTAGAAGATAGAGGAATGAAGACCAAGGAAACACCATAATACAGTGCTAACGAGCGAATAAAATGTATGTGCAAAAAGTGAATGCACAAGAACAAAGCAGAGTATAGAATGAAAATATTACAAGTAAGGTATGCATGCAATACTTTGACAATATGGTGACTAGGTAGGCACATTTGTGCTGTATTTTTGCACTCAGGATGGCAGACCAGTTGCTTGCCAAGACTTCTCCTCCGTGGGGGTGGGAGGCACTGTGCATCTTGTTACTCACTTCTGAGATTGTCAGCGGACTCCTGTGGCTATTCCCACGTCTAAGCAGCAGCTGTTGACAAACACGGCCAGTTGCAGGTGTCCACTGTCACATTGCAAGCAAATGGCATTCTCGTCCATGTTTGTTTTGCCCAGTTCCTTTCGTAATAATCATCCTGTTGTTTCACAATCACAACAAAACGGAAAGAGAACCTTTTTTTTTTTTTTTCACAATACACTGCCTCTGTGCCTCGTCACCAGGCAAATTTATGCACGCTTTGACAGAAAGTAGGCGGGAAGAAGTGTGCGTAAAGTCTGCGCAGGGTCTAGGGCGTGTGTGTTTTCGGTTCTTGGAAAGGACTTGAAAAGGGCTAGATGGAGTTCTTATACAGTTCTCTTCCACTCCCCCCCCCCCCCCCCGATGTCTGTTTCAGGAAGGGAAGGACAAGGTATTCCTGCTGCAGCTTTTCGAGAAGTCCATGGAGCAGAAGATGGCCATGCACAAGTTTGGCACTTGTGAGTGGGACAACACCTCACACACACACACACATTTGCTTCCATTGACAACTCCATCCAAGTTTGGTTCTTAGTGAAAACTGGTTAGACGAGCCTAAGCCTGGTCTAGCGAGGTTAGCCTAGCAGTGCTGTTTGAGGAACTAGCGGGTGTTAAATGGGGTGTTGTAGGACTCAGTGAGGTTAGGAGAATAGATGAAGCGTGTGCAGTGTTACAGGGTGGGCACGTACTGTATTATCGTAGTTTAACAAAACGATGAGAGCTGAGTTTGGGATTTTCGATCAATAAGGATATAGCTGGCAGCATACAGAAATTCTATAGTATTAGGCCGAAGGTTGCAGTTATTATAAGTAGCCTTAATAAGAGCCACACTTAATAACAGGTACTTTTTGTGCAAAGCTTTTTTGCAAAAAAAAATTTCCATGCAAGACACCCGACAGAGAAAGTAAGGAAATGAAGCACACTGCAAAAATTCAAATGTACACCTGCAATAAAAATGGTTTATGGATCGCCATATTTGCAGAAAACTTAATTTCTTCATCATCTTTTCATGTAGCCTTGAGTAGATATGAGCATGCGTTCTGAGAATGCAAGTTGCACAGTACACCATTAAATTTCGAGCAGTGTGTCATGAATGGAAAGAAATTTAATTTCTTCGCCTATGTAGCGTTCTATAAACTCATGTCTGCAGAGTTATATTTTGGTTTTAGGGGCTGTAACATCCTGAAATAAGTCTGGTTATAAGGGACGCTGTAGTGGGGGCTCCAGATAATTTCGACCACCCGGAGTTCTGTAACACGCGCTGACATTGCACAGTACGCGGGCCTCTAACATTTCTCTTCCATCGAAATACAACTGCCACAGCCGGTATCAAACCCGTGTATCTCGGGTTAGCGTCCGAGCACCATAACCACTGAGCCATTGTGGCGGCTACAGGGTTACAGTATCTGTGCAGATTCATTAAAATGAAATGTGTGACTTTACTGCATGGTTATATCTGCATGGAGAAAATATAGGGATCTTGATTGTTTGGTTTATGGGGGTTTAGCGACCCAAAACGACTCAGGCTATGAGGGACGCCGTAGTGGAGGGCTCCGGAAATTTCGACCACCTGGGGTTCTTTAACGTGCGCTGACATCGCACAGTACATGGGCCTCTAGAGTTTCGCCTCCATCGAAATTCAACCACCGCGACCGGGATCGAACCCGCGTCTTTCGGGTCAGCAGCCAAGTGCCATAACCACTCAGCCACCGCAGCGGCCTAGCTGTTGATAAGAAGAAAGGTTGGGGTTTGTCAGGTTTTGCAGGGCCTGTTGGAAGTTTTTTTGGCAGAATATTGTGCTCGTTGTTTCTCTTCAATGCCAAGGCCACTTGTTCATCCGGCATGCTCTGCGTGTGCAGTGCGAATGCGAGAGAACGCCAGCACCGACCTCACTCCCCTGGGGTCACTCCGGCGTCGCACCGGTGGAAGCGGAGGTGGAAGCTCCACCGAGGGGTCGCCCCAGCGCAGCCTGGGCAGCTTACCCCGGCCCCAGCACCAGCAGGGATTTCGGTACCTGGCACAGTGACCTCTGCTGCACCCAAGGCACACACCACTCGGCACCACTGCCATGTGTATCAGGCCAAAGATGTTTGTTTTAAGTTGGAATAAAGACATTTATGTATGGTTGCGTGATCACACTCCGGCTCTCTTGTCTTCTTTTACGCGAGGATAAGAAGAAAGGTAAGGAACGGACATAAGTTCATCCCCACCAATCATCAGGCCACCTACATCGTCCACTGCAGGACAGAGGCCTCTCCCATGTCTCTCCAATTAACCCTGTCCTTTGCCACCTGCGGCCACCATATTCCTGCAAATTTCGTAATCTCATCCGCCCACCTAACATTCTGCCGCCCCCTGCTATGCTTGCCTTCTCTTGGTATCCACTCCGTTACCCTTAAGGACCAGCGGTTGCCTTGCCTTCGCATTACATGCCCTGCCCAAGCCCATTTCTTCCTCTTGATTTCAACTAAGATGTCATTAACACGCGTTTGATCCTTGACCCACTCTGCCCTCTTCATGTCTCTTAACATTACACCTATCACTTTTCTTGCCATAGCTCGCTGCACTGTCCTTAACTTAAGCTGAACCCTCTTTCTTAGCCTCCAAGTTTCTGCCGCATAGGTGAGTACTGGTAAGATACAGCTGTTGTATACTTTTGTCTTGAGGGATATTGGTAAACTGCTATTAATGATTTGAGAGAACCTGCCAAATGCGCTCCACCCCATTCTTATTATTCTAGTTATTTCCCTCTCATAATTCAAATCTGCAATCGCTACCTGACCTAAGTAGACGTATTCCCTTACCACTTCCAGCACCTTGCTTCCAACTATAAACTGCTGTTCCTTTCAGAGACTAGGCTTCAACAGTCTCTTAAAGGAAGAGCAGTTTATAGTTGGACGCAAGGTGCTGGAAGTGGTAAGGGAATACATACTTAGATCAGATAATGGCCGCAGATCCGAACCACGTAAGTTCCCAACACCAACAGGGATTTCGATACTTGGAACAGTGACCTCAGTGCTCAAGACACACCAGCTGGACAAAGGCACACCACTTGGCATCACTTCTTTGTGTACCATATGGACACAAGTTGCCATCTTTCAAATTGCATGCTTTATTCTTGCTACATTGATTGCCTATTCTCCTGCTGCTATGGTTTCTATTTTTTTTTTCTTGCAATGCAACAGATGTCCTTTGAAACCACACTAGTCTAGATCAAAGACCAGACGGGAATGTTTGCATTCAGACTAGCTGATCAATTTACTACACCACTGTCTCCACATCAGTGGGCTGAGCAGTGTGCTGCAGTTGCCTTCAAGCTCGGTCGGGAGCTCTCCGCAGCAGTAGCATATGCTTTCCACTGCAAACAAGAAGAAAAGATCACCAAGAGGTTTGTAATAGAGGACAAGTGTTGATACACTTTTGCGGAGAACAGCGGGCGTAGAAGGAATTAAGTGTAAAAAGGGTAGACCATGGTTAACATTGAGGCAGCACGTCAATGCTGAGAGTCAAGGCTGCAATAGGCAATCAATGTAGCAAGAATAAAGCACAACAATTGAAAGATGGCAAATTATGTCCATATGGTACACACAGAAGTGGTGCCAAGTGGTGTGCCTTTGACCAGCTGGTGTGTCTTGAGCACTGAGGTCACTGTGCCAAGTATCGAAATCCCTCTTGGTGTTGGGAGCTTACGTGGTTCGGATCTGCAGTCATTATCTGATCTAAGTATGTATTCCCTTACCACTTCCAGCACCTTGCTTCCAACTATAAACTGCTCTTCCTTTTAGAGACTGTTGAAGCCTATAGTCTCTGAAAGGAACAGCAGTTTATAGTTGGAAGCAAGGTGCTGGAAGTGGTAAGGGAATAGTCAGTGAAGGCACAGCACAAGGTGGCTGATGCATTGCATGAGGTTTATGAAGAAGGTAAGGAATCCGGTGTCATCCCGATTCTTGGCCGATCCCCCAGAGTGGGTATGTGACATTCTGTCAAAGGCTACAACAACAACAGCTGCAGACATCGTTCACGCGTCGTGCTCTGATAAGCCAGCAGCTTGCACTCTTCAAACATTTTCCTCGCCAATATCGCCTACAGGGATTTTAGATAAGACTCTACAGCTTCAACAGAGAATCTCCGCTTTTATGAAGCCCAGCACGCGGTCTGCGGGGACATCTATGCCGCTCTGGTCGCTTCAACAATCGGAATAATCTCTAGACGTGGCCGTTCAACGGCTCGTTTCTGCAACTGTTCTCGTGTGTGGATGATCGCCGACTGAGGTTTGTTGCCGTAATCGATGGCCACCTTCATGAGTACAGTGTATTCATGAGGAACGACCGTAAGCCCGGCGCATGCCTCATCTCTGCAATCGTGGAGGAAGGAAAATTTTCTGATCAAAACAAAAACGTGGTTATATAACTGCTCCATAAATTTTGTTTTTCTGATTAGGCGGCCGTATTGTATCGAACTAACACGCGCTAAGCGAGTACTAGGCTTTATGGTGCTGCTCATTTCATTCGGGTTGTAGTTGTCGGCCTCAAAAAAATGGCACATACACTCAAGGGTACGTGCCATGACCAGGCGGTAAGTATCAACTTTGTAAATTTCATGCGGCAAACAGGAGATGATATCAAAAATTTGAGCAACTTAACCATGAGTGCAAAAGTCAATTTTCCTTCTTCCAAGGCAAAAGTCGATTGACATCGCCGCTATCATCATCGCTATCGCCGCAGTCAGCCGCAGCGTCCCCAAGCGGCAAGCGTACCAGTCCGCATGTAGAGAAAACAGTGGCCGCGGACAGCAGTGGCAACGGTTGCAGTGTAAGTACTAGTTTGTAGCGGTCTCGAAACAAAAATACATCGGCAGCCGTGTGGACGGGAGGTGGGTGAGCGGCGCATCCAGCATCCAAGATGTCGTCGTCGGACACCCAAACGACGAATCGGACCTGGGAGCTGAGCCTGTACGAGCTCCACCGGACGCCGCAGGAGGTGATCACGGACAACACCGAGATCGCCGTGTCGCCGCGCAGTCTTCACAGTGAGCTCATGTGCCCCATCTGTCTGGACATGCTCAAGAACACCATGACAACCAAAGAGTGCTTGCACCGATTCTGCCAGGAGTGCATCATCACAGCGTTGCGCAGCGGCAACAAGGTGAGCGTCCACCATTCGGTACCGGCGCTGCAAGCCCTGTCTCTTGGTGGGAGAGCTCCTGGCGTCCCCAGGGCCTCCTCCGTCGCGGAGCGCGCGTGGTTCGCTGTAAACAATCGACCGTGGGCCAGCCGTCTCCTCCGCAGCTCAGCTGTGGGATAAAATTACCGCACCGGCTTTGCTGTTAACCATGTGACGGCTGAACGATGCTTCCGACGAACGGCGGTGCGGTAGGAACGCGCGCCGCATGCGCTCAGACGCGGAGATGGAAAAAGCGCGAGTGATTCGCCGTGGGTCCCCCCTTACGAAAACTCTCTCTGTGAAAGCCCTTTGCGAAATTGTGGAAGTCCCCGGTGTTCACTTACCTCTGCTAGCTTCACAAGTGTGCGAATTGGGCTCGTTGGTAACCGATCATATTTGAAACAGCGCAAGGACGGGACACAGTGAGGAGACGCCACGAGAGCTATCATCTGGTTTTATTCCAAGAAGCTCAGGAACATAGATGGTCTGACAAGCCAAGAACAACTAAAAAATTCCAAAAGGTGCGCAACGCGGCATGACAGGGGAATGGCACGTGCCCAGCTCGGCTGCTAACAGGTCTCAAATGGGAAGCCACAAAGAGCAACAAAACAAGTGTAAACAAGCAGCAACAAAAAATTCATAAGTGTATCAGCAAAATCTAGCGGCAGGGTGCGTGTGACATATCAGACGATGTAGAAATGCGATTTTCCTTGGGAAACAGATTGTCGATTATTTCTTCTTTATCATTAGTGCTTCCCATATCTCACGCGAGCGCTGTTAGTTAATTTAGAGTACATTGCAGTAGGAACTCGGAACTTCCGGAACACGTCATTCTTTGGGGGTTCTGCCTGTTGAAGAGCGCCGGTTTGGTTTGTGCGTTTCGACCTGCGCCGCCTTGGGCACATTTCTGTTCCTGCATTGTTTGTCAGCTGGTAAGAAAACCGTGCTGAAGATACTGTGTTGACATTCGTCGACTCGGGACGCAGGCACGTTCTGTGAACGCGCTGATATCTTATCCTGTCGAATCTCCGTCAAATAGCCCAGCTATGTATTGTCGTCATGAGTCATTTGGCGTCGGTGATAAGCGTGATAAAAATCAAAGAGCAGCAGCTGAAATACACCAGCTTTATTTTAGATGAAGCCAGGAACGTTGGAAAACGTAGTGTGTATTGTCATTCGTTAATGCAAGCTTGAGCCATTTAGATTCATCTGATATTGATGGGACCAAAACGTCACTTTGCATAAATAAGATGTCGTTATGAAAAGCGACTTAATGGCATAGTTGTGCAGGTATGCAGTTTGCTGAATTTTTGTGGAGACTGCGACCTTGGTGTTATTCATTTCTCTATTTTAGCGTCTTTCGCAGAAAGTATTCAACTCTGCTTTCAAATTCTGCGCGCACATTTTTAAAATTCCTGGTGTAGCCATGCACGCTCATTACACAGCGACATTTTTTTCTAATCTCCTCGAGCCGTTGTAAGCGGCTGCTTTTCATCGTGCTGCTTGCAGGTGTGTAATGTCGTGCGCGTCAGTAGAGGAATCCGGATGTGGTGAGCGCTGTATGTGTGTATGAGCGCGTCGAGATGCCATGCAGCAAGCTTGCTTGGAGGGGGGTATTGTGTGCACGGGTGGTTTTCTCCGAGCCTCGAGGACGGACTGAGCTTCACATTCTTGTGTGTCTAGTGTGTGTGCGTTCGTTTCTTGAGACTCCGTGGCCGAACTGTCAAATTTGACACCATAACAAAGGGCCTCTACTGAGGACAGGGTTAGCGCGCACAGTATTCCACGAAACCGGGAAAGGGCATTTAGGGGCTTTTGGAATAGAATGACTAACTGGCGGGAGGGGCGTTGTTGCCCTGCGCACTCCCCCCCGCCTATCCCCCTATGTCCCTGTAGGGTTCGGCACGCTGCCGCCTCTTTTTGTACATGTGTTACGAACATTCCGCGAGAGGAGAGTGGACTAGGCTGCGCGCCCCGTTTTGTTTGTTTTGTTTTAGTGCGTGCCGTTGGAAGGGGAGGAGCGGCTCGAACGCTCATGCTCTTCGGTTGGTCTCCCCGTTCGTTCTTGCGTTTTCCCTTGCCACTCCAGATGGCGGGGCTCTCTGCCGACACCGACCTTGGGCTCCTGTCCCCCATCTTCCCGGAATCCTGCCTCCCAGGGGAAGAAGCCGCCGGCCATAAACAAGCGAGAACGGTCTCGGTTTCGTCGCGTTACGCGACGGGCGGTATACTAGGCCAGCACGGTTAGGAGCTGAAAGTGTCCGTTGGCCCCACACGTCTGGCGCGCCTCCGGTCCACTTGGCGGAGGATTGCGCAGCCACGTAGGGAGGAATTTCGGGGTGAGGGAAAAACCCTGACATCAGTTCTGAGCTTTCCCATTCGTTAAAACTGATGTCAGGCGGGAAGCTGTAACACAGTTCAAATTTGGCGTGTGGAAAGGGGCGCAGGATCGGGGTGAACTCGTGAAGAGACCCGCGCCCGAGGGCTTTTTGGCTCTAGCTACTCGTAGCTGTCAGGCGCTCGGTCGGGCCGAGCGCGGAGTAGCGGCCGTTGAGAGCTGGTGCAAGGCGCGCCAGTTCGACTGTTGGGACGTGGTGTCCCTCGCCTCTGTGAAGGCGGTCGGCTAGGCCGGCCGCGGATAGTTCGACCGTACTGAATCTTGTACCCATCTGTAAATAGCCTGCATAAAAGTTCTTCGTTTCTCCGTGAATCGCTTCGCCTGGAAGTCACTTCATCGAGAAGCCCTTCAAGCGGTGCATCCAGTTGCTGGAAACCACCGGACCAACACCACCGGCAACAACTTTACTGGCGCAGTCGACAGTACTGGTGCACTGCAGCGGCCCCCAGGAGAGGACGAAGTTCGGTATCCAAGGCGAGATACCGAGTGGACGACAGGCTAAGGGTACGAAGGTGCGAGGAGCATCGGGCGTGAAACGCCGAAGACAAGGCCTTCAGCGGCGGCAATTGGGAAATTGAAGCGGACACGACCTTCAGCGGACGCCAAGTGGCATCCCCGAGCAACGGCAGCAGCTAGCGGCTTCAATCGGCACCTCAAGAGGTCGACTCCATTCTTGCCCGAAAAGAGGACACTGCGAGCAGCTCCGAGTGAGTTCCCTGGTTCCTTTTTCTTGGCGGTCACTGTTTGACTACGGCGGGCGTAGTTAATGATAACCCGATTTGGGCATCTTAACCCTGACAAGGCATCCACAATGAACAGCGATAGTGACAGTGGTGACAGTAGGGACGGTGGTGACAAGGGCATCAATGAGGTGTCGAGGCCACGGCGTAGCCAAAACATTGATAAAGAGCTGGAATTGTACGAAAAAAAGATAAAAGCCTTGGAGCTTGAAATGCAAATCATTCGTGCTCGAAGCCAGAATGCTGCGCCTTCCGAAGACGAACGGTTGAGACAGTACGCTAAGCTGCTCGCCGGCGCGTTTCCCAAATTGCCTGCAGACGGTGAAGTGCCCGTCTGGTTTGAATCAGTGGAATGCTCGCTCAGGGCTTACAACGTTCCGAAGGAACACTGGGCGCAGCTTGTGTTCCCAGTGCTGGCCGAGCGGGTGACTTACTTATCGACTCGGTTCACCGCAGAACAGCACAGGGACTACGATAAGTTGAAGACGGTGGTCCTAGACGAGTTAAAACTTTCAGCCGCAGAGTACCAAAGGCGGTTTTCAGGGGCCACCAAGAGGCGCGAAGAGACTTGGAAGGGTTTTGTCACACGCGTCCAGAGTTATTTAAATTTTTATTTAAAATCTCGGGGCGTGTCGACTTTTGACGGACTTCTGAAGCTTCTGGTCGCCGACCAGCTCAAAGAGGGGCTTTCAGAAGAAGCACGGAAATATGTCAAGCTGCGCGAGGGTGAGAAATGGCTGAACGCGGATGAGATAGCCGCATTGCTACAGACGTACGAGGAAGCCGCCGGGAAGGGAAGCGCACAGAGGAAAGCCGACAGCTTTAAGGGTTTTGATAGCCGGCCAAAACCGAGGTCTGAGGCCCCACCTGCTCAGAAGCCTGGGGCAGAACGAGGAGACGTAAGGGCTGCAGTCAGGCCAGGAGGAGAAAAGAGAAAGGAATCGCGATCGGGTGGCTGTTTCCGATGCGGAAGCTGGCGGCACATTGTTGCGAACTGCCCATTTGATCGTGAGAACCCAGCTGACAAACGAGAGCGTCCGCCGCGCGAGGATAGGTTAACGGCACGCGTGTCCACCCATGCCTCGGAGACCACGCGTCCAACTCTCAGGGACGTTAAAATCAGCTGTCGGGAGGCAGTTTTCAGCGCCATTGTGGACACCGGCGCAGATATCACCGTAGTGCGCGAAAGCCTTGTACCTGAAGAGTTTGTATCCCCACATGGGACAATCGATCTCATCTCCGCCTTCGGAGAAAAAGTAGAGGCGAAGCTGGCAGTTGTTCCGTTGAAGCTGTATCGTGGTGCTTCCTTAATTGAAAATGTGGATGATGCGACACCGGTGACGTGTGCGCTCACCGACAAGCTCACGCACGCCGATTGCCTGATCTCGGCAGACGCATGGGAACAGCTGCACGACACGCGCAAATCGGACAGCGAGGGTCTCGTGCAGGCGGTCGGAACTCTGTCGCCGCCGGGTGAAGACAGACCGGATGAGCCAGGGCCAGACGCGGGAGCCGAGTCAGTTTTGACGTTCGAGGACGAAATCCTGCCCGAGCAGACCCTTGACAGAAATGAAGGAGAGCAATCACAGACGGATAGCACGGCTGAGCTTGGCGGAGCACAGAAGTTTCGGGTTGAGCAGCGTGAGGACGAGACACTGCGTGAGGCCTGGCAGAACGCTAAGCAGGGAAAGGCGGGCATGTCAGTCGTAGACGGAGTTTTGTATCATAAAGACCAGGTGCTAGGCCAGGGGGTACAGCAGCTAGTGCTGCCAAGATTACGGCGCGAGGCCGCACTAAGCCTAGCACATGAGTCCTATTGGGGGGGACACCTGGGCTTTCGCAAGACTAAAGCTCGCCTCAAGTACAGTTTCTACTGGCCGGGCATGGAGTCGGATATTCGCAATCACTGTGACAGCTGCCATGGCTGTCAAGTGCGTTCAGACCGCCGGCGAACTGATAGGGTACCGATAACGCCTCTCACTCGCCCGAAGTTTCCTTTCCAGAAAGTGAACATAGATGTCATAGGTCCGATCGAGCCATCGTCTGGCCGAGGACATAGATACGCGCTTTGCATAATAGATCTGTGCACGCGTTGGCCAGAAGTAGTCTGCCTTAGGTCTTTGTCCGCCAGGGCAACCTGCGATGCGCTGCTTTCGGTGTTTAGCCGGACGGGTGTTCCCGAGGTAGTGTGCTCAGACTGCGGCACCAATTTTACAGCCGCACTTACGAAGGAATTTCTTGGAAGGCTCGGCTGTACCCCACGCTTTTCCGCTCCAAATCATCCGGAAAGCAATGGGTCGGTGGAGAGGTGGAACAGAGTCTTTAAAACCATGCTCTCACACGTAATTGAAAAGGAACCGAAAAACTGGGACAAGTTCATCCCTTTTCTTCTTTGGGCCTATCGAGAGGTGCCGCACGACACCACTGGCGTGTCGCCCTTCCGAATGCTTTACGGCCGAGACCCAGTAGGACCACTAGGTATCCTAAAGCAAAGCTGGGTGGGAGATATTGAAGTACCCGGGGAACTGGCGAGCGCCCCGGCCGAGTACCTGAAGAAGCTGAAAGCACAGCTCGAGATCGCGGCCGACACCGCAGAGCTAACGACTAGAAAACAGCAGGAGGCGTACTCGTCACACTACAACAAGCATGCAATGGTGAAAATCTTTCGCGAAGGCGAGGCGGTCCTCGTCTTCGACGAAAAGAGGCCAGGGAAAATGTACCCAAAGTGGCTGGGGCCGGGGGTGGTGACAAAAAGGTACCGCGAGCACTCGTACTACGTACAGATGAGTGACGGTCGCCGCATGCTAGTACATGCAAATAAGCTACGCCCCTACGTCGGCAAGGTGGGTTCGGTGAGCGTCATATTTCATGACGATTGCGACTTCGGAGAAGTCGAATACACCCCGCGCGCACAGAACCTCCTGGAGGACTGTGTAGTTCTTAAGCCTGATAGAACAAGCCACTTAGACAGGGATGCCGCGGCGCTGGTGCACGCCACGTTCGAGCAGCACCAGGCATTGTTTCGGAATGAACCATCTATCGCACGCGTGGGCGAGCACAGCATAAAACTCGCGGAGGGGGCAAATCCAAAGCGAGGGCACCCTTATAGGATCCCAGAGGCTTTAAAAGACGAAGTAACGAGGCAGATTGATGAACTCCTCGAACAAGGCCTCATCTACCCATGCAAAAGCCCTTTTGCACACCCGATCGTGTGTGTTCCGAAAAAGGGCGGGTCCGTACGTCTTTGCATAGACTATCGAGCGCTGAATGCGGTGACCGAGACGGACGCATTTCCTATGGGTTGCCCCCAGGAGCTGATCATGCGAGTCGGAGCCGCGAGGTTCATAACCCTTCTGGACCTCAGGCGCGGCTATTGGCAGGTGCCGCTCGCTGAGGATTCTCAGCTTCCGACCGCCTTCATCTCGCACCTAGGTCAATTTGCCTGGCGGGTGATGCCTTTCGGTCTTAAGAACGCGGCGGCTACGTTCCAAAGGAACATGAACCAGTTACTAGCCGGGCAGGAAGAATACGCTTGCGCCTATCTAGACGATATCGCCGTGTTCAGCCCATCGCTCGAATCGCACATCCGTCATCTGCACCGTGTGTTTTCCACTTTGGAGGAGGTGGGCCTGCATGCTAGCTGGGAAAAGTGCCAAATAGCACTGCCCTCAATCCGCTACCTGGGGCATGTTGTCGGTTCAGGCCAGCATGGCCCAGCCAAGGAGAAAATTGAGGCTATTGAAGGCATTCAAGTCCCTAAGACCAAGAAAGAATTGAGGAGCTGCCTAGGGCTATGTGGCTACTACCGTAGCTATGTTCCGAATTTTGCAGAAATCGCTCTGCCACTAACACGCCTAACGGGCAAGGGCGTGCCGAATAAAATACCATGGCCAGATGACGCCGACAGAGCCTTCAAAGCCCTCAAAAAGGCTCTATGCGAGGCGGTTGCACTGACCACTCCGGACCCACGGAAGCCGTATCTGCTTTTCACAGACGCGTCAGCAGTAGCGGCTGGTGCCTGTTTGGCGCAGCTTTCTGACAACGGCACTGAGACGCCGATAGCCTTCGCCAGTCACAAATTTACACCCTCGCAAATGTGATGGGCTGCAATCGAAAGGGGGGCATTCGGGGTAATCTGGGCACTAAAAAAGTTTGAGACGTGGGTGTTTGCCGCCGCCGTGACTGTCATCACTGACCACAATCCGCTCTCATTTCTTACGAGCAGCGTGCCCCAAAGTGCAAAGCTTACGCGCTGGGCTCTGGCGCTCCAACGCTACAATGTTAACATTGAGCATCGCAGGGGAGTCGACCACGGTAACGCGGATGCCTTGTCTAGGATCCCCAACGCTTGTTGGAATAGTACACTGGCTGACGTCCCGCAGTGACCGCTGAGAAACTGGACCGGGGAACAGTGCACACAGACTCGTTGGACTTAAGAGACACACCCTGATCCAACCCAGCGAAAGTGTTAGCTTTCTGTGCGTGTTTGTTTAGTGGACGCTGCAGCATGTATCTGTGAAGTGTCTGACGAAATGTCGCGGCATGCTGGTTCACAGGCTCCTGTGGCTTGCTCGTGCCGATGTACTGAACTGCTATACTTGCCGAACCCTTTTTGTTGTTTGTTGCCTCGGCTTATCTCTTAATAGATTAGCCGAGTCTTGGGGGGAAGGTGTAGGGTTCGGCACGCTGCCGCCTCTTTTTGTACATGTGTTACGAACATTCCGCGAGAGGAGAGTGGACTAGGCTGCGCGCCCCGTTTTGTTTGTTTTGTTTTAGTGCGTGCCGTTGGAAGGGGAGGAGCGGCTCGAACGCTCATGCTCTTCGGTTGGTCTCCCCGTTCGTTCTTGCGTTTTCCCTTGCCACTCCAGATGGCGGGGCTCTCTGCCGACACCGACCTTGGGCTCCTGTCCCCCATCTTCCCGGAATCCTGCCTCCCAGGGGAAGAAGCCGCCGGCCATAAACAAGCGAGAACGGTCTCGGTTTCGTCGCGTTACGCGACGGGCGGTATACTAGGCCAGCACGGTTAGGAGCTGAAAGTGTCCGTTGGCCCCACACGTCTGGCGCGCCTCCGGTCCACTTGGCGGAGGATTGCGCAGCAGCCACGTAGGGAGGAATTTCGGGGTGAGGGAAAAACCCTGACATCAGTTCTGAGCTTTCCCATTCGTTAAAACTGATGTCAGGCGGGAAGCTGTAACACAGTTCAAATTTGGCGTGTGGAAAGGGGCGCAGGATCGGGGTGAACTCGTGAAGAGACCCGCGCCCGAGGGCTTTTTGGCTCTAGCTACTCGTAGCTGTCAGGCGCTCGGTCGGGCCGAGCGCGGAGTAGCGGCCGTTGAGAGCTGGTGCAAGGCGCGCCAGTTCGACTGTTGGGACGTGGTGTCCCTCGCCTCTGTGAAGGCGGTCGGCTAGGCCGGCCGCGGATAGTTCGACCGTACTGAATCTTGTACCCATCTGTAAATAGCCTGCATAAAAGTTCTTCGTTTCTCCGTGAATCGCTTCGCCTGGAAGTCACTTCATCGAGAAGCCCTTCAAGCGGTGCATCCAGTTGCTGGAAACCACCGGACCAACACCACCGGCAACAACTTTACTGTCCCCATCATAGGCGCTGCTGCACGCGGGAAGAAACCAGTCTTCCCTGTTGCGCCCTTTTGTCCCTAATTGGCGCCGCCGCTACTGAGTACGATGCGGATGTCTTTTGCAGCGTTCCGGGACGGCGTTTCGTCGACAAATCGGTTCGCAGGACAGCTTCGCAAGTGACAATGAGCGTTCGTTTCTGCAGAAATGCGCAGGCAAACTAGTGGAGACTCGGGAGACACGCGCTTTGCTCGACAGGCTGTGTTCGGCCGCCGAGTTGCCGACTGCCTTGGGGACGGGTTTTTCACCAAGCTGTTCGAGAGGTGCAATGAAAGGGTAAAAGGGCGCATACTGTGCTGGTCTTTTAGTTGTGGTGGTAGTGGTTTATTTAATAATTGTAATAATAAAGTGAAGAAGAAAAAGACTTGCCGGCCGCGGCAATTGCTGTCTAATATCTTAAACACCCGAGCTGCAGCCGCCGGAAGGGAAATGATAGTGAGGAGAAGTATAGAGGGGATGGATAGCAAGAAAGGACAGGGGAGAGCTTTGTACACTATTTACAAAATACAGAAGTAATCAAGTTCGCGCCGCTCGCGCGCAAATGTCCAAGCTTACGCTGGTCTTATGCGAGAGTAAATATGCCGAACAGTGTTGCCGTATTGGTCAGTTGGCTTTTCCCAGTTCTTAGCTCAAAACTTCCCCTTTTTCCCCCTCAAAGTATTTCTCTCGCGGAAGAATACCCCCAAGGAAATCAATTGAAAAAAAAAAAATCAGTCCAATAAAAATTGACAAAGCCCATGAATAATGAAAATCAGGGTGAGAGCATTTCGTAGCGGTTTCCACAGCACAGCTTTCTCTGCATACTCAGCGTTGTAATAAGAGACATTAGCGACCTGCGCTACACCCCCTTAGAGAGCCGACATGTCCGTCTTTTTGGAGAGGTACCTAGGGACCGGACCAAGCACTGATGCATGCGAAACAGGTGTTCGCAGAGCTCTCACCGCACTGGCGAAGTCCACACGTTCATGATTCTGGCGTTAAGCAGTTGTAACGCAGTGATAAGTTAGTTTATTGGCATTTAACTTCCCAAAGCGACTCTGGCAATGAGGACGCCGTAGTTAAGTGCTCTGGAAATTTCCACCACGTGGTGTTCTCTAACGTGCACTGTCATCGCACAGTACACGAGCCTCCAGAATTTCGCCTCCATCGAAATTCGGCCGCCGCTGCCGGGATCGAACCCGCGTCTTTCGGGACAATTAAAAATTCCACGTTTACACTTCAACAAGTGCTAAACACAAATTTCAAGAAAAAATCTTCTGGGTGGTGGAAAAATTAGCAAACTTTCCTCGCCAGTTTTTTTTTATTATTTATACACACGCTGTGCGAATTAAGTATTTTACATTTTCATCTTGTTCACACTCATAACGCTGGATGGACCTGATTCCAGTAGCGCACCCTGCAGCCGCCGCCAGACAGCGCTAATTGCCGGTCTTATGTAGAGTTACTGTATATGCTACAGTAACTCTAGGCTTATGTTATGTTGCCGGGCGGAAGTTAAAAATTGGATTAATTCAATGGAAAAGAAGCATAGTGTAGAACTACATCGATACTGAAAAAGGCAGATCAGGAAAGAATTTTTCTATGATACCTCGAGAGGCAGTGCCCTACTCTTTGGAGCTAGGTCAGGGTGTCTTGGAACGCGCCTCTACAAAAAAAAAAATTAACGATGATGATGACACATGTGCTGTATATGGTAGATATGTAGAAACAATTGAACACCTCATACTCAAGTGTGATGGTATCCGTCCGGATGTCGATGCAGGCACAGTCACTCTTCCTGAGGCCCTAGGGTTTAAAGATAACAATGGTCACGTAAATAAATCTGCAGTGGAAGTTAGCAAAGAGCGTTTGGAGGATTGGTGGCTGAAAAGCAGAGATGTGGCATAAGGTTAGAATTGTACGAAACCGTAGGCAAATATGATGGCGAATCTTAATGAGAATTGCCAACACAGTAAACAAAAAATAAAGAAAGAAAAGCTGAGCATGGTGGCAATTGCCACCACCCCGTTTCAAAGGGGGCGCTCCTATCCATCCATGTTCCCTTGCATTTTTTTCGAAAATTCCCTTACAAAGCGATGCATAGAGAGCGGACCGTGTGACTGAATAGCAGGCAGTGGTTGGTAGCAGTGGAGTGGCGAGTCACCGCTGGCGGCTAAAAGAAATGCGCGGATAGAGCAGTCAAAGCCACCGCATTCAACCGTCTGTGGAGGATTATTTGTGGCTCTTTATTTGTAGAATAACAATGGAAGGAAAAGATTTTTGTCCTTGTCTGCCGCGCCGAAGCATTTCTTGAAATAAGGAAAAGATGTTGCAAGCCGCGACATCTGCCATGGAAACCTGAAGCGGAAAATTAAAGGAAAGGGTGATCGATAGAAGGAAGAGGGGGCATGCACTTGTACCAGCCCTATTGAAGACAGGAACCGTTTTGGAGCAGGGGGTCAGGTGAATATAGCTGGTTCTGGGAAAAGAATGCAGCCACTTGGGGTGTACACCAGAACTGTGCCTTGATGGAAGGGATGAAAGTGTGTGCGAAATGAGGTTGAAAGAGCGGAAGTGAAGCCCCCCTCCTCCTCCTCTACATGTTCCCAGAACGCCAGAACTAACAGTTGTATGTGTATGTGGTACTTCCTGCATTGAAATCCGGGTGCCGCGGGCATTTGTCTCCCTTCCTTGGAGGGGGGGGGGGGGGGGTGGCCTAGCGACCCCGCACTTTCTCTCGAACCTACCTCCTTCACCCCTCCTCACAAGTACCTAGCCCGAACAACGATCAGCCCACTTCCCCGCCAGGGACAAAAAAAAAAAAACAGTTTCCATTCCTTTCCTGCCTAGCCTCTGCTGCACTGACAAAAAAAAAGTCAAGGTATCTGAATGAATTCCTGGAAGCAGTGTGCAGGAAGAGGGCTTCGTGGGCACTGCCGTGAACACCTCGCGCTAGCGCGGTGGAAGCGGTAGCGGAACCGGTTTTCGACAGTCCAGAGAGGAGACAACTCCCTCGAAATGCGGGCGGGAGAGTTGCCCTCCCCACGTTGAAAATTGGTTTTTGAGGAAAGGAAATGGACAACTTGCAGAATAACGAGCGCCCTCTACAATTTTCCAACCAAAAACCGCAATCTTGCATTCTTCTTGGTTGGAAAACATCTTCCTGTAGGTCAGCTTTGCCGCAATTTTGCAAGCTGTCCATTCCGCTGTATCTCGGTGGGCACTGGAACCGCGCCTTAAAGGAAGGGATAAAGGAGGGAGTCAGGCGTCCCCCCCCCCCCCCCCCCCCCCCCCCCGTTTGCCCACTGACGTCATCGGGGTAGGGGACGCGGGGTGAGGTGTGTCGCCCTATGGGTTGCAGGGGCAGCGAGCACTGATGTTTAAAAAGTATTTCTAAATTATAGGGTCTATGCAGAGCTTTCAAATTTGACTCAAATACCTGCAAAGACCACCTCTACGGATCTGTTGCACTAGAATATGCCCATCAAAATCATTTCGGGGTCCCTTTAAGATTGGGGTCCCATGCTTTCGCGGCCAGTGGCCATTTCTCCCTATGCGCGATCGCGATTGTCCTTCCGCTTATGATAGAAGAACAAGTTTTATCTCATTAGAAGGATAAATGTATTTATGTTTCAGTGGTGTGTTTTTTTTATAGCAATAATAGTTCGTACGAGTGCAGTGAGCAAAAAAAGTGCATAAACGTGCATTTGTTCACCTTGCCTGCTTGCGTTGTTTTGTTTTATGAAAAAAAAACTACTGCACTAAGAAAAAGCTGCTCCTGCAGCGTTTTAGTGAAATTTTAACCTCTGTATGTTACTAGCAGTTTTGAGCTCCAGTGAATAATTATTTAGAGCCGGCATTATAAAAAAGGTAATGAATGACAAAAATGGCGCATACTAGTGGCTCAATAGCTTTCCGTCTAATTAACAGAACACATCGAATTTCATTTAGTGTACAAACTTTCTTTGAGCAGTACTTGGTAGTTCTTTAGTTTTTGTTGTCCAAAGTTAACCGTATTCACCGAAACGTGGCTCACAGCAGCCTGGTATTGTCACCAGATCAGGCCTCTGTCAATTAACCTGGTTCTGTGCAAGGTGCGGCTAGCCTATCGCCACAGACTTATCTCATTCACCCTGTTGACCTTCTGCCTTCCCCTGCTATGCGGCATTCCTAAATGCATCTTTTAGGAAGCTTTATCTTTCAAACGCAGCATTGTTCGCTGTTCATTTTGTAATGCCGAGGTACCATATTCAGTGGTGGAACTGCTGCGCCAATTGCGCCAAATTGCGCCAAATGGGAAATCCTGCTACATGCTGCTACAAAATCGGTTTTTTGCCTACTTTTGCGCCACGCCTGCGCCGAAATATCTCTGAATAACTCCAATAACTCTGCCGAGAACGAAACCGAAACACATTTCCGTGAAACCAAAACTTATGTCTGCTGGCAACACTTCCGGCAACGCATCTGCCGGGAGCCACATCGCCATCGCTGCTTTGCAACCGAAGGTGAACAAAGGGACCACTGTCAGCGCACTGCCTTTGTGGATGGACACTTCACGTCTTCGATGTCTTTGTCAAAGCTGAAAGGCAAAAAAACTTATGACTAACTTATATCGGGCAGAAAATCCAGCTGCCATTCCTATGACCAAGGATTAATCAGAGCGGTGAAAGGATCGCGGAAGCGTCAGCTGCAACGGTTGGAGGCGGATGCAGGAGAAGAGACCCGTGCAAAACAAGCGAAACAAGGCTGTGATGTATACAGTGGTGAGCAGCCTTGTCTAGAGCGCTCGGGCGGTGCACTTCCTTGCAAACAAATCCAGATTTTGTGGCAGCCTCTAGTGTCCAGCTGCAACGCTTGCACGGGAGTAGCGCCAGATAGCCTCGTAAACAAAGCAGGCACGAAAACTTTGCCCTGTAATGAGGGGCTGCTCTCTAATTTCGGTTTTTGTTACCAAGTGCGCACTGCTCAAGCGCTCTAGACAAGGCTGCTCACCACTGTACAGGACAAAGACACCCAGAAAAGAGGTCAGAATGTAGAGAAGGTACAAGAAGAGATCAGACTGGCCAGGAATATGATCACCAATGCTGAGCTGCTTTTCACAAAAGGTGTCAAGTCTAAACATTTTGCAGACGTTGAGAGTGGACAAGCCCTTCTGAAGAATGGACAGGAAAAGCTCGCAGCGGCACTGTCTAAGCTGGAGTGATCAAGAAAAGGGAAGAAATAGTACCTGAAAGTTTGTTTTAAGAACGGTATCATTTTTTATAGTTCTGTTGAGCATTTCGTTATGTCGCTCTTTTGAATAAAAACGGCAGTGTTTTTAGGAGAACCTCCTGTTCTGCTTATTTTGGGCTCTTTTTAAGGAACCAAGCACTTTAAACTGCATTTGGGATTGAAGCTTGCTCTTGCATGGCTGTGGTTGCTAAAAACGTCTGAGCAAATGCCTGTTCCAGAAATACAACAAAGCTTCTTTATTTAAAATAACTGTTTTTTGGCATGGAATTTTGGTACGAAGCTTTTTTTTTTGTGCTACAAAAGCTCGAATTCTGCTACAAAATGCCATTTTTCCTGCTACAAAACTTAAAATTGCTGCTACAAACTGCGATTTCTTCTGCTACAAAAGCTGCTACAAGAAGCCAGTTGCCAGTTCCACCACTGCATATTGCCTGTTTGCAAAAGTGTGCAATCCGTGGAGTTTGAAAGGCATTCTTTTTTTCTTTTAACTGTGGTCCTAGTTTAGGCAGTGCAACGGTAACAAAAGCATGGTAAGTATATAACTGCAAGTGCCTGGAGCCTTAGCACAGATTTGCTGTTAAGGAGTGCAGCTTCAGTCATGTGAGATAATACCGCTAACGTCTAAAGCTTGTGTTGCTCCATGTCTGTGTATGTCCACATTTTTTTGCCCTAGACTTTATACCCTCTGAACTTGAGAATGCTTTTCCTGCAGACCTAGTCATTCTGTGGTGATTGTGTGTTTGCAGTGTTGTTTCCATGAGGGATTTCAGTGGTGTGGGTGCTCGTACATGTCGTGTAATGTTGTGGTGGTGCCCTCTACGCTCAGCAGTTCCCCCCCATCCCTCTGCGCAATATTGAAGGTGTGGTTTTATGGTGAAGGCAAGTTTTCGGGGTACGGGTATTCATTACTTATTCACAAATACCAGTAGCCCTAAGTAAGGCTGTGACAGGGTTTGGGTCATCAGACGTCTCATTACTCACTGGGAGACACTGTACTACATCTCAGTAATTCCTTGCAGTACTACCAGCGCTTGGACAGGGGACAGAGAACAAGAAGAGACCGAAGGACAAGCACTACTAGCAGCTGAAAGTTTATTGAAACATACATGTGTATTATACTCTTTCGTGACAACCAGAAACGCATGCACCACCCTTCCCGCGAAAAGCATAAAAAAGATACTGCTATGAGTCCAAATATGACAATTCACAATCATGGATGATTACTGACGGTGTGCTGCTGTTTTTGCTCTGGCAAAAGCTTCGAACATGAACTAACTAGTTCAGATTTCCGTGGTACACAATTTCCCGAGTTTAGTCCACATGACTCTGGTGTACGTTCAAGTGTTGTTTCCAAACTGACGGCCCCCTTTGAAGCAGGATCCCTCGCCTCAGACTGAATTCGTCATTTTTAATGCTGTTTTCAGCACGTTGACTAATCCTAATTAATCCAGTGAGCTTTTGCTTCGTCTCATCTGTAACAAAACATATGAGCGATAAGTATGCTTTATTTTTTATTTATAGTCTTATACAACTTTTAAAAAACAGCAGTTGCTAACACTGGGCTGTGGTACGCGGCGTCCTGTATTACTCCACTGGCCTATCGCAACAGTAAACAAAATCAGCTTTTTAATGTTTGACTAATCAAACAATCCACGTATCAAAAGTCTAGAGCTCATACTTTTTTTTCTTGTGATAAGCTCCTTGTTTAGGTAACAAGAAATGGCTAAACAGAGGACTTTTTCGTCGTGGAGGAACTCTGTGCGCGGAGGCTGAATGCGGGCGGAGCTTCACTGCAGACTTAAGTTGTATCCGACTATAGAGTGAAGATTCTGCCACTTCTATTCCTAGGAAGAGAGTGTTTGTTTACAAAAATGGTTCCCGGTCTAAGAACCAAATGGTGTCGCTGGGCTGAGCTTATGGTTACGTCTCTGTTTGCGCACATTAAACTCAAAATTAGAATGTGGCAGATGGCGCAACATCCCGCAAAAATGCTTGCATTTAGCATACGTAAGCGTGCATGCGCTTATGGCACGTAAAGTGTTAGGCTCTTTTCTAACCATACCTGTGCGCGCCGCAAGCAGACGACATGTTTGACATGTTCTCCTGATTGGCTGAGGAGGTCTCTACCTTTCATGGTGTTGCAAGGAACATGTGAGGTGGTGCATAGCTCCCAGAAATAAGACCAAATGTAAAGCTCGGTGATAACAGTGAATTATGTGCAGTTTGTAATAAACGTATTATGTGAAGAATATTACAAGCTTTGATGATAAAACATTCAAATTCTAGTGCGCAGCTGTCAGTAACCTACTATCGCAGTAAAACGAAATGTGTCAGTGTGAAATTCATATCATTGTAGCCACGTCGCGGTGACTCGGTGGTTATGGTCCTCAGCTGCTGACCCGAAAGACGCGGGTTCGATTCCGGCCGCAGCAGCCGAATTTCGATGGAGGCGAAATTCTAGAGGCCCGTCTACTGTGCGATGTCAGTGCAGAAATTTCCGGAGACCTTTCACTACGGCGTCCCTCATAGCCTAAGTTGCTTTGGGACGTTAAACCCCAAATAAACCAAACCATATCATTGTAGATGTTGGTTCAGTTGCTCACAAGTACGCAGTTCAGCGACCGTGAGTAAGCGTTTAGTGGCTATGGGCTCGACAGAGCCGTCATTTGCTGCCCCCCCCCTGTGTGCAGGAGTGCCCGACGTGCCGCAAGAAGCTGGTGTCCAAGCGCTCCCTGCGGGCGGACCCCAACTTCGACATGCTGATTGCCAAGATCTACCCGAGCCGGGACGAGTACGAGGCCCACCAGGAGCGGGTGCTGGCCAAGCTCAACCGGCAGCACTCGCAGGCCCTGGCACACAGCATCGAGGAGGGCATGCGCATGCAGGTGGGTAGGGTGAGCCTCGGGGGCCACATACCTGCCGCCGCAGTTGCAGTGCAGCATGGTGCTGGGTGACGAGGGGGAGTAGCTTTCTAGGAGTAATGACCAAAAAAAGAATCAGTCAGCGTGTCAGTGCGGTTTGACTTCGTGGTAGTGGGTTTTTTATTTTGCATTGAATATGGAAGGTAAAAGAATTTTAGAAGAACTGCAGATTGGGCTAGTTGGTGTAGATTCATAGTGATGGTTCAACAGCGCAAACACACACAGACCAAGAAGGAGACAAGACACACACAGCGCTGAACTTACAACTGATTTTTTATTATGAAGAAGCATGTCATAATATACACACATGAAAACACACATGAAAAAACAGCGCACATGCTCAATGTCAACAATCTCATAGTACTAAAAAAGGTAAAGGTAAAGAATTTTTTTCTACCTCGGCATCTGCCATCGCTGCTGGAAGCACCTGAGCTGGGGCAGCGGAAATAAAGGACAGCAGGCAGAGTGAAGAAGTGAAAAGAAAGAGGGAAGGGGATAGCAGGAAGGACGGGGGGGGGGGGGGGGGGTACACTGACAATAAATCTGTTTACATATGTACATGATAAATATAAATATATACAGGTCGTACACGCGTGAAGGTCTGGTAGAACACAGTACAAACACACGCACACTGCACAGAGCACAAAAGAGCTGGAGTGGGGGCGTCCAGCTGTTCATCGTCCAAGGTAGCACAGGCGGAACGTTCGATCACTGCATGTAACTACCTGGCGGAGAACAGGCTCCCAACCGGTTTTGGTAATTTCCACCTTGACAGATGCACACACAACGGGCACTGGTTATTTGCGAGAGTGCACTGTAGGTTGTGCCTTCTACTGTCAGGTGTATCACTTTTTCAGCTAGTGCTAGTTTCCTTTTGTCTTCCTTGCATGTGTCTTCCATCGCACTTTCTCTTTCACGGCATTTGTGCGCTGTCTAAGCCAATCCAACGGTGAGTGCATACTGTCTTTCTGCTGCTCACGGCGGCACGCGCAGGCCCTGAACCGGAATCAGCGTGTGCGCAAGCACGGCACCGACGAGAACAATGGCGGCGGCAGCAGCGGGCCTGCAACCCCTGCTGCGGTGGCAACCGCCACTGCTTGCGTATCTGTGCCGTCCTCCGGTGGCGGCACTGCCAACAGTGGCCACCAGGTGGCGAGCGCTGCCACACCGACCATGCCCACCTCTTTCTCGGCAGCGTCTGCACCAACGGCCAGTAGTACGGTGCAACAGCAGCAGCAACAACAACAGCAGCAGCAACAGCAGCCACAGCCACAGCAACAACAGCAGCTACAACAACAGCAGCAGCAACAACAACAACAGCAACAACCTCTCCGGCAGACGCCCACCCCCGGAAGCTGCAGCGATGCCACCACACAGAGCAGCACGAGCAGCGTCGGCTCCTCACAGCCACGCAAGAGGCCCAAGACGCAGCAGGTAGAGGGCACTAGTATTATCAATACTGCATTGTTTTGGCACTAGGAGTGGTGCTAGCGCCATCTGTCATCAGTTGCTGGAAGTTTCTGCGATACTCGTGCCAGACAGCAATAGTTCCTCTAAGGGCAGTTGATGCCAGAGTGCAATGGTTCCTATAAGGGCAGTTGGCAGTGGCACTTCAAGTGTTAGTGCACTTGCCATTTGAATACGGCGGTGTTAAATAATCATAAGTGTTTGCACTTACTGGCTGGGAAAAAATAATGGTTTCAAGCAAGTTGGCTTTATCGAGCGTGGAACTTTTGTCATCATGTTTGTCTAGGGAAAGCCCCCATTTACTCATCAACCTCAGAGAAGTACCAGTTGGAGCCGGGCATTGCCAGCTCATGAACAGTGTTCATGTTGCTAGAACGTACCGTCAGCATCCATGAATAGTTTACTTCGTGTAAACACTGCCATTTTTGCACGTCTGATGGTCGTTGAATGTTCTTTCCACTTGTAACATTTTTTTATGTGAATAAAGTTGTGGCAACTACTTTCCCCCTTAATAGAGCCTTCTCTAAAGCATCCCTAATTGCAAGGGCATATAATAATATTCACAAATTTATGAACTTTGCAATGAAGAAGGTGATCACTGGTGACAAGTACTTGAATGAGCGCTTGCAGACTTGATTACAATCCTTATGCACACAGTAGCAACAAATCCCGGCCACGGCTGCCGTGCTTTGATGCGGACGAAACGCAAAAGGCTGTGGTGTGCTGTGCGATGTCGGTGCACATTAAAGAACCCCGGGGGGTCGAAATTGATCCGGAGACCTCCACTATGACGTCCCTCATAGCCCATTGTTGCTTTGAATGTTAGACCCCTTAATTTAAGCTTTCCAAACACTTGGTGTATGGCATACATGTTGGCTTACAAGCATTCCGCCATGCACCAGCTCTAGCTGTGATCTCTTGTACCATACACAAACTCTTACAAACACTGACAAGAATTTGTTTGCCTATATGATTAGCTCAATGTTTCCATAAGGCAGGTTACCACAAGGTGCCCTTACGTATAGATTTTCCAAGTCAGCGTGCAGTAATTTTAAGTGCATTGGCTGTTTGGGACCTTGGTAGAAGGCAATATAAATGTGATAGAAAATATTTTGTGTGGAACAAAACAAAGTTGTAAAAATAAACAACACTGCAGTTTATTTCATACACCCAGTTTATTTCATATGCCACACCCATGTAAACTTGTTGTTGCTGCTGCTGCCTGGTGGGCAGCCTGTATTTCAGTTTAGCTTGCAGGTGCAGATTGTTGGTTAGTTCGACTCCTGCTTATAAACAGGTTGAAATGCTGTTACAGAGGGGTGTGTAATGTGCCATGTTGCACAGCCTCGCAATTTTCGAATGGCGTACAAGATGACCAAAATTTGTTGAGTCACAGTTACCAAGGGTAATCGCATTTTTGAAATTCTCAAAACTGGTACGGTTATTAACAATGCTGGTATGACTATGCCGGAAAAAACAGCTTCACACCTCAAAATCCTCATCTTGAAAATTAGCGGTTTTCGCTGAAACACCCAGTTCGTATCATTTTAAACCACTGTTTAAAGAATTTCAGCTGGTTATAAGGCAAACTGTTTTTGGTTGACTTGGCTTAACAGTGTGAACTGCCGGTCCAGTTAGTGGAATCAGACATCAGGGAAATGACATGTGCTTTCTGCTGTGTCACAAACAGTAGGCATCTGTCGAGTCAGCAGGGCTTTTCTGTATTTCGGCATTCCATTGGAAGAAGGTAGTTTGATACGACTTGCTTCCAACAATGTAATTTTTATGAATAGTGTACAATTTGCACAATAACTGCTGCCAGTTGCAATGGACGGATTGTTGGAGAAACAAAATTTTCATATGAGAGAGTGTACGTTCACGTGCATTAGTACATGACAGCAGTATAGCGACACAACTTGTGTTGTTGGCATGTGTAAAGCTGTCTGAAGGGATTCATGGACCCTTGTATCTGTGTCTGATACTGCAGTCCTGTTGTCGAGGTTTTAGCAAGGTGGAGGAAGAAAAACTTAAATGGTTACCACCATCACAGCAACCAGTCTCATTCTGGAAAATTTGAAAGAAAATTTAAAAATTTGTGAAAGAAGCATCCTGAAATTACAGCATGATGCAGAATCACTGAAAATTAAAAATTCTCTCCATGGTCTGCCTTTATTGTTTCGTCGGCCCGTGCTTTCAGTCCCGGATAATTTTTTTGCTCATATAGAACTACCCGGTTTTCACTCTGCAGCATAATTGAACGACGCACAGCTTGAATTTCGCACCATAGCCCCTTCGCCTCGCGGGCAACGCCATGTTGGGCAAGAACAACGCATGACTTGTGCAAAACGAAACGGGTGCAGCTACGTAATCAGGCTTTCAAGGATAAATTTGGACTGGGTGTAGCAGCGGTGTAAAGCACGCACGCAGTCAGTCCGGTTGGGGTGAGATGACGCGATTTTACTCATAAGATAACATTTTAAGGATAACTGTGTTTTCCACTTTTACCTGTAGATTTTCTTCTCAAGCATAGTTACTGGGCACAGCATAAGTTGCTGCACAGTGGCACGTTATTTTTCTAGTTGCACCGAGGTACGAGATGCACCAAAAAAAAATTCAAAGAAAATGCGACTTCTACGTTGGAAAATGCACCGGTTGTTTGGCTTGGGAAGACCTTCTTTATAGAGGGGTGTATTGATTGAGGATTCTCACGGCGAGTGCTTCATTGAGTGCCAACAAGTCAGTGCAAGCCCTGAGAGTTTGCCCCTCAGGCTGCAGCATGCTCCAACGACACGGAGTCTGCCGGGGGCGAGACGGAGGAGACGGATGCGGAGGATGCCGACGCCGCCCTCAACAGTGAGATCGAGCTTGTGTTCAAGCCACAGCCACAGATGATGCTGGAGGACTCGAGCGCCCAGGTGCGCTACATCAAGACCACCGCAAACGCCACCGGTGAGTGAGCACAGCCCAGTGGCGCCCTCTGCCATTTTCGGGGGCTGTGCGTTGCAGTGCCTCTCTGTGAAGCATGGCCGAGGACGGAGTGAAGTCGGCCTGTGTTGACAACTCGCGTACGAACTGCGATAGCATCAGTACAGCTTTTAACGCGATCGCATTTAGGCTGCCGTCTTGTGAAAACCACCAGGTTTCTCCGTTACGAAATTCCCTGATTTACCAAGAGGACCATGATGTCATCAGCACTGCCAAATTTGAAAATGTAAGGACTAGAATGTTCAAGTACCTTCCTTTGGATTATCATACCAGATTGTACTGACCATACGGAGTGATCTACCTTTAATCCCCATTAATGCCATTCTGTTCAATTTCGTGATCACAGTCCTCATTGTTGATATCTCCAGACTAAATTAAGTGCAGAGGGAAAAGAACTCCTTTGTAAATACAATTTTTCCAGCAGTAAACCAGTCTTCTTCTGCCGAGGAAACATCAACATAGCTGCAAAGGGTCCCTCAGAGAGCTAAAGAATAAATTTTTACTGAGAATGAAAAGTTCAAGTTGTTACATCGGCTGTGAATTGTGTGCACGGGGAAGCAGTTCACAGATGTAAGCAGTAGGCTTGTTATGAATAGTGTTTTCTTTTTTTGTTGTTAAAGTGAATTTCAGTTGAACAGTAGTTTACTGCAGATAATTTTGGAGCAAACATTTGTACTGACACATGATGACTGCTGTAATGGCACATATATAATGGATCGAAAGTAAGCTATCAGTTGAGGTGCTACGTGCCTACTTTTCCTATGTGATATAGTGTGGTAATGTGGTTACAGTTTTGGTCAATTCGACCTTCATTACAGATAGACACGTTGTTGACGAACATAAGTAGTAGTAGCTAACGCTCATAAAAACCAAACATACTGATCGAATCAAGATCCGCAAATTTTCTGCTTGCTTGAGCATTTCAAAGGGGAGATGCGGGTCAAAAAGCGGCAATTGTCATTTTTAAAAAATTTTTGTATTTTTGACTGTTTGGGTGACATTGATCCTTCTCCTTTCACCTATAAAAAGAAAAAACAGCTGGAAATCATTGGGGAAATTTAATAACAACCCTGTTAAAACTCTCGAGGTGGCTAGAAAAAGTGCAGATCTGACCCATAGCGGTGTCACGCACCATTGGGTTCATGCACAGCGGTAGGCCTGTTTTTTTCTCCCCAAAGTTGGCTTTGCCACTTCACAAACTCTGGAAAACTATTTAGCTATTTTCACCGCCAAAACCACGAGTTTTCACTAGAATTACCTAAATTGCTTGGTGTGCAATTTCGGCCATGCCATCAGCTGCTAGCAGCTGCTAGGTTTTAATGCAGTCAGTAATATTTTTATGGATGAAAATTTCCAAAATATTCAGGTATATCAGCCACTGAAAACAAGCACGAGATATAGGTAAAACTATCTCAAAATGGTGCATGCCAAGAGACTGACGTTACAAGTAGACTCCCTTTAAGACCAACTTGAAGAGATGAGAAAATTTGTTCGTCTTATCAGAATTTCCCCTAAAAAGGTGTGTGACCAAATGTATGTTAAATGAAAAAGCAATGAATATAATATAATAGCCTTTCAGAGAGAGGGTAGTTGTAAATAGAGCAGTTATTGCACTATGCATGAAATAAGCTTGGTTATCTCACTTGAAAATTGCATTGGTGTAGTTTTTTACCCCCATCTTTTTTTTTCTCACTGTATCTTTTGTGTTTTCTTGTAATTTTTTCTTTCCATCCTGCTCCTCCTGTAGCATAGCTGTTACCAGCACTACGAGCAGACACGTCGTGACGATATCTGGCCGTCTCTGCACTGCGATAATGCATGTTGCTACGCTGCATCTGTTTAAAATGTGGCTATGGAGTTTTTAAGCCTCAAGTCAATGAGCGGGTGCACTTCAAGCATACGCGCCTTTTTATCTCTAGGGGCAATGCTCACTGCACGATGCGCGCACAATGCTGAAATCTGCACCAGCATAGGTGCGATGGTGCCCTACCTTTTCGGCACTGGCAAGGGAGCTTTCCCCCGAGGAAACGCGTTCTCACAAGACGGCTTCACCGCAGCTTTGCGCGAAGGTGCGCGGAAGCCATCTTGTAGGGGTTCTAGTTCTTGCATAGAAGCATTTTATATAACCGTAAAAACCTGCGTATAATACGAACCCGAATATAATACGAGGCTAAGTTTTAGAGACGCGAAATGGGGAAAAAAAGTTTCACCCGCGTATGATACGAGTAACACAAGCTCATAGAAGACATTTATTCAAATCGCATTCCGCACTTCACTTCAATCACTTTCTTCTTCAGTAGCGCTTTCTTCGGACATTTCTTTGTCCGACAAATCATCCCAAATGTACTCATCTTCCGTGCCATCGAGGGCGTTCGAGATGCCGCACTTCTTAAGCCCGCTTCAGCCTCCCGGTTTGCGTCACTGCAGGCTCACCTGAGCGCATCCACTCTGCGTAGCACCGCTTGACTGCGTCCTTGAACAGTTTGTTTACACAACCATCAAGCGGCCGAGAAAGCTTCGTCGCGTTACGCTGCACGCGAAAAGGGCTTCTTTCTGTTGTGGCCATCCACGAATGCTTCCTTCGACGACACCAAACTGCCTCCCGGCCACACCGTTGCCGATGTTCTCCGCAGCTAAAATCGCTTGAAAGTAGCCGAGTACTGTTTTCGAGACTGTGACATCGTGCTCCCTAAAACAATATCCACTTCACGAAGCGTGCCTTACATGCGAGCACGTGCGTTGTCAACAGGTGCACGGCACACCGCGACCCCCCGGCGCACCCAACAACAAAGAAATGACGTCGTGACGTCGTTTGTCAAGAGTAACGAAGCTAAGCCGTAGCCACGCCGCAAAAACGAAACCAAAACTTCGAGCAACTTCGAAATTTTTGTTTGGATCCGCAAATAGTATGAGGCGGAAATTTAGGACGCTAATTATGGGAAAAAAACCTCGTATTATACGCGGGTTTTTACGGTAATTTCTTTCTTTGGTGAAGTATGGATGCCCCGTGTATGCCTTTACGTGGGGTCACCATGGTTCGCAGTTGCTTCAGAAGTTTGTCTTAAGCGAAGGACATGCACAACAGTCCGTCTTAGGCGGATTTTTTTTTTTACGTTAAGTCCTGTCGGAAACCAACCGAATGGTTTCACTTGGTCATCTTATCCAAGGATTCGTGTTGACCGAGTTTGTCTTAAGGGGGGACACTGGTCTTCAAAATAAAATTTTATTAATTTAGTCATAGTTATAAAATTTTCAGGGCACATGTATTTTTGTGCACTGATTCTAGATATATCATTTAATTTCATGTAAAGCAATTCCTTGAGCACTTATGCACATCTTATGCAAGTATTTTGCGGAGAGTTTTGAGGAAAATTTGCTGCAGGAAACTCGCTGAAAAGTATGCCATTGGGTTCTCTTGACACCAAAGAATACAATAAGGGTAAAATTATTATCCTGGCTCTCATAGAACTTGAGTAATAGGGTACTGAAGCTGCCACTTCACACACAGGAACACACATTTTCCTTCTCATTTCTGAAGCGACAACTTCAAAACTCTATAACTTAAGTTCTATGATAGGCAGGAAGACAATTTCACCCTTATTGTATTCCTTGGTGTCAAGAGAACCCAATGGCATACATTTCAGCGAATTTCCCGCTGCAAATTTTCTTCAAAACTCTCTGCAAAATACTAGTATAAAAAGTGCATAAGTGCTCAAGGAATTGTTTTACATGAAATTAAATGACATATTTAGAATCGGCACACAAAAATACATATGCCCTGAAGATTTCTTAACTGTGACTTCATTAATAAAAAATTTTTTTCAAGACCAGTGTCCCCCCTTAACGGGAGTCTACTGTATTGCTTATCAGCACTTAGTGAAGTGGTAGGGATAAGCAAAACTGTCTCGCTCTGCTCTGTCATGGTTACTGCTTTGTCACTTACTGCTCTTTACTTATGAATGGAACTTTTTTTCTTTTGGTTAAAGCACTATAGACACCAAATATTTTTGTGCGTGTTTTCTTTTTTCGAATGGCGCATTTTACATTAATATGCATGGATCACTGCTTGATATTCACCGATGGCAGCTAAATAATTTATAATTGAATTTCTGTTTCTGTTTCATCAGCCGGATGGTGGCTATGACATAGCTGACCTTTAGGTCACATGAGACATGAAAAAAATGTAATATAACTGCCGTTACATAGCTTTTTGTTGTTCCAGCTCTTAAAGCAGGCTCATTTAAGTGTTGCAGTAAATTAGAACTACATATCAGCATATATATTCAAGTTTTTTCCCTCAAGTGACCTAAAGTTAGCTACGTGTCACAGCCATCATTCATTTCATGAAACTGAAACAGCATGAGAGAACTCAGTTATAAATTTTTTACCAGTTGTAGGCGAATACCACGTGGTGATCCATGTGTTCTAATGTCTAACAGATCACTGGAAAGAAGAGAACATGCAACAAAAATTAGGTGTCTATAGTCCTTTTGAATGTAGTGGTAGGGCTTCAACAAACATTGGGCATATATTAGTCTGTATGGTAAAGGAGAAACCGTCACAGAAAAGGCTACAAAATCTGATGACATCAGCCACGAATCGGTGCATGTCTTCAATAGGATTCACTTGAATAGTACGTGAAAACAGCTTTGAAACATGTGACAAAGAAAGAAATGACTAAGTTGGTGTATTTATTTATTTCTGCGTCGTTCTCCTTAGTTGCTGTTTTAGTTTGTTACATGAACCAGCCAGCTCATCACCTTAGCCAGGGACCCGCCGCGGTGACTTAGTGGTTACGGCGCTTGGCTGGTGGCCCGAAAAACACTGGGTCGATCCCGGCCACAGCGGTCGAATTTCGATGGAGCCGAAATTCTGGAGGCCCGTGTACTGTGCGTTGTCAGTGCACGTTAAAGAACCCCAGGTGGTCTAAATTTCCGGAGCCCTCCACTACGGCGTCCCTCATGGCCTGAGTTGCTTTCGGACGTTAAACCCCAATGAACCAAACCTTATCCTGGTCCAAGTTAGTGTTCATAGTTCAGTTCTCTAATTCTTTGCTGTACGTATTATAACGCTGTGCACTGATGTGCGGTCCTGTGCAGTGGACCACCTGTCCAAGTACCTGGCGATGCGGCTGGCCCTGGACAAGTTTGAGCAGGACGCGTCGGCGCCTCGCAGTGTGGCCCCCTTCACCATCTACATCGCCGTCACTCCGGGCCAGTTCACCCCGCTGGCGGGCAACATGACGCTCGACCAGGTCAACGAAAAGTACTGGAAAGTGAACAAGCCGCTGGAGATGTACTACGCCCACCGGAAGGCCTGAAGCCTTCTTCCCTCCTCCCCCCATCCCTGCGCCATCTGGTGTGAAGGACCTCGGCATCCTCTGTTGTGTGCGCGCCATGACGGGCTGTGGCTGTTTTGTGTCATTGCAGTGAACTCCGTTTCAGTGACGCCAGAAGCTGCGTATGAAGACACCACGGTGGTGTAGAAGCTATGCAGCAATGTTGTCATGCAGCTTTTTGAAGAACTGTTTGTGCCCCCAGTATGTGCTTTGTACTGAATGCACTGAATTCGGCGTGAATTCAGTGAGTGAATCATTAAACTTTGAGTCCTTGCAGCAAACATCAATCCAGCGACGCCAGAAGTTGCATATGGAGACCTTGCTGTAGTGTAAAGAACCTGTGCAGCACTGTTGTTGTGCAGCTTGTCGAGAGCCAGTTGTGGATGCAGCGTGTGCATTGTGAACGTGGTGGTGTCAGGGGCACTGAATTCGCCGCCAAGAATGACACAGGTGTTGAGCGTACAAGTACAGGGGCGCACGCGTGATGGGTACAGACTTGCCTGTAAATACTGCGGAGGTGAAGAAATAAGGAACTTGAAACCTCCCCTTTTTTGTGGCACTGAGTGATGTGTGGCGGCTTTGCTCCAGAAGGCCAGTCGTGGAGGAAGAGAGCTCTCGGAACAAGAAACGTGTTTGGGACATGTTCGGGATGTCTACAGACTACGGAATGCATTGGTTTTTGAGAAGTAAAAGAGTTGTGAGCACGCCTCATGCCAACTTTGATGGAACAAGCCTGCTGGAAGAACTTGAGTAGTGATTAAAAAATGCATGGCTGTGTCTGAAGTGGTCGATGTGGCTGAGTTCCTCGTCAGCTTTCCCAAGTTGCTCATCCGTGTAACAATGTTGAAGGAAAGCAATTTGCGGATATTTGCCATCTGTGAGGACATGTGGGCACATGATGCCTTTTTTTTTACATTTCAAGGCATTTCTTTTCGTTTTCTTTTTTCACCAATTTTTTTTAGTTGAGGGGAGGGCTCTGATACCTAATTGACCTAATTTTCTTTGCAAAATTAATGTATGGGAATAAAGTTTCAGAGTTATTTTTAACCCTGATAACAGTGTGTTGGGGACCTTCGGTACACAGAATTGGAAGTGATATGCGTCTGTGTTTTGAAAACTTTATTACGGCTCCGTTTTTTGGCGGGCTCGTTGTTAAGCAGGTTACAATGTTAGCAGAGTGCACGCAATGCCTACTAGTCTCATTTGCTTGCAGTACGTGGCACAGCAGTGAATGAATAACAGTTTTGAGTGGGCATCACTTGTGGCTTTTTTGTACACGTTCTTGGGCGCTGTAATAATGGTGCTGTATTAAGTAATTTAAGGTGCATTGGGGTACACCTTCTCCATTTGTTCCCAAGACTGTGCACACTGTTATCAGCCAGTAACAGAACCTCAAACTCCACTTTTAAGCCACCAAGATCGGGTATGCGTCATGTCTTTGTATCTTGCCTTACGACACTCTGTTACGTGTTCAGTGTCAGCTTACATGACAGATTGGAAACACTGCTTTGTTAGATGGCACCAAGTGATGGCGTTTAATTATAACATGGTGGAATGAAAAAAATAGGGGGGGGGGGGGAACTCTTGAAGGGTGCAGTCTCTTCCTTGCCTTTTCAGTCTGTAGCTCAGTGTTCATCCAGCAACTAAAACTTGTGGTACTCCACAAGATTGACTCCTGTGCATGGCACAGAGGAACAAACTGTTCGGTAGCTTTGTTGGCAAAACTACTCTGCTGAGCAGTGCAGCAAGGACTCTCTAATTGGCAGTGCATTTGAACACTGTTGACACTGCAGCACCAAGACGCAGGTCTTGCCTTGCATTTCTGCACAGGCTCGGGTTTTCCAGTGAAAGTGTGTGGCGAGGTTAGTAGAGGCGATATTTTGTCGTCGCGCGGCGTTGCAGCTATAACTGTGTCCTTGCGTTTTGCAGCGTAGCAGAAGCATTTGTTAGTGGTTTTTGTTTTATTCTTTCATTACTGACCTATGTCTGCTCCAGTAGCAAGTGTGTTCAAAGGTTGTCTACAAGGCGTGAGAAGGACGTTCTTGTTTTGAAATTGTTCTGCATCAACAGTTTTTTTGTTTGTGGATCCGTTGCTACAAGCATCACTTGTAAGCTACTTTGAAATATGCAAGACAAGAGATGGTGTGGAATTGCTCAGCTTGGCTCCATTCATGTCGCACACTTCCAGCAATTGCGTGTTTCTGGACAATCCTCCACTTGAACCTGTTCTTCGGCTTGCCACTTTCTACAGGACGGCTCTAAACTGCCTACCTGATTGTTTTTATCACATTCTGATACCCAGCATGCACACTGGAACTGCATTACAGCAAATGTCCTAGCACATGGTGGCGTGATGTAATGCATTTTTCATGAGCCTTTGCATTTGCAGTTAACGCAAGCTGGAAATGGTTTGGCCCCTTATAAGATGTGCAGCCACCCTTGCAAGATGGGAGCAGCCTTTCTAGCTGTAGATTTGACTTTATATTTGGTCATTCACTTGAAGGAGTACAGACGCTGGGCGCTGCAGGCCAGTCAGTCTGTCCACGGGCAGACTTTTTTGCAGCTCCCCCTCCATTTGAAATTTTCTAGGTAGCAAACAAACTTTTATATGATTTGATAATTTTGGTTGCTTGTTTTTTTTTCCATTTTAGTGTTGAGTAACACACAGTTAAACCTCCATATGACGGAGTCGATAAAATTGGTACTTTACTTCATAACACTGAAACTCGCTACATCGAAATTCATTTCCTAGCACGCTAGGCATTCGCCAAAAACGCGCTGCAGGTAATTTAGGGCAAAAACTTTGATTTGCGATTAAAGTGGTGCTTTACTTCTGCCCTTCACTACCAGCACCTTATGTTGAAAGCTTGCCCGCCACCCCAGCACGTCTATTGCACCAACTACCTCGTGGATGACTGGAATGACGCACCTATCTTGAGTTTTGGTTTCGCTGTCATCATCCTCTTGCAACTTAACGGGCACTGAAACTCTCTTAGACGTCCTGCGGACGTCGTAGACGTCTGCAGGATGTCCATGGGAGTTCTAATGTCCAGTGGGAAGAGCCCGAGCACACAGCCGGCACGACGACACGTTCCTCCACTGCCACCCACTTCCCCTCGTACTCCTTTCTCCGCATCGGCAAGAGCGTGAGCAGTGCCCTCTAATCATTCAGCAGTGAGATTAAATTAAGTTCACCCCGCACCTAGCACTTTCCGCCATAAAAGCGAGTGCGTCTCTTTGCACATACGAGCATGTGAGAAGCGAGGTTTACAAGTGCGAAGAGCTCGGCGGGCTTCACAGCTGACGGATGGGCCAACTGCACTGACCTTTCCATCCTTTTTAAGGCGGAAGCCTTTATTGCCTCATACTGTCGTCCGTCCGTTAACAAAGCGTGTCACACGCGTTAACTCAAAAAGGCGACCAAAAGTGGCCGTGGTCAGGGCGGGAGTGGTGCGAAATTTGAATCACAAGAAGTGCAGTACCACGTGACCGGAAGTATAGGCGCAGCTGACGTGTGGCGCAAAATTTGAATTTAGATGAATGTAAATGGAGCGAGGGGAGTAATTGTGAATTAAGTGTAATTAATCGCAAAAGCAGCATGCCAAAAAGGCTTTCGCCTCTCAACATTTTAGTTGCCAAAGTGTCCTCAAAATTTTTACCAAGCTTTGGGAATCGGCAAACGCGGTGCGCGAAATTTTTTGCAGGGACTCTAGTCTTCGAGCACAGGCAGCGCTACCTACACGGCACCGATTCTGGGCAAGGTAGCGAGAGCCGCGGTATGCCGCGGGCCGGCCTGGCAGGAAGGCTGCGCAGACGCTCGTGCCAGCCTCGCTCGTACTACCCCAGATGGCGCGGCCAGCGGCGCGATCGCTTGCTGTGATCGTCGTATTTGCGTCTGTCGATACGTTCTGCAGGGTGTTTCACGTAACTTGAACGAAGGATTAAAAGAAAGTGGCGCACCGTAGCTTGATGCAAACCGACATACTGCTTCCCGTCATGTGGCGCTCGTCAAACTTTTTTAAATTTCGCTTAATTAGTTCATTAGCTAACACCAATTATACAATTTTTGTATTATCCACTCTAGGGTCACCAACGTTTAAGTTGTAGAGGGGGTTACGCAACAACCAATCCAGTTGTTTTTAGTGGCCCTTTTTTTCGATCATTCAAAGGAAGCCCGCGAAATATGAAAAAAAAAAAAAACACGTGATTGCGCTACCGTATTGTAGCGCTGCCAAGCGCGTTTCAAGGTTGCCTCCATTTAATTTTTTTTAATCGTTTTGTAGCCCGTCGAACTGAGTGGCGGCCGCTGTTAGCGCACACGTTTCGTTCGGTCACATGTTTGGGAACGCTAGAATATAGCAAGCGCATGAGTGCAGTCACGTGGTTTTTTTTTTTGCGGGCTTTCTTTAAATGCCGGAAAAAAAAAATTGGCTGGGGCTTAGCTAAGGTTAAGCCTGGATATCTCGAAGCGAAAAGCTGCGCTGATCCGCGATAAACACGCGCTTGCGGCGAACGTCAACCGACGACGCATAGCGCGCGGCAGCGTGCGCCACTTCTATGGGCAGCCTTTCAACTGCGCACGGCTGCGGCGAAAGGTGAAACGGTGGCGAGGAGGAGAAGCGGCGGCGCACATGCGCAGTAGCCTGCGCCGTGCGTGACGTCACTCGTGCTCCGACATACGCCGGCTCACACTAAGCGCGGTGTTGACTAGCGTAGTGAAGCTTTTCGCTTCAAAAGGCCATGTAGGAGGTACGTTGCTACAAAAAAAAATGGATCAGTTCTTACTTAATGCCCTCTAAAGGTTGACGAACTGCACGTAACCCTCAAGTGAATATTTGAAATTTTGCATAATTAATCGTACCTAACTCGATAATTGGAGTTTAAAAAATACTCTTGGGAGCGCCACAAGACTGGCAACAATATGTCGTTGGTTTCAACCTACTCCTGTACGCCTTTTTTTTTTTAATCCTTGGTTCAAGTTACGCGAAACACCCTGTATATCTGAAAGCCGGACGGTGCCCATTCTGTGTACGTGCTCCAATGTGCGCTTCGGCACGCGCTCCGCTCAGCCACTCGTGCCAAACGATCAAATTTTTCCTCGGGTTAATTTCCTGCCAGCAATTAAGTTTCGTTATATTGGAAGTGCGGCGAAATGGACTTCGTTATACATGGCGTTCTATCGACGTGAAGTTGCTAAAACTTAAATACTTCGTTACATCGAGTATACATGTATCACCATGTGCCATTTGCCTACGACCGCTAAATTCACAATGGACTTTCTTTCCTCACCTGTTTCTGTTCCAACAGTCGAATGATGGCTATGATGTCAAAGGTACGGTCAGGTGAGGCATTAGAGAAGCAGATATAATCACTGCTTTGTCGTTTTCATTCGCTACAGCGCTAAAGCCAGCCTGCCTCAAGAGCCGGAGTGCAACGAGTGATTAAGCAGTAATTATATTGCAGTTTTCTTTGACATCAGTCATCTCTCAGCTATTGAAACTGAAAGGGGGGAGGTAAGACATTCAATTATACTTTATTTAGCTGTCGTAGGCGAGTACCACATGATGATCCATGTATAGTGACTATAAGCAGACAAGGGAAGTGACGGACTCGTTATGCATATGACAGACGCCAACAGCCGCAGAAACCAAGAAGCATAGGGGATCTTTTTACGTGACAGCGTATACAGCTCGTTCGGTCAAAAAAAAAATTGGCAGTGGCTTAGCAAAGCCTGGATATACGAGCGAAAAGGTTCAGTTACGCTTGGTTTGACGTCATGGTGATGGTGGTGGTGAAACTTTATTTCCAGCGGATGGAGAGGAGCGACTCGAAGTCGCCCCCGCTTAAACGGCGGCCGCTATCCCTTGGGCAGCGTCGGCGCCTTCAGCCAGCTAGAGGAGCTTGATCTGTGTCCCCGGGTCGGGGCTGAGCAATAGAGCCTCCCAATGAGCAGAGTCGGTAATGAACTGGCTCGCGGGTAGGGACTGCGGGCAGTTCCAGATCATATGATTTAGATCGGCTTTCGCATCACAATTTTCGCATTTGTCTGAGTAGAGTCCTTCCGAATAGAAGCTACACAATTGGGGATTTGGATAGGTGATATGGCTGTCACAGTTCGAGCGCAATGCACCGGGAGCACGGAGGCGTTCGGCCGTCCACACACTGCCTGTACGGAGGCGGAGGTGGAGACGCGCGTGTAGTGAATACGGTGCTGCCTTAGTAGGTTGCTTTACAGACAAGTACTGTGCTGTCCATTCCTTTCGAGTGTACACCAATATATGAGAGACAGGCATTTCCTTTGAAACCAATTTTGACGGAGCGGTTCGGGTATCCACCGAAATATGAGAAACAGGCGTCGTTTCTTTCCTTGAAAAGCAATTTTCTTTTCATTTTCCTTCTCTTACGGCGCGGTTCGGGTGTCTACCGAGACATGAGTGTTTCCTGGCACAATGTTTGTCTTTTATTTACTGTTTCTTATTTTTAATATTTTATTTCTTTCGTTTTTTTTTATCTCGTTCCTGTGCTTAATTTTATTCTTTTTTTAACCACGGTGTCGGCGGCCACCTGCGCTGCGTGTGACGTCACTCGGTTCCGCGCATGCGCAGAATATGGCTTTTGCGGCATACCCGGCATACGCGAAGCTCGGCTCCGACCCTCGTAGTGAAGCTTTTCGCTTCAAAACCGTCGGCATAGTTGTAGTATAGTCAGCACCGCGTGTCGAAAATAATCGGGGGCTGCGTAAATAATGCAGCAGAATGTTCCGAATAGTGTCATACGATTCAGCGCTTCGTGCAGCATAAACTTACCAGTTAGAGCCTAACTCGCGGCAGGAACTCGAACCGACGATTATAATCGGGCAAACCGGCGACCTACAATCAGCGGCTGCGTGAAAAAAAAAATCGTATTATGCGCGGTTCGGGTGTCCACTAAAAAAAAATATACGAGGAACTTTAGCGGCTAAAGTGGTGAAAGGCGAAAGCCTGAGTGCTGCATTCTGCTACGCGATTAGTCACTTGACATTCTCTTGGTGCATTAATTAGTTTAGTTTAGTTTATGGGGTTTAACGTCCCAAAGCGACTAAGGCTATGAGAGACGCCGTAGTGGAGGGCTCCGGAAATTTCGACCACCTGGGGTTCTTTAACGTGCACTGACATCGCACAGTACACGGGCCTCTAGAATTTCTCCTCCAAAGAAATTCTAGCCGCCGCGGCCGGGATCGAACCCGCGTCTTTTGGGTCAGCAGCCGAGCACCATAGCCGCTGAGCCACCGCGGCGGCCTTGGTGCATTAATTAACTGCCAATTAATGACTCTTAAGCTTCGCCTTTAGGAGTGGATTGCGACAGCGTGTTGTAGCACTGCCAGGGAGTCCACGGAACGCCACCACCCGTTCGGCGCGATGCGTTGCCCTTTGAACGCAATGCTTTTTGAGGAAAGGCAATGGCGCTGTAATTCTCTGTCATCTCGGTGGACACCCGAACCGCACCGTACAGGAAGGGAGGAAGTGGGAGTGAAAGAAGAAAGAGGGGCCGTAATGAATAAAATGAAAATTGTATTTGAGGCTAGGAAATTGTGCAGTAATTGTCTCACATATTTCGGTGGACACCCGTCAAAATTCGCGCGCAGTGACGTCACGACCATTTCGACCAATCTGAAACGCGGATAAATTTGCTAACACGTCTTGGTCACGACAGTATGAGCCATTAAAGGCTTTCGCCTTAAAAAGATTCGATTTGTCCAACGGGCAAGGCATCGCGCCGAACGGGTGGTGGCGTTCCGTGGACTCCCTGGCAGCGCTACGACACGCTGTAGCGTTCCAAAGCCTAGCCAAAGCAAAGCCTAAGCGTCCTCCAATATTTTTTTTTAATTTGTGGTGTTCATCAATGGAGATCGTGAATATTTTATCGCTTTAAGATGATTGATTATAAAAGCAGAAACACATGCCGCCAGTGGGAACCGAACCCATGACCTCCTAATTACGCTTCCGGTGCTCTACCAGCTGAGCTACGCAGTCGACCACCGCACGCGCAATGCGAAGGTTGTGGGTTCGGTTCCCACCGGCGGCATGTGGTTGTTTTTTCGTCTGTTTTTCTAATCAATTATCCTGGAGCGATAAAATATTCACTAATAATTGTATTAATGAACACCACAAATTAAAAAAAAATCTCCTATGCTCCTTGGTTTCCGTGGCTGTTGGCTTCTGTCACATGTATAGTAACGTTTTAAGAGTCGCTCCAAAAAAAAAAAAGGAAACATGCAACTGTGAAATCAGGTGTCGAATTGAAAACAATTCTCGGGAACTCTTTGCTTGATGAATGCGGTGTGAGTGACGCCAGTGTGTGATGCAATTTTTTTTAGTGAAAGCTACTCAATTTCTTCCAAGGTCTGGCATGGCTGGTTTTGGTATTAGGCTACAAACAAGCTGCAACTGCAAGCAGTATGTTTTGGCCAGCTGGTTGGTTCAGCATCACATTGGAGAAGAAACAGCACAAAAGACTGCGCAAGACATGGCGACATTTTGTATAGGTGGGTCGAGAAAAAACTGGAAGTCGGCTTCCCTGCAAACCAAAATCTCGTTCACCATGGCAGCACGGCTTGTCCGGCGAGCTGAAGTTCGGTGCAGCACTGGAGATTTCTGTTGCACAGCTACGCTTCATCCCTTTACAGCGACAAAGAATAGGTTGGGGCAACCGAGAAGAAAATAAAAATAACCTTTACCGCGACAGTAGCACAGGACAGAAGCGTGCACGCGAAAGGTGCTCGACATTACTCTGACTCCAGGCGTCTCTAGCGCTGCACCTAATTTCTTGCAATTCACTACAGCACTCAAAAAACAAACAGATGGATAAGATGGGTTTCAAATGAAGTCATGGGTGTCATCTTTGGGTACTAAGGCTAACTTCTGCAATGTACGCGCCGTCACGGCGGCTCGATGATGATGATGATGATGAAAAGCCTTTATTTAATAAAAGAGGTGAGGCTTTCTTAAAGAGCCCCGCAATGGGTGGAGTCCCTATTCCGGGACCCCATTGGTCGAAGCCGCCAGCTTAGCCCTCTTGACCAAAGCCTTTTGGGCCTGAAGGTCCGAGCAGCCAAGCAGGGCCGCCTCCCATTCCTCTCTGGTAGGGTTGGGGTGGGGGGAGAGAGCTGAGTTGCGCTGGCAAGCCCAAACCATGTGGTAGGTGTCAGCCACCTCGCCACAGTGTTTGCACCTGCCAGTGAACGCGGGATCGAAATGTTTTAATACTGCCGGGCACAGCATTGTGATGAAGCGACCATTGTGACGAAGGGCCAGAGCGACGAAGTTTCAACAAGTTTGAAAACTTTCGCTGCAACGCGCCGCTCATTCGCTCGGTCGGTCGCTGGCATGTGAACCACACTTGAGGAAAACAGTCGGGCTTTCGCCACACTTACAGGACCTAAACATGGCGATCTGATAACTTTCGTCCGCTTACACGCTCATCAGTATATATTGTAAGCGATTGGATGACGCAATTGCCCATAGGCGCTATTCTCCCGCCCAGACGGCGGCAGTCGTCTCCTCGAGTGGCGCTCACGTGAATCTGGCTCGGTCGGTCCTGAGTGCATACCGCATCGCCTGCCTATCCTCTTTCCTCTCTTTCCGGCGCCGTCTGTACGCCGTTTGTGTTTGTGATGGTTGTTTTTCGCGAGTGTGCGGTACGTCGAATCATCAGCGCGGATTGTGTGGTGCGCGAGCGAACTGAGCGGACGTGCGTGGGACAGTGCGAGCCCTATTGAAGTGCGCGAACAAGAATTGAGTTGTAACTGCAATTGAGTTGTAACTGTAACACGCAAATTAGTGAGAATAAACAACGGATATATGTTCGTCGAGTGTCATTACTCACTCCCCCTCCCCTACCGTTTTTGTCATCTCTAACAATATGTAGGCGCAACGTAGTATGTGTGATAATATATCAGTTCAAGTCAGCGCTGTTGTGGCACATACCAACTAGCCCGGCTATTAGTCTTGATAATTTACGCCACCAAAACAGGCGAGGCCGCCATGGTGAAGGGGGTTTTCGCTATGCGGTGTAGCCAGTTTTCTTGCAACCTACTTGCCCCTTATTTTCTGCTGTATTCTTTCCAACATTACTACGAGGACAATGAAGCGATGGTACAAACACAAGCGTTGCGTTTATCCCTTCCTATCACCGTCCTTGTATTCGGGCTGGCTTTTAGGCCGATGTGCTCAAGTTTGACCATTCAGCCATCAAGTTGGCTGCCGCTTCCACTTCGATGCATTGCATGCGATGCACGTTTACATGAATCCGATAGCAGCACACTGAATTTCCTAGCGTATTTCTATCGTTGAGCTGATGCGTCGTTGTTCGCCCGTATGGTACCTGTACGGCGTCGAGTCTCACGTCTCGTCAGCGCTCTGTACTTTCTTCTCCTTCTTCTTCCTGTGTTGTGTTCGCGCTGCTCATACATATGGATGGTGTTATTCAGGTGCATGGTGACGTGCACGCAGTGTCGCATCTTCGCAGTGCATGCCGGGAAAGGATCATTCGCCGCCATCTTGTGCGCCGTGCGCAGTGAGCTATGGAAAAAAAAATGATAGGTGTAACGTGAAGAAGCAGGAGGAGTGGATGAGGGAACAAACGCGGGTTAGTGACATCCTAGTTGAAATCGAGAGAAGGAAATGGGCTTGGGCAGGGCATGTAATGCGAAGGCAAGATAACCGCTGGTCATTAAGGGTAACGGAGTGGATTCCAGGAGAAGGCAAACGTAGCAGAAAGTTAGTTAGGTGGGCGGACCGGATTAAGAAGTTTGTGGGGATACGGTAGTTACAACTGGCAAAAGGACAGGGTTAATTGGGGAGACATGGGAGCCCTGCAGTGGGTGTAGTCAGGCTGATGATGATGTTGGACTGCGGCCAGAGCAGATGGCATGCAGGTGCGCCTTCCTGTAATCCATAGAGTGACTCTACTAATACCCAATGCGACTCACCACCTGTTTGCATGAACCGGGGAAGTCGACTTGCCTTTTTCGATCTGCGCCCTCTTGAAGGACATATGCGATGTTAGTGCACGTTAAAGCACCCCGTGTGGTTGAAATTAACCTGCAGGCCTCAAATGCGCAGTCTTTCATAGCCCACGTGCTGTTTTGGAACATTAAACCCCGCGTGACATATAAGCATGCCCGATCTAGGCTGTCTGATAGTTGCTCTGGTAGCCTTGCTTACTCCGTGTAGTGCCGATTAGTTCTCTGCTGACATGAGCAGCTTCAAACATGTGACTCATTCTGAGACCGTGTATCCGTTTTGATGCGACAGCGTTAAAAGTTTTATAGGGGAAGAAAATGTGGCTGGGCCGCAAAATTCTCGCATTGGCTCAAAGGAAGTGACGTCAACAGACGGGGCAATTCCCGCTGGCTGGAGAGGAGTGACGTAACCATGCCGCATAATTTTTTGTTTTTATTCAAGTTACTCACAGGCTCCTTTACATTGGAGCATTGTGTGAGTGGGGCAGTACATAGAAGTTAGAGTACAGCGTAAAAAAAAAACACACAAAAAAAACAAAAAAACGACAGAAGAGAAACTTTATACAATAGTTAGCAAGAGGCACTCAGTAGAATACAAATAAAGTAATACAATACACAATAATTACATGTTTCAAAATGTGGCAACATGGAAATGGAACACGATTTGGCAGTGAGGCTAAAAAGTGCACAGGTTAGTTCACACTAAGCAGCAATAAAACAGATTTTTCGCAAGAATACAGAGAACTGAGACACTAGGCGAGGATTGCGGTTATTTTATCACGAAACGTAGCAGGATTTCTGGTATTAGTAGCATCGTCAGGAAGGCTGTTCCAATAGTTTATGGCACGTGGGAGGGCAAACATGTTGAATGCTTTTGTATGACCAAAAATACGCGTAAAGCTGCTATGATTATGGAGGCGATGAGATGTGCGACATGGCCGTGACAAAGGTAATGTGTGGCTGTGAAGACTGAAAAGCAAAGAAGTGCTACGGTACGACGTGATTCTAAAGACTCAAGTGATAGCGATAACTTGATCTTAGTGACGCTGGAATGCCGGTTATAATCGCGAGCGATGAAGCGTGCAGCACGGTTCTGTATAGATTCGAGATGACTGTTAGATACGCTTGGTGGGGTGACCAGATGGGTGATGCAAATTCTAGTTGTGGGCGGACAAACGTCTGGTAGGCTAGTTTTCGAGTGTCAGATGGTGCACCATGAAGGTTACGCTCTAAGTATCCAAGGGTTCGTGAAGCCTTAGCTGTAATTTTATTAATGTGTGTCGAGCAGGAAAGGTTTTGATTTAGGTGAATGCCGAATTCCTATTGGCTGGAGGGAAGTGACGTTACTGCCGGCAAAGGCAGCAGTAGCTTCTAATTCTATCGCATTGTGTTAATGAGGGGTCATTATAAGAACAATAAATAACTGCGCAAAAATGAGGCGACACGAATATCCGACTTTTTTTTTATCGATTCAGGAAAGTACCCCCGTACAACTGTTAGCGCAAAATATTCTGCGGGTCAAATGCAATTTCGGTGTGAAATTTCAGCTCGCAGAAATCGCCAATTGAGCTGAGAGAAGCATTCTACGGCGCGCGTTTAATTGCGGAACGCGCGGTAGATGTCACGCTAACTGCGGCTCTCGGGAAGGTAAACCGAGACAAAGATTTGGATATCCGCGTCCATGGGGTCTGATCGGTCGCCGCGATGGATTATGTTTTCGAAACACGACCAGGGGGTTTCTTTTGCTCTATCTTTCCTTTCAACCTGAAGTGCTCTAAAAGCGCCCAGCTTATGTCTTCTAGTCGCACATATCTTCGGTAACACAAAAAGAGAGAAGGGAAGTAGGGATATGGGGGAAGAGAGGGTGGGGAGAATAGAGAGAGCTGCGCAATGGAAGCGTGACTCAGCAAGCAATGCAGCTGCCAAGTGGCGCGGCCTGTTCCTGTGAGAAAAGGACGCGTGGACAAAGAAAGCAAAAGAAAAAAGAATCTGGGAGGGGAGGTTGTTTGCCTCCATTGAAAGCGCTGCCCTTCCCTCACATCGCCTCCCTTTTAGGAGCCAGGAGAAGCGCCATTCAAAGCGCCGACGTTTAGGACAGCCCGCACGGTATGCTCCTGCCTTTGACGCAGCCCCGGGTTGAGAGGAGGCAGAGGTATCCTGCGTGGGAATGCGGCGCCCTTTGTGACATGGAATAAGGGCGTGGGAAGAAAAGGGAAGGGTAGGTAGTGTTTTTTTGTTATATATACATATATATATACAGAAGTTGAGTGGATACTTTTCCTCATGCTCCTAATTAACTAAAATCAATCAGTAAACGTTAAGAGCCCCCACCACAGCTAGCGTGCATGCTAATGTTGTGAACTCGCAGGGGGTCTCATTCGTATAGACTACTCAATTAGGTGGAATTCTAGCACGCGCGTGTTTCCAGATAGTATTCGCTTCCAAATTTGCAACTCAATACAAGCATGATTACGCGTGCAAGGCGATGGAGATCGACACAAAAACCTTCCCAGTGAGACGCACGCACGTGTTATATATGGTGTTTCTTCCATTTCGATAGCCGAAATCGATAAGGGAAGAGCTTATCAGCTCCGCCTGACGCTGCCACTGGCAGACGAAGTGTCGTATGCGTCATTCGCGTCAGAAGACACTCAACGTTTAGAAGGGTTGTGGATCGGGCTAGTTGGTGCAGATTTGACATTTTTCGAAGCGCTACAAGAACAAGGACGCAGAGGGAACAGCGTTTGTCCTTGTCTGTTCCCTCTGCGTCCTTGTTCTTGTAGCGCTTCGAAAAATGTCAAAACATTCAACGTGTTGCGCGTGCACTAACACGCGTCCTATGAAAATTCTAAATATATATATAGTCGGATACAACTTAGGTCTGCAGTGAAGCTCCGCCCACATTCAGCCTCCGCGCACAAAATTCCTCCACGACAAAAAAGTAGTCCGCTGGTTAAACGTTTCTTGTCATGTAAATAAGAAGCTTACCACAAGAAAAAGATTATGAGCTCTATAATTTTGACACCTGGATTGTTTGATAAAGTCAAACATTAAAAAGCTCATTTCGCTTACTGTAGCGATTGGCCAGCGGAGTAATACAGGAGGCTGCGGACCGCGGCCCAGTGTTAGCAGCTGCTGTTTTTTTAAGTTGTATCCTACTATAGGGTTCTTCGTTTTCGGGTTTTGTATTTCTTGAAATCGGGCGCTCTCTTTCAACTTAGTAATGGGGGATAAATCGAGTTTTTTGTGGAAACATTCCGAAATTCAGATTTTTTCGGGTTAAATTTACAAACTGCAATAATTTATTCATCTTTTTTTAATCGGAGCGCAGCAATTGGGGCTACTATATATTTCAGGCTGGTAAGCGGGGAAAAATCGGAGTTGTAAAAATATATTCTGGAATTCGACGTTTCTTTAGTAATTGATAATTACTGGCAGTAAAGAGCATAGATCAGTCCTGGGATATTAAACATATTATTCACACAAGCTGGTCGACGACTATTGACACGTCCTTGTGAACATACCTAATCATCTGCGTGCACAGCATTTCGGTTGGCATAGGAGACCTGTCCGCTCTTTGGAGGTACCTCGGCTGAGAGAACGCCCTGTCAGCATCGCAGCTGCCATTAGCTATGCATGACGTTGTCAACGGGGCATTTGCTAGCCCAGGGAAGCGCACAGCTGCATCCTGCGACTCGTGCCAATAGTTCATGACTTCAACACCTGTATTAGGGGCTTGCTTCCAGAAAGTATATTGGTTAAACTCCTCGCGAAGCGGGTCTAAATTGTCAGTCACGGAAATCAAGAGAGGTTGGTAGTCAGCAAACGAATGACGCAGCAGCCGCTTCTCGTATGGATCCACTGCGCCTCCCAATTTTTGTTTGCCTCATGAAGTGGCAGTGACTACCTGTATCGCAAATTGCAGGCGGCAACCGCGGGATGGTCTAAAAAGAAATGTCTGCCTCTCCCGTAACCGAGAGTAGAGTAAGCATGAAATGTTTACGGGCGTAACACGAAGCGTACGCGGACACGACGAGACGCAGGCCCGACAAGAATGTGTATGCAGCGCGTTCGAAACTGTCTAAAGTGCGCAGAGGCGAAAGCCTTTACCGCACCACTTTGACTGCCTCTGTGGCACTGGTGACGACACCACTGGATGACGTCACACACAATGACGAAGTAATTACTAATTAGTGCATAATTACTGATTAATGACTAAATACTAATTAACTGCTAATTAACGACGCTTAAGCTTCGACTTTAGGAGTGGAACGCGACAGCGTGTTGTAGCGCTGCCAGGCAGTCCACGGAACGCCACCACCCGTTCGGCGCGATGCCCTGCCCTTTGTACGCGACGCTTTTTAAAGAAAGGAATCTACACAGTAATTCTCTGTCATCTCGGTGGACACCCGAACCGCACCGCACATGAAGGCAGGAATGCCACCACCCGTTCGGCGCGATGCCTTGCCCTTTGAACGCAATGCTTTTTGAGGAAAGGAAGTGGCGCAGTAATTCTCTACATTCTAGGTGGACACCCGAACCACACCATACAGGAAGGGAGGAACGCCACCAACCGTTCGGAGCGAAGCTACCGGCGCTTGTATGCCGGTACTGTAGGAGGGCTTAGTGAGTCTCGAATCTCGTACCTACGATGCCCGGATGCTCTTGTTTCAGTGGCCGGATGAGTGGAATTCAGTGCCCGGATGTTGGCTCTCGGTCTCGGCGTGACGTCACCACACTGCCGACAACGGGAGCTAAAAGCATTTCGTGCTTAAAAATTTGGGCAACTCAGTTTTCGTGGGAGAGGTGGTTGAGGGCGGGTGAGCTTGAAATTATGCGAGGGAGAGAGTAAAAGAAAGAAGGAAAAATGTAGGAATAGCAAAATGGAAGTACCCAAATATATTGTAAAAAGGGCATTACGAAAGCTTATGATGGTAGGCGTTTTGTTCCCAGAAGAAAATTTTGAACGGCAGAGCAAACATTCCCATTGGTATGCCCAAGCATAGAAGCGCAAAGGGATAGAACAGCCGCAGAAGGCAGGCGCAAACTGAGTTTCTGCAATGGAACTTCTAACGGTCGCCTCCTTAGCGATGAGTGGACAGTCGAGAAGAAAGTGCTCTACTCTTTCCGGTTCAGCACAATACGGACAAAACGGGAGATCGCAAGACCAGGCCTGTAAACTGTTGTTGTTGTTGATGTTGTTATTGTTGTTAGCCTTTGAAAAGATGGCACATACCCACACTGTGGGACCGGCCAAGAATCGGGAGGCAGAGGTTGCTCACCTGTACAGAATAAAGACAAAAAAAAGCATGCGGGAGAGCAACACCGGTGGATTCTACCTCAAGGAGGGCATGGACTGAAAAAGATAAGAGTTTGGATGAAAAATAGAGAGGGAGAGAGAGAAAATGAATAATTGGTTAATTCGAAATAGAGTAATGCATAGAAAAGAAAATACTGTAAGCTTTAGCTAGGCAGTATATAGATGAGATTCCAGCAAGAAATTTTGAACAGCGTCACAAACAGACCTGTGGCTGAACCCAAGCGTGGTGGCACCAAATGATAGCCTGGCCTGTGTCAACTTTCCCTGTCGGCCGCCTTTTGTCCGCGCGCCAACTGTGGGCAGAGCATAGTTCCGTGGGCACAGTTGTCCCAAAAATTGAGAAAAATCGGTCTTCACTCGATTTTGTAGGAACACGCTCGGGGTGCAAAAATGGGGTGAAATCGAGTTTTACCGGATAACGAAGAAACTTAAGTACGTAGTCTGGTAATGAGACCGCTTCCATAGTTCCCAATATAAACATGCGCGTTAGCCGCAGTGGCTAAAAACGTTATTAATTCGCGTTAGTTAATCAGGCGATTGATGACGACAATTAGGCTCTCTCTTTGCGTCCACCTTGTCGTAAACCTCCGTGAGAAAACAGCTTCCATGCATTCCGCTTTGTTTTCAATTAAATCCTGAGCATCTAATTCTGTACCTTCCGATAATCATTTTATCAACCGCGGTTGCGGCCGCCCATCTTTAAGAGTCGTCTGCATACTACGGCAGACGACTCTTAAAGATGGGCGGCCGCAACCGCGGTTGATAAAATGATTATCGGAAGGTACAGAATTAGATGCTCAGGATTTAATTGAAAACAAAGCGGAATGCATGGAAGCTGTTTTCTCACGGAGGTATGCTGGCGACATGCCGTGACGATTTCTTCTTTTTGAAGATGTCCTGTCTCAAGTGAGGTGATGGACGGCGTCAAAGAAATATGCGCATGTCCGAACTGCCAGTCCCAACAAAGTTATCATCATCATCAGCCTGACTACGCCCACTGCAGGACAAAGGTCTCTCCCATGTCTCTCCAATTAACCCCGTCCTTTGCGGGGATACGGCCATCGTATCCCCGCAAACGAGGCGCTCGATGGCGCCTCTACAGGTAGTGATCACCGTTTTCTTGCTATCTAACTTCGAATCTTGCGTCCGGTCTTCCCAGCCTTCACCTCCGGGATTCCCCTTCCGTACACGCGCCACCGACACAACGCACTCTCGCGTCCCAGGGTGGAACCGGTTCTGGCTCGGAGAGCGGTTCCCGGTCGCGCCGAAACGTCCCAGCCAGCCGTGCGAGCCGTCGCAAGCGAGCGGAAACCGGTGCGACATCGCGTGGGCGTTATTTCATTTGTGTGGTTTTATTGCAGCAAAGCATTCTGACGCTTCCACGCCACTTTTTCACCCACGTCCGCATGAGCCCGAGCTTCGCGATAACGCCTTTGCGCTCACACTTGCAGGGCTACTTCAGTAAGGCATATTGACGGGCTAGTCGGTTTTGCAACTTGAAACTTAGAAAAAACCACCTGGGCGCAAATAATTTCACAAGGACCAAAAGAGACGAGGAGACAACGGACAGGCGCCTGTCCGTTGTCTCCTCGTCTCTTTTCGTGTTCTTGTGAAATTATTTGCGCCTATGTGGTTTTTTCCAAGTTTCAAGTTGCAGGGCTACTACCTCGTTAATAATACAGCTGCAAGATTTCTGATAAAAATGCTCATTTATTTATTTACGAATTTATTTACTTGTCAAGTGTACACAGCATACTTGGCGAAAGTTGACGAGAAGGTAAACAATCAGACCGCATGGTTTCGCATGCCATTTCTGCCTTGAAGGGTGAGGCCGTTCTGACAGAGCATTGCCAAACCATACAATGGACAAACGGTGCCTGCAGCGCACCTAACAAGAAATAGGAGAATTTTTTAACACAATTTTTAAACCCCACCACACATCGACCTTACCCGCCAAGGCCCGGCGTTGCGCCAAGGGGAGGTATGTCCTATATTCGGTAAATTGTCTCCTTTGTGTCCACAAAAGAACATTGGTCATAGCTTTGTGTTGTGTCATGGTGTCGTGTTTAAGAAAAAATAGTGTTCATAAAAATGAGATTGAGACCTCGCCTTTCACTATAAGATTTCTGCCCCTAACGAACTGTGTGGTCTTTCTGTGTTCATAGCGGTATTTATCATATATGGAAAATCCGCTTGATGGATCGTCAAACAGAATCGCCGTATTCAGAACTCGAACAGCCCCCCCCCCCCCCCCCCCCCCCCCGGCCTTCTGGATGCACGCTTCTGTTAGAATGTGCGAGACATTTGGACCAGAGGCAGAGTGTTCAATCTAGTAGAGGAAACATGATATTTCCGCTCCTTCGTCATGAGCAGAAAGAGTAGAGAAGCGACAAAACATTTCTTCTTTTTAATTGTTCCTTTTTCTTTTCTCTCGATTCTCTGCATATATATTTAAGTCTTAATTCCACTTTTTTTTATTTCCGCCTGTCTTCCCACGCCGTGGGTGATGTGGATACCCCAAGGCGACTCTCGGCTGAGCGAACAAAGGCCACACTGCTTCGTTTTTGTGTCCACCCCGCCTCACGCTTTTGGCCAAACATGCTGATGTCTCAACAGAACACATTCGACAGAGGTCTGTCTGGTCAGGAAAGGAAAGAGGTCTGTCTGGTGAGGCAACGAGACTAAGAAGAATATGTAGCGACGACGACAACTACCTGAAACACCTCCACTCGCTAAAAAACACACTAATCATCAGAAACCATCCACAGACAACCCTTAATAATGCGTTCCAACGAGCAACCACTTTGAAACGAGATGTAGTTCTTAAAAAACGAACAAAAGCTAACAGTCAACGACCTCCTGCACTTATAACGAAATACTCAAACGCGCTTCCAAACATAAACAATATCCTGCGGAAATACCACCCCATTTTAACTGGTAACGAGCGTCTCAAGAAAATATTTCCCGACGCACCAAGGGTAACATACAGACGCAACACAAACCTGAAGGACATCCTGGTACATGCTAGGCTCGGTAAGAAACCACCACCGACAGTAACTTCATGCTCTCGACCTAGATGCAAGACATGCAAACATTTACAAAGGGGCACTACGGTTAAAGGTACAGCAAGCGATTTCAGTTTCGATATAAAGACCAGTTTTGACTGCACATCGTCCAATATTATCTACATGCTCCAGTGCTCCTTCTGCCAGAAACAATATATCGGAGAAACCGGGCAAACAATGAGTGCCAGATTAAACGGGCACCGGGCTGACACAACACGGAATGAACATAAGGCAGTGTCGACCCATTTTAATCAACGCCATCACAAATTCGACGAACTCAAATTGTTCATTCTTCAGTCAGGCTTCAAATCGACTAGGGACAGAAAATAGAGAAGCATTCCTAATCCACAAATTTAAAACACTGCAACCAACAGGGATTAACATGTCCAGAGGAAGCCTGGAATCTCTCAGGTACATTCCAGGGTTGGCATAATTTTAAATTAACAAATGTCTTGCAGGCGGTCAGACCATTTCCTAGAACCTCGCATAAGTATATTATCGCTCTTTGCACCCTTCCCACGTCATATCTTTCACCCCATTTCCGGCCTTCTCACCCTCTCCCTTTGTTCACCTTTTTTTTCTCCTAATCCTCTATCAGTTCTCGGAAACCATAACATTCCTGTTACCCCCTCCGCCCCACCTTTTGGCTTTCTCTGAACTCGAGCCATTCCCCCCTCCCCCTGCCTTGTCCTTCCTTGGAAATGCCCCTCCTTCCAGTGCCAGCCTATTTTGTTTGCCTTGTTCTCATTTCCCTGTACCACGCTGACTAATCCTCGTATCTGAGTTTTTCAGGTCCACCCAGCGCCTCCCCCCCGTCGCAGCCCCTTCAAAGCCTTTGTTCATTACAAACCCCCCGGATATAAGTTTTTCCACTATTGCAGCTTAACGAATCAAGATTCACCTCCCTCCCCTTCCTGACACGCATCCCCTCTCACACCTCTTTCCTTCCCCATCCCCGGGGCCTTCCTCCTCGGAGCGAAGGCCCTATTTAATCCCTGCCAATGATGAACGCTTTGCCCAGACGAAGACAAGTCCCCTTGTCGAAACGTTGGCTCAAGCAACCTGAGGTTTTCCCCTCCCTTGTTCATTTTGTGATCGCCAAGGACCACCTACCACCCCTCTCTATACCATGAATTCTGGACAGAAGCATTTTTGAGTGGGAAACTGGTTATGAACGCAGATTTTTTCATATAATGTTGTATTTCTCTGTAACCATGATATCCACAGATCACCCGGCGGAAGTCTTGATTTTTTTTCTATTAACGTTTTCCTACATATGAGAAGAATGGACCACTACCTCCAATATTTCCATAACAGTGTCTTACAATTTTCGAAATTTTTGTTAGAGAATGTTTGACATGTTCTGCAAGTTGTCATCGAAATGGATACACCTCATGAATGCAGCGGCGAATGCCCCTCGATGGAAGCCCTCCAAGCAGTGGCGTGAACCGAGGGCAGGCAGGAAAGGATACGGTCCCCACTTCAACCCTCCACACCTCTAGCTTGAACAACGAACAACCCACTCCCCAGGGCGCGGGGACAAAGGACCCTCTTCTTGCCTTTCCTACCAAAAAAATTCAGGGGGCCCTTTGTTGACCTAAACTGCGGTGAGGCGAAAGCCTTTAGCGCGGTGTTGCTGCTTGTGTCACTGATGCGTTATTAAGACGTTAATTGAGTACACAATTGTTTGTGAATCTTAAATGCTGGAGACACTAGAGGGCGTTTGGGAGGCATCCGTCTGATTCGACGCCTTTCTGCAAACACTCTCCAGCGTCCTGTAGACAAGGAGGACTACATATGCGTTGGAAGGTATTAGCGTACCCATTAGCACGTTCGGCTGCGGAGCGGAAGGATGCTGGTTCGAATCCCATCGGGTACAAAGATTCTAGTCTGACTAAAAAAGCGTAACACCTCTGCTGACGACAACCTTCTGTGGACAACAATGAGGCATTAAAGGCTTTCGGATTCTTTTTTTCTGTAAATTATTTCTACTTATACATGCAGTATGTTTTCCTTAATGTGCCACATTAGCAAATGTCTGACTTCGTATTGAAATTGGTATAATAATGAACTTTGAAATATTGTCTCTCCTGCATCTGGAATGTGCACTGAACATCTAATGTAATATGCTCATTGATGACTGACTGCACTATTGCAATACTAACTTCTTGTCTATCTATTTGATTTGTATTGCGTGTCCTCATGGATGAACATGTCAGCTTCGATTTTATATTTATTTTTTCTCCCTTGAGTTTGTATCACCACGCTAGCCTGCCTTGTTATGGTCTCTTGGGCCCAGTCAGGCTGCCTCGAGCAGCTTTTTGCCCAAGAGTTCCTACAATGCATATGGTGAAATAAACGAATTGAATGGAATTGAATTGGTCTGACTAAAAAAGTATGATACCTCTGCTGTCGAGAACAACCTTCTGTCGACAACAATGAGGCATTAAAGGCTTTCGCCATAAAAATCCTTCGCAATAAGGGCTCCCTGGGCGCTGCCATATTGTTCACTGGACTGTCGTGAGCAACTCGCGCCAGCACGGTGGAAGTGGCGGTGCAACCCATAGAGTTTCTTACTATTACCTAGAGGGAAAGCTGGCAGCCCGTCTATGGGAGTTTGCATGGCGACCCCTCGAGACCACTTCAGCCACCATGGGCGCTCAAAGCATCATGGGGCGGTGAGCTACTTGTTGCGGAACTGCAACTTTTGGCCAAAAAATAATAGAAAAATAAAGCTGTTTGATAACTACAAACGTCCTAACATTCAATATCTGGTCTAATGATTGCAACAAACGAGCAGAAAAGCATTTAAGTGCAAAGTTTGCCCAAAATAAGAGACGACTCGCTCTCCTATTGGCCAAGTAGTGAACACTACAAAAACTGATATTTCGTAATTAACAGGCGCACTTTTAAAAGTAAATATGTTTTCAAAAAAAATGTTGTTGCTTAGATACTTCAAGAGGTTTTTTAATGGCATTTCGGAAAAGTGAAACCTTTTATTGGCGTCGTCTGTCGTCGCGTTTTCACTACTATGGGTTTTGCCCACTGCGTTCGCGCGAAAGTTGTCTGCGCACACACGAACAGCGTTTTCGGAATGGAACGTCTTAGTAGTGTCACTCCATGTTCCCAAAAAATTACGACTGTTCCGCAACAAGTAGCTCACCGCCCCATGATGCTTTGGGCGTCCATGGTGGCTGAAGTGCAGCGCCGCCAGCTTTCCCTCTAGGTAACAGTGAGAAACTCTATGGTGCAACCGGTCTCCAACAGTCCAGAGAGGAGACGTTTCGACAACTCCCTCGCCCGATGCAAAAGTCGCGGGTTTCTGTCGTGACAGTCGGTCGCCACCATTTTCTGCAGGGCTTCCTGTGAGGGGTATTTGCCGATGCATTCTCGACTTGCGTGCAATTGTGGTTACAGTGCTGAAATTTGCTTCCCGTAGGTATAGAGTGGCCACTTACGCCCACATTCTAGGAAACTAATTCGCGATATCCTTGTGACACGTGCCCTTCTTTCATTCAAAGCGAGCGTCAAAGCAAGCAAGCGCGAGACTAAATGGCCACTGAGCTGACAAAGAAATGAACGCCCTAAGGCAGTGTAGGGACATTTTTTAATGAACGTGGTCACAACTTCGATGAACTTAATCTATTCATTCTCCAATCAAGCTTTAAACCTGCAAGGGATAGAAAATGCAGAAACGAATTCCTAAAGCACAAATTTAATACCGTACAACCGGCAGATGATGATGAAAAGCCTTTATTTAATAAAAGAGGTGAGGCTTTCTTAAAGAGCCCCGCAATGGGTGGAGTCCCTATTCCGGGACCCCATTGGTCGAAGCCGCCAGCTTAGCCCTCTTGACCAAAGCCTTTTGGGCCTGAAGGTCCGAGCAGCCAAGCAGGGCCGCCTCCCATTCCTCTCTGGTAGGGTTGGGGTGGGGGGAGAGAGCTGAGTTGCGCTGGCAAGCCCAAACCATGTGGTAGGTGTCAGCCACCTCGCCACAGTGTTTGCACCTGCCAGTGAACGCGGGATCGAAGTGTTTTAATACTGCCGGGCACAGCATTGTATTAGTGAATAGTCTAAGTAGAACGCGTTCGTTTGCTTTCCCCAGTCCCTTTGCAGGGGCTGGGTACACGCGGTGCCTATCCTTATAATAAGATGTTATGTCTTTGAACGAGAGTAAAGAGCCACCTTCAGGTTTCAGGTGCTCAGGAGCCAATGGGAACGCCCGGTGAATGAGTGCTCGGGCCGCCGCGTCTGCAGCTTCGTTTCCTGCTAGGCCCTGATGGCCCGGAGTCCAAACTATGCAGCGGGGAGTAGGATCGGTGTCTCGGCTGCAGTTCCTTAGTATTCGTTCAGCTAGTGGAGTTATCCAGCCAGTCTCATAATTTTTACACGCCGAACGCGAATCTGTTATGATGTGTTTTGATTTGGTATCAGAAGCAGCTAGGGCGATAGCAACATCTTCAGCTTGTGTTGTGCCTGGGGCTTGAAAGGACAGACCATCCACCTGTATTTCTTGATGTATGACCGCGGCAGTGTACCACCCCCCGTGGGTCGGCCCGGCTACATCTACGTAGTAGACACCTTGCTTGTTGCCATAGTGGCGCGCTAAGGCTTCCGCCCTAGCCTGGCGACGACCACTATGGTCTTCCTTATCCATCTTAGTGGGGAGGGGTCGAACTCTGACGGCGCGTCTCCAGAGTTCGGGCACTCGGACCCGCTCCTGAATGTGGAAATCGTGTTGGATGTGAAGCCGGGCTAGCAAGTCCCGGCCCGACTTCGTTTGGGCTAGCCTCGTGTATTAATTTGTGAGATGGGCTTCCTTGAGCTCCTGAAAGGTGTTCACCACTCCCAATGCAAGAAGTCTCGCATTGGAGGTGCAGACAGGAAGGTCAAGTGCCCTCTTCGTCATTTCACGGAGTATTACCTCAACTTTGTCTTCGTCGTGCTTCCGCAAGTGTAGATAAGGGACCGAATAGAGAATTCGGCTGATTACGAAAGCATGGGCCAGCCGAACTGCATCCTTGCTTCGCAAACCCCCTCTCTTATTGGAGACGCGACGGACCATACGGCCCACCTGGTCTCCAATTTTGCGGAGCTTGTGCAATGTTGTGTCTACTCTTCTTTGGCTATTGATGAAGAGTCCGAGTATTCGAATTTCTTTGGCCTCATGTATGGGGCCACTTGTTAAGGAGAGATGTATTTTGGTATTGTCCTTAGGTGATGCCCTAAGGTGTACAAATTCAGATTTGCTGGGTGCGCATTGGAGACCACAGTGCCCTGCGTAGCGATCCACTACGTGAGCGGCTGTTTGCAGGCATTCCTCCATGCGCCCTAAGTTTCCCTCTGTGGCCCAGATCGTGATATCATCGGCATACAGCGCATGCCGTATGCCGTCAATACCCTGCAACTGGTCCGGGAGATGGAGCATCGCCAAATTAAAGAGTAGGGGGGATAGCACCGCGCCTTGTGGTGTCCCCCGCGTACCCATTTGATACGGACCGTATTCTGCCTCTTGGATTTTGATTAATGCTGTTCGATGGGTGAGAAAGTCTTTGATATAGTTGAAAGTGTTGTGGCCACAGTGGGTCTCACTGAGGTGTGTCAGTATGACGCTGTGTTTGATATTGTCGAAGGCTCCTTTCAAGTCTAAGGCAAGGACGACCTTGTCATTATGTGGATGTTCGACTGGTTGTATTATGTCTCTGTTGAGTTGGAGGAGTATGTCCTGTGCCGACTTATGTGGGCGAAAGCCGAACCGGCAGGGATGAACACCTGCAAAGGAAACTTAGAATCTGAGGCATTTTCTGGCTCTGACGTAATTGTTTCGAAGGCCTCGCGCCTGGTCAGTCCAAAAATAACACCAAAAGAAAGAAAAAGTACATCGACCTTACCGATACTTCATATCGCCTCTTTATCGTTTCTTTGCTCTCTATTTTGTTTGGCTGTTGTGTTCACGCTCTGTCACGGAACTCATTTCTGGTTATCAGAGGATATAGAAGTGCGCCTGGCTTCTTTTGAGGAAACTTAAAGGTGCACCTGTCGAAGTTAAGCTATTCGCTTATAATGCCTGCATTAGAGCCAAGCTCGAATATGCCTCCATTGTATGGGATCCGCACAATAAGAAGGAAATATTGCAGCTCGAGCGAGTCCAAAGAAAGGCTGTCCGGTTTATTTTTAGCAAATATAAAAGACACGATTCTCCTTCCTTATTGATGCGGCAACATGGTATAGAAACATTGGAATCCCGTCGAAAAATTAGTCGGCTCGCTTTTTTGCATAACTGCGTCTCAGGTACGCTGAGGTTAAACATGCCAGACTGTGTTAAGCCACATTGCACCAGGAAAGTTCGACACACACACCCTCACTCCTTGGCTCCAATTTTTGCACGAACCAATACCTATAAGCATAGTTTTTTTTCCCAGGACTACCAGTGAATGGAAATCCCTGCCTTCGCACACTTTCGCAGCCAGTGACTTTGTTAAAGAACTGGAGCGTCAATTCTTGCGCTGTTAATTGTACTTCGCTCGTTATGAATTTTTTTGTGTGAATTTTGTTTCTGAACAGCTGTATGCTTGTTATATGTGTACTCATGTTTTTGCCGCGGGTGCCCCTCCTGCCTGGGCCATGTATATGTATGGTCTGCAGTATCTGCAAACAAAAAATAAATAATTAAAGTTGAAAGTTGCGCTTCTTTCCTGTCGCCTCTATCCTTTTTCCCGTGAACGTCTTTTTAGCGCACAACCTATCAAAAATGATTACATGAACCCAGTAACCGGTTTTCAACTCAACTCCTCAATTCAACGCTGTCAGTCCCTTACCAGCACTGGTCGTAGCTTATCCACAATAAATACTCTCTCTCCCCGGTTTGTATTGAAAATGTGAGTGCGAACGCGGGGAGCAGGTCTACCCTTTCGAGAACTGCCCATTGCACTCGAAAGCTTGTGGCAACCGGCGGGGCTTCAGGTTCATTGCACCCTTCTCTCCTTTTCTAGAAAGAATACAATGGAGAGATACTGACTCATCCTCCCTCGCGCTAACCCCTTCTCTTGGTAAAGCAGAAAATGAGAACTCTGTCAGTGAACGATGGTTTCTGGTTTAAAAATATTTATTGTCTGTTTTTCTGTAGTTCCGCAGGCTTGGCACATGCGCGAGACGTTACTGAAAAGAGGTCCATTAAAGCCATTAACACGCAAAAAATGGTTTAGGTGCACACAAATACATCCAAAAACTTAGCTCACTACACTGTTGGAAAGGAGGATGAAATGATGAACAGTCCATGAAACAAACGAGAATAGGCCTTTGTGTGTGTTTGCGTGTGTGTGCGTGCGCGTGCGTGCGTGCGTGTGTGTGTGTGTGTGTGTGTGTGTGTGTGTGTGTGTGTGTGTGTGTGTGTGTGTGTGTGTGTGTGGTGTGTGGTGTGTGTGTGCGTGCGTGCGCGTGTGTGTGTGTGCGCGCGCGTGTGTGCGTGTGTGTGTGTGTGTGCGTATGTGTGTGCGCGCGTGCGTGTGTGTTAAAAAACCAGCTGTCAGTGAAAGTCTACCGTTGTATACCCTCTCTCACTGTCTCTAGTTTGTGCGTGTGTGTACCACATGCATTCACAAATCACCTTAGAACAGTGAAAAATACCAAAAATAAAGCCAACAAATATTAAATTTAATATTTAATTTGCAAACTAATAAATAACAAAGCAAATTCTAAGTTCTGACCCCCCCCCCCTCAATGAAAGAAGTTGTGGAGTCTCTTCAAGAGATACAAAGGGGAAAAAAATGTAGTCGGTTCAGGGATCGATCAGAGCTTGGTGTTTCCTGTGACTGTTTCTGGGTTCTTGCGTTAGACGAGCAATATGAATACTTCACTAAATGAAAGTGGATTCTCGCCTTTCTTTTTCTCCGCGGTCTGATTGCACTGACGGCTGTTGATAACCTTTAAACAGCTTCTCGCTGTTATACCCTGACTTCTCCCCCCTCCACCCCCCTCCCCGGTCGGTCCCCAACCCACCCAATTAACCGTTTGGATCAGCCTCACATTGGCAACATCCCCAATGCGAAAATCCTGGTTACAGCTTACTGCTACATTTGAGATAAATCGTCGAACTCAAATTGGTGTTTTTTTTTTTTTTTACAATACGATAAAGCTCCGCTCATGCGGATGCTAATGAGTTCATTTGATCGAAATCTGCTCTACATGTGGGGCGATTTTCCGCGGGATATGCACAAAACAGTAATCCAAATCTCGGATTATACAAAGGAGGACCGCACTAACGTTGGCAAGATCCATAACAGACTGGAATAGACTGGAATTGTCTGTCCGAGCCGAAATGACACCCCCCCGGAACCGAAGTTGACTAGCTTGATAAGTGGCACGCTTTCTAAGTTACCATTCAATCTCTGTCAACTTTTCTCTGCACTGTGTGAAGTGCCCGTCCTTCTTGTACCTAACCATGGCGTGCAGTATGTACATAAATAAAATGAAAACAAAAGAAATAACGAGTGGTGGTCCTATGTTTGCGGTGCCGAAGCTCCTTTTATTATCCGCCTCGCATCCACTTGTGTGCTTAAGATAACGGATCTCCCTCCAAGCGTCGCAGACACCGTCCGAGCGACGCCTCGTAAGGCAGACGCGATAAGGACTGCTTACCCGAGACGGTAAACACACCGCTCCAGACTGTTGGCAAGGTACCAGAAACGAGTCTGTGATGAATAGAGAAACACGGAGAACGGTTGCCGGGGGGGGGGGGGGGGGGGGGGGGCTTCTTATCTCAAGTCTGGCAAACCGTGGCACGTGATAGCGCATTCCAACTCGCCCACTGCTCAGTCCATCACTTCGCAAAAAAAAATTTGTTCAAATTAATAAGTAGTTGGTACAAAGTGAACAAGAGCGATGTGACGGGCTAGTTGGTATTGCATTTTCGAGAAAAAAAATGGCTGGGGTTCGACGTGGCTTGAACTTAGTTATACGAGTGAAAGTTCTGTTAGGCATGGTCTCCACTGTCTCAAATCAAATGTCAAGGTCGAAGGTAAGGTACTGATGTGCTCGGGGATCGGGACCAGGGTCTTCACCGCATTAGGGCGAAGCAGGCAGACTACGGAGGGAAGCCTTCGGGAGCAATAGGAAACTTGAAGGTTTATTCTACATTTTGTACAGTAGCAAGTAGTCCAAAGTCAGAAAATGGGGGAGGATCATCTGGCACACCACAGATTGCTGCTTATATGCAGATCACATTTCCCAGGAAACCAGCTAGGGAATCTGATCTCTGGTTGAGCGTCCAATGGGCTGCTAGCGTCTTCTTAGGCTCCGCCCTCCCCACGTGGCCGCGCACACCGCACAGACACACACACACACGGGCGAGGAGGAACTTGGCGTCTCTCAGTCGCGAACTGTTTGACCAGGCCCAAAAGGTCGTTCGCTGCTGAGTGACGATCCTGATCGATGGGGACGCGAGCGCTGACCGCTCACACCGGTGACCTCTTCAGTTCGGTGGAAGGGACAAATCAGCCGTGTCGCCCATCCGCGGCGCCGTGCCCCGCCGTCGTCGCCACTGGGTCTCGTCGGTCAGTCCACGGGCAGTCCGGGAGAAACACCGCGCTCAGCCTTCCCGGCGAAGGGGATTAGACGCCTTTGTGTACGCCGACGCCGTCGCCAGTAGCTGCCCCACGCAGTGTCTCTTTTATCTCCCCCGAACAGCAGCGCTTTCCGTCGCAGTAGCCTGATGACGCCGGACTGGCTCGCCTGTTTCCGCTGCCAGTCCCCAGGAGCGCAGTTCGGCACCAGAGCTGCAGTCAGCATCGCCGGCGAAGGGGTTACAGCCTTTGTCCGCCGACGCCGTCGCCAGAAGCCGCCTCCAGGCACCCTTTTCCTTGCGTCTTCTCCGAAAAACAGCAGCGCTTTCGGCCGCATACCTGACGGCGCCTGACTGGCTCGTCGTTCTACGCTGGCTGGGCCTCCGATCACTACAGTCCCCAATGATCATAGTCATATGATCAAGTGGTTATACTACCATAGCTTGGGCCACTTTGACCTTGTGAGGCATTGAAGGTCATTGTCGATGAGGTACCCACTGTCTCAAATGTCAAGGTCAGTGTCAAAGGTCACGTACCCAACGGTCATAGTCAAATCATCACGTGGTCATACTACCATAGCTTGGGCCATACCACCACGCAGTTAAATTCGGTGTGACCTAGTGAGGCATTGAAGGTCATTGTCGATGTGCTGCCCACTGTCTCAAGCCAAATGTCAAGCGTCTCTTTCTTCGTGTGTGTCCTCTCGCTAGCGCTGTTTTTAGAAAGCACAGTGATACTATTTTAAATAACACGCGTGAATTAAAGGACAGAGGACATGCGTAATTCAGAACTTGCAGTAAAAAAAAGAAGAGCTGTCATCTGCAACTGAAACGCTTCACGCTTCCAATTCAAATTAAAACTTGATAGAGATAATAAGAAATGTTCCCATCCCTCAATAACAAGCGCAGTTTGGTATTGCTAACTACGATACGACCCAGATAAGACTCACTGCGCCAGCAAAAGGACCGTACGTCACACATTTTTTGCCTTCGTTCTATTTATCACCTACCCGATATTTTCTTCAGCCCTGCAGTATACACATACTCTTAGAATAAACCGCGTGTATAAATACTCATTTCGGGCTCATGTTGCTCTCGTCTTCGATGTTTTGTTATCATTTATAAAAACTTTGCTTTGGGCACACGACACCAGAGTGCTATTTTAAGCACACGTAGCAGAGATCCACGGTTGGTGTAATTCTCCGCTGGTTACAAGCTTAAGTTCCTGGTATAGCACAAGACATTGGAACAGTGCTACGTAATTGTTGCTCGAGTTTCATGAACGTCACGTATTCATTTATCCTATATATCCTAAACATTATTTCAACGTTAAAAATACGCAGATAATGTTAATACTCTTTTCCCAATGTTAATTTTTGTCATAACTGTAAAAACAAGGCTACGATTATTTTTCACAAGTTGTGTTTCGGCCGCACTGCTTTTTCCGCTGTTCGTGGAGTAATGCCGTTCTTCAGACAATAGAACTTTGCTGAGCAGTCTTTCGTATTGTGCATGCCATATAATGGACACGCGTAGCTCGAAAATTTGATTACATAACTTCAATGACCTTACAATGCACCGTTAAATTAATGGAACTCAATTCGTTGCTGGTACATAAGCCTGCACCCATGAAATATTTGGAAACGTATTAAGGGGAGGACAAAATGGCTTACGACACAAGCGCTTGCTTCGTGTGTCATTTTGTGTTCTAGTGTCGCTAAGTAGCGCAACCGTTTCGAAATATGACCAACCAACTGGCCCCTGTGATAGCATTGTTAACCTCTGGCATACCATAATCACAAAGTGAATAAGGGAGGGGAAAGCCTCAGGGCGCTTGGCAACGTTTCGGCAGGAGAACCTGTCCACGAGGGTGTTGTTGCGGGGTAATTGGCTTAACATGGCATAAAAGGAAACAGCGGGAATCCTTTTGCTAGCAAAGTTTTCTTTTTCTACCCAACCGCATGCCCATTATCCTTCACCTGCATCTTATTGTCTCATGTCACTCCTGTCACAGGCATCGTTCTTTGTTAAAATCTTTTATAGCTTTTAATATTTTATCGCTTTTATTCGGCCCTTCACACCGACCCTGACGTTGGCTCAGCTGGCAGCTTGCCTCGAGACTACATACTGAATGTGCGTGCACCTTTCGAATGAACTTCAGTTATAAGTCAGCGCCTGTGTTGTACGTTCCTCTCTGCCCTGCGGTTGCGCTGTTCCGTCTCCATCTGGGCGCAGCGTTCATCATTGGCAGGTTTATACAGGGTCTTCGCTCCGAGGAGGAAGGACCGGTGAGGGGGTGAAGCGGAAAGGGTGAATCATGATGGCTGCTAAAGCTGGCTGACCGGTCGACCTGCAAAAGTGTGAAAAGAAAAAGGCCAACTCAGCAGAAAGGAATCCGGTGGTGTGGAGCTTGAGAGACAGGTTGTGAAAGGTTTGAAATGAAAGGATTGTGTGTCCAGCTGAGACAGGTGGCTTTGTATGACTGGGTGCGTTGACCCGACAATCTCAGATAAAAGAATTAGACAGCATGGCGGAAGAAGATGCCAGAAGAAAAAAAGAAAAAATGAGGGAGAGTTCAGAGAAAGTCTGGAAGGGGGCGAGGGGATTCGGAAGCCAAGGGTTCCTGAGAAATGATGGCATGAGATGCAGAACATAAGCTAAGGACAAATTGAACAAAGAGAGAGAGAGAGAAAAGGAGGGGTCTGGGGGGGGGGGGGGGGGGGGGCGTGAAAGAAACGATACAGCGGCGTTGTCAAGTACTGGGAAATGATCTGAACATGTGCAATACCTGTCTAACTTTTTTTATCTCAGTTTTTTTCGGTCAACGCAGTAAGCCATATGAAGCCACCTGTCGCAGGCTTGCGGGTTATCTTCTGCAGCATGCACCCTGCATAATGAGATGCACATGCATTGAATAAACATTCAGTTGAAAACGCATGTGGTGTCTCCTTCGTGTTTCCGAGCGCTGCAGACTTCATAATGGGCAGCCAACTTGCCTAATTAGCTACCCTGACCTGTTTAAAGAACTATACGTCAGCGCCGGAATGTAACTGAGAGATTATGTTTCGTCCAGATTTTCTGTCCCTTGCGGATTTGAAGCCTGACTGAAGAATGAAAAGTTTAAGTTCATCGAAGTTGTGACCGCGTTGATCAAAATGTTCCGGCACTGCCTTCTGCACGTTCCTTGCTGTTCCAGCTCGATAAACATTTACTGACGCAGATTGGTTGCCTGGTTTCTCCGATATCTTCTAAGGGACGTTTTCGTTATGTGTGCCTTCTGCAGAGATATCTTTAGATCTGCTGCTCTTTTGAGTCATAAAAACATCTTTTTTAACACAACGGCAGAAAGCATTCTTACATAGTTTTGCTCATTTCGCGTTGCAGTCTTCTTTTTTTCTAATCTAACATACCATTTTTGTACAGAGGGCAAGACATATCTACAACGCCCGAACTGTGTGTTCCACACCTCGCAAAGCAACTGCGACCAGGAAGGCAAAAAAAAAAAAGTGACGATGAAATCCTATTATTTTAACTCCTCAATTACAACCATACCCTTTTTAACCAAATGTTATCGCTATATATCGCGTGTTCAGCCCGAATCACGCTCACAACGTGCTCTCGACAAGCGTTTTGCCTTCTGCACAATACTCTTCGTCACAACGATCGTTTTCAACAGCGCAGGACAGCAGAACTAAGAAGTAGAGAAAAATACGGCACGGTGGCAGAGAAACCATTTCGTGGGAAGACCGCTTAGTATCTCCATTTCGTTTACCGGCCCCTAAAAAAAAGTACCTTTTGACCCACCCCAGAGCAATAATAAAATACATAATACGGCTATCAGAGGGCGACTTTAGTGCTACGGTAGTGCCCCTGTGCACACATGCCTCAAAGCAGACAAGGTCTGGTTTACTAGCTTCTGTTAGTCAAAAATGAAGAGAATTAACTGCTGCGCTGACAACGTTCCGTACGTCAGGGAAGCCATGAAGAACAAGAGAAAGCAGAGAAAAGGAAACTAGCACCGTACTGGGGGTGTCCGGATAAATTGGGCCACCTTGGGTTTTTTACCGTGCACTAGCTGGCATAACAGTCTACGGACGTCTTGCATTCACCTTCATCGAAAACGCGTACACCGCCACCTGAGCTAGCAAACGCACATGCGCTTAGTATGTTGCACTAAAAGAGCATGGACGTGAGCGCTTACATGAGCAAACAAAATGCAAATTTGTGCATCGGGGCGCGACGCAGGAAGCAAGACCGACACAACGCCGATAACGCCGGCATCGCGATGAAGTGCGGTAGTGCCGTCGTTGCCGTCGTGCAGTCTCTCTCCTCGTGAACGCAGTGCACCAGCAGCCATCTGCAGACCGGTGGCGCCATCTCTGATGTAAAAAAAGAAACCGTTTTGGAATGATGCGCCTTGGAGCTGCGCTGCTGAGGCCCGCGCGTAAGCCTTTCAGGTGCGCAGTGCCCTGCGTCGGACGAGGTCATCCAAGCGAATCCAGAGCACCGCTAGTAGCTTGCCCCATGAAAACAGCGCTTCCATGGTAGTCTGTTTCTGGCAAGGGCGTGAGCACAAGGAACGCTGCTAGTGCTCACACGCAAGACCCGGCATCTAACCTACGCGATACTGTTCGTGGCACTTCAACTCAGCGTAGACGCCTTTCTGAGCGCTCCGTTCGTAACGGCATCTATATACCACCGAAAACGAGGGCATCCTTGCAAGGCATTTGTGTTTCTGGTTTCTCAGAACTGTGACGTGTCACGTGCACATGGTGACTGTACCAGACAAGGCAGGAAGCTTACAATCACAGCTCTCTGTGGACACCCTCGCACTAGGCCGAAAAAGGCACAACGACCTTCTTTGAAATGCCTGAAAGAACCAGGAACAGATTTGACCCTCTGAAATTTTTCACCTTAAGCACTTCGCTGTTGTACCTTCAGCAGCATGGACCATTGGAAGCATGGAAGTTGTCAGTCAGTACTTAGAATTAGCCACGCTTGACTTCCGGCAGCTGTCGTCCAGATTTACAAGCCTTTTCTCCACGTTTTATGGAGACTGGGGTAAATCTCCTGCCAGGAACACTGCACCTGGAACCACCTTTCAGAGAATAATCCGGTGAATAATTTGGTTCTAGAGTGATGTCGAGTACGCACCGCGCCTGAGACGTATGCTCTGTACATGTCAGAGAATTGTGCCAGTAATCCTGCCTTACAACTGAACGACAGACAGGACTGCATGCAACCTAACTGGTCCTAACTGGTGTAAAAACGCAGCTGGAACCCAACAACAACCAACTGGTTCCAGTTGAAACAAACCGGGAATCGTTCCATAAACCGGGATTTTCACCAAAACGTACTCCTGCAGCTATACTGAGGTAGGAGGACGGGGTTAATGCACTCCTCTTAAAAGGACGTGTAAAAAGCGCAAATGTCATTTAATTCGAAAGAGCGAGAAATATTTTCAGCAAAAGATCATCGGCGGGCAAAGTAAAGCTCATGGGTCCGCCTGTCGTCTCCTGGTCGACCCATCCAAGCAATCGATTGTCATCACGTCCTGTAAATTTTTGTCCGTAAGTATTATATTACCCTCCAAAATCCAAGCGAAAATCCCCAGGGCCTAGAGGCTCTTTCCGAAGAACTCCGGCACAACCAAGAAGAGCGGTCTTGGAAAATTCCGCCCGCTGACGTCACGAACCGGGGACCCGCGGTGTAAGGCACGCGCGGACCTCCGAGAACGCCCCGCGATCCCGTTCTCCGCCCGGCTCCGGCGGCGAGCCGCTCTAGAGTTTGTGTGCTTGTTGTGCTACAATAAATCGTCTCCAGTACGTCGCTTGTGCGTCGGGCAAGCGACGAGACGCATGAACCTTGTAGCAGGGACATTGGACAAAGTCTGTGTCAACTTATTTAGCCTGCGCTAAGCGCGGAAGTTAGCGAAAATGCACTTTCTCGGCGCGTCAGTCGGCGTCGGTTTGAATCGGTCGTGCCTTTCCTAGCTCAGTGCTCGAGACCGGGAGAGTGCTGAGTAGTTAAAAATAGGTAACACGAAACTTCGAAGCTTGTTGAAGGTATTTCGGGCGCTAGTTCAGATTCAAACGGCCGGGATGAGGCGTGAGCGCTGATGTAAAAGAACCGGGAAAGCACAAGTTGGTTCCGACTCGCTACAAACGCTGCTAACGTGTTCACTAGCGATGATTGCAGCCGCGCTGTTTTTAAGCGTCAGCAGCGGTTTGCCGGTTGTAGAGAAAGTATGAATTAACTGCGTTGTGTAGCTTCAGCGGCACAGGATAGACGCTGAACTCCCCTGTCTCAACGAGATTGATGCATTTGCTTCCTGGCGTCTTCACCAGCGCAGCAGATTCTTTTATTTGCCCAGTGTTATCGATGTTTAGCGTGGGGGGCCTGACCTTTGTTGAAAGCGCAACTACTCGTCGATGGCCTAGCAGCAAAATTTCTTGGCGGCGTGCCTCGAGGCATTGGCGATCTTAAGAAAACCGGTTTATATAAAATAATCGCGGAAATAGTGGCTACGGCGCTCGGCTGCCGAGTCTAATAAGGCCACGGGATCGAATCCCTGCCGTGGCGGCCACATTGCGGTGGATGCGAAATGCCATTGGCGCTCGTTAAAGAACCCCGGAGCCGGCTACTGAGCCGGAGTACTAGGGTTCGATCCCGGGCGCGGCGGTCGAATTTCGATGGAGGCGAAATTCTAGAGGCCCGTGTACTGTGCGATGTCAGTGCACGTTAAGGAACCCCAGGTGGTCGAGATTATCCGGAGCCCTTCACTACGGCGTCCCTCATAGCCTGAGTCGCTTTGGGGTGTTCAACGCTATATAATAAACCAAAGAACCACAGAGGAGTTGAGAACTGAGCCAGTTTGTTTTTAGGTTTGACGATTTAAGGACCTAAAGGGTACGCTGAGTATTCTGTGTTTGGAGATTCAGATACTTCCATAGTCTGTTCCCTTAATGACTGCCTGCACCGTATAAATGGCTTCCAACATTGCTGGTTTGGCTTGCCCACTAACTTTTGCTTCTCTCTTAGCAGAGCGTGTCGTGAAGTTTCCTGTTCGTGTCTTCAACTCCATCGTAGATGTATCTTGACATTATTTTTGTAATTAGTGACAGTATTATTACAACTGCGGGCCAAAAGGCTGATGCCGTTTTCCTAATTAACAATGCAAATGTGGCAAACATAAAATATAAATGTGGCCATGAACCCTGAATACGCGACAGCAACTGCTGCATGCATTGCTGTCAGGATAAAGAAACAAAGATGAAAACAGATCACGGGTCACACATGTGGTTTAATTCCCGCCACAGCGACCTTGCAACGCCTATTCGACAGCGTCGCCGCCGCGACTTGCACAGCTGGGCGAGCTTCGCTCGGGTCCGCTGTCAGAGTGCTACGGGCGTCAGGTTTCCTAATGCGTACGATGTGTAGGACTGTTTCTTTTTTTCTGCTTTTTTGTTTACTCGTCTTGACTAATTAAAACGCGGCAAGCCTCTCCAGTCATACCCACAGGGTTATTTACGGGATCACTGTCAGCTACATGATATGCAAGCTTAGCTACAAACTTGTCCGTAGTGTATACCTTCTTACGTCGCTAAGTAAACGGGTCACGGAACACCATGAACGACTGTCTTATTGCTTCAGGTTATTCGCAGTTTTTCTCCAGCGCTGTATTCGTTCTTTCTTGTGAAGCGAACAAAAATGAAAAAAAAAAATACATTTTGATTCCAAAGCGATATATCCACTTTTAGCTCGTCCTGTCGCTGGCTTGTGAGTGGAGAAAAAAAAAAGAGAGAAGTAAAAGAACCAAGATCGATTAGTACACCTACCGTCCTCACTCCCGTAAGCGCCAGGAATGCAAGAAGCCTCCCGTAATTGATCACAAATAATCTGAATTCCGTGGTGAGAAATATACAGTGGCACTCTCAATACAACCGCGCATTTTTCCGAGAAACTGTAAAAAAAAAAAGAAAACAACAAGCAAGAATGCTGCCCTGCAAATACAGTAATGCGAGAAAGGCGATTAGATAACCCGTAGAGAAGAAAGATATCACCAAAGACCCGCTTTGAAACTCACTGTCGGCGCAAATATACAGCGTGCCACATCCAGTCTCATCTCACCAAATCACTGCTTCGACGTCCCTTTTGCGGAACGTCGAAATTGCACCCAACCCTCTCATAATCGCCCCCAACCATTCCTCAATTTCACTGCACAAGACTGACTGTTTTGCCCACCACTTCCAAGTTAACAGCTCGTATTGAATCCCGACAAAACCTGAGATTAATGGGTGGTAAATAGATACCCAAATCAGAAGATAACAGCAAAAATAATAAAAAGTTCAGGGGGCACTTTGACTGTCTAAAAAGCGGAGGCGAAAGCGTTTTCCGAACCACTTTGACTGCCTCTGTGGCACTGGTGACGTCACCACTGGATGACGTCACACATAATTAAGTACTAATTACTAAGTAATGACAAAATTACTAATTAGTTGCTAATGCCTAATTGATGACTAAATGCTAATCAACTGCTAATTAACGACGCTTAAGCTTCGCCTGTAGGAGTGGAACGCGACAGCGTGTTGTAGCGCTGCCAGGGAGTCCAGGAACGCCACCACCCATTCGGCGCGATGCCTTGCCCGTTGAACGCAACGCTTTTTGAGGAAATGGCGCAGTAATTCTTTGTAATCTCGGTGGACACCCGAACCGCACCGTACAGGAAGGGAGGAAGTGGGAGTGAAAGAAGAAAGAGAAAGAGGGGCCGTAATGAATAAAATGAAAATTGTATTTGAGGAAAGGAAATTACGCAGTAACTGTCTCACATATCTCGGTGGACACCTGTCAAAAGCATCACACCTCTGCTGACAGCCTTCTGTGGACAACGGTGAGGCATTAAAGGCTTTCGCCTTAATAATAAGAAACATGCGCGCGATAATGATAGCGAAACAGTCAATCAAAGGACTGCCCTTCACTTCCCATATCCGCCTCAGTTCGTAGAAAGCAGCGATTTCGCCCAAACGGGTTGCCCCGGCGTGGAGCGAGCGAGCGGACCTCCGAGAAAGCCACGCTGCCTAGCTCCGCCGGGCGTTCTGTGAAACGGCAGCGGCGGTCTGGTGGCTGTGTTTTTGGGGCCGAAAAAACGGCCGCCCGTGCGACACACTTTGGCTTCACGGGTTCAAAACCTTATGCACCACGTAGCAGGAGATTCGGACAAGCACCGCACACAGTTTCATGTCAGGGCGAAGGCGCCAAGTCATTAAAAAACGCGAATTAGTGCGCTCTGATGGCAGTCAGATCGCGTCCATCCTGCGGTTACAGCCTCGGCGCTCGCGGCCTGTCGCCCCTGGCCCTTCAAAAAACGCCTAAAACTGAAATCCAACTATCCCTCTCAACGTTTAAATGATCGGCTGCAGCTAGTAGCACCCTAATCGGGCGCGAGAGGCAATAGAAGATAGGCAGGGAAACACAAAATGCTGATACGAGCCGGCATGTTGACAACCTCGCAGGATCGTTGTCTCTCCGTTTTGTCCGGTTCATGGGTGGATTGACGTCGCGAAAACTGCATTGAAGTACTGCGGTGATGTCGTTTCACGTTACGGCATGAGTTTGGTGATGTTTGTCGGCGGTTTTGGCGGGCGACGTGCAGAAATCGGAGCGGACGCAGTCGAAGGTTGTATGCGCGCTTGGCGAAGCAAAACCATGCGCATCATTCGCGAGCTGAGATCTGCTTAGCGGTTTCTTTTCTTGTCCGCGGCTTAATATTTCAGGCTGCTTGTGAAAGCTCAAGGTTATGCTCAACGGCTTATATCTCAACGCAGCTGCATATTAGAGTGAGATTTTTGGATCGTATAGAGCCGCTCTAAAAATAGCGGTGGGGTAACGGGCCTACTGTCTCTGCTGCAACAATGAGGCAAAATGAGGAAAGCGACTGAGTGATTGTCTCTACTAAATGCATAGTGAATAGAAAATATTTAATTTTGACATCTATTAGCATTGGCAAGCTGGAGGTCAACACGTTCTCACTCACATCCAGGCTGAATTCAAATTCTCTCTTTTTATCACCCGCACATTTTATCCACCACGAAGTCTCGATCTTTACTTTGCTCTAGAGACTAGAGTCATTTTTTTTATCGTGGTCATTTATAATAACTGCTTGCGCAAGATATAAATCTTGCTAACTGCAGGCCTCGCGTAATATAGGCTGCAATTGGGGCAGAGATTCGTTCCGGCAACCCCGCCTGCGTTTGTTCATATCAAAAGAGGCGAAGAATTAATTGAAAGAAGGATATGGCGTGATATCCCCATCCGTTTGAAATGCAAGGATCGACTGCCGTGAAAGGTGTGCGCAAACAAAACGCTTTAGTGAGCGCAACGCAAGAAAAAGAAAAAAGAACGACATGCACGGATGACGAAAAACAGTTATTGAAAGCAAACATTTGGGAAGTGGTGAGGAGATAGTCGATTCCTCTTCGATGTGTCAACCCTCTTCGGGAGTTGACACGTCGGCCAGGGCAGTGTGAGTACCGAGGATACTGTTATCTCTGCTTCTGAACGTAAGAGTTTTTGTTTTGTTTTTATTTAGAGATAACCGCGCAAGGTAAACTTGTACATACATACAAGCTCGGTGAGCAAGGCGCCCTTTCAAATTCACCAGTATATTTACTTTTATCAGGAAATATGCTAGCACCAAGGGACGTGGTTCAGAAATAAGCAGAGAGGACAAGCGTATATAGCTTCATTAATTCAGCGGCTAATTAATCACACGCATCAAATACCACTGAAACGTAAAATGCACGCACCAATGGCGAGGCACTGAATCAGGCGATCCGACCCGCTTTTTCCTTTATCACGGTACCCCAAGATGGGAACGTTTATTTCTGTAAATTCTCCTTCAGCCCCTACAGCTAACGGGTTACCGCGCCCCGTAAGCTTCCCCTCTCACCCACCCAGCCGAGCGCTGGAGCGCGGACCGCCGAGAACGCCACGGAATGCGCCCAGCTGCCCCCGAGTTGCCCCTTTTGCGGGACGTCGAAATCGCACCCAGCCCTCTCATAATCACACCCAACCACCCTTCCTCAATTGCATTGCACAAGATTGACTGACTTGTCCACCACTTCCAAGTTAACAGCTCGTATTGAATCTCGATAAAACCTGAAATGAATGTGTGGTAAATAAATACCCAAATCAGTAGATAACGGCAATAATAATAAAAATTTCAGGGGGCACTTTGACTGTCTAAAGTGCGTAGAGGCGAAAGCGTTTTCCGCACCACTTCGACTGGCTCTGTGGCACTGCTGACGTCACCACTGGATGACGTCACACATAATTAAGTAATAATCACTAAGTAATGAAAAATTACTAACTAATGGCTAATTACTGATTAATGACTAACTACTAATTAACTGCCAATAAATTACGCTTAAGGTTCGCCTTTAGGAGTGGAACGCGACAGCGTGTTGTAGCGCTACCAGGGAGCCCAGGGAATTGAATTGAATTGAATTGAAATTTATTCCACAACAAAAAGATGCTGCGAGGAGGACAGGAGAAAAGCTGTGTGAACAGCTTGAAAAGCCCTGACCCCCCAACACACGGGGTAGGACAGAAGCGTGCGGCAAGAGAACACAGTCGGATATGGCAACATCTTTGAAAAAGTTAGTATAAAACAGGCAAGAAGAACTAGAAAATCATATCACAACATTATACAAACAATAAACGCAGTTCTTTTGGTGTTATATCTGATATGTCAATGTTAGCATCCTTTATCATGTGATTCAGAAGTGTAGGCAATTTAAATTTTATCATTTGATTTCCATAATTGGTTCTGCATTTTGGAACATACCACATCTCAGGATGGCGCACATTATAAGCAGAAATGTTTTTCTCTAGCCTTGCTAGGCTAGTGATGGCATCATTATTTTTTATTAAACTGAGTTTATATAAGCGGCACAGTCTGTGATCGTTCATCGATGAAACTTGTATTATGTGGTACTTCTTGAATAGGCCTGCTGTGTGGAAGCGATATGGAACTTTACAGGCGAGGCGTAAAGCCCTTTTTTGCAAGAAAGTAATTTTGCTAATGTTTCCAGCTGTTGTTGTTGCCCATACAGAAAACGCGTAATTTAATAAAGAGGAAAATAAAGAGTTATATATGAGCATGTTAACAGGTATCGGAAAATTGTAGCAGTAACGGCGCATAACGCCAGCTGTCCTGGATAGCTTACCAACGATATAGTTTACGTGATCATCCCATGTCATGTTTTCTGAGAAATACACGCCCAGTGATTTAAAGCTCTTTACCACTTCAATTTCAGTGTTATTTAAAAAAATGGAAGGTCGCTGGACATGTGTGTGTCGGGGGTGAAATAAAACAGCCTTCGTTTTATTAATGTTTAGCTTTAGGCAGTTAATTTGAGCCCAGGCATTAATCTCGGACAACGTTCTATTCGCTCGGATACCTAGATCAACACACGATTTGCCTGAAAAGAATAAACTTGTGTTGTCAGCATAGATGATGTAATGTGCCGTTGCATCAACGCGAACTATCTCGTTAATATAAAGAATGAAAAGAAATGGTCCCAGGATGCTTCCCTGTGGGACACCTGTTTTGATTGACTTTGATGTGGAGTGTTTTCCTTCAATGACGACAAACTGAGTACGGTATTGTAAGTAAGACGATATTAATTGATGCGAAATGCCTCTTATGCCGTAGTGATCGAGTTTTTAAAGGATAATTTCATGATTAATGAGGTCAATGGCTTTGGAAAAGTCCAGAAACAGCCCAAGTGCCATATTTTTACACTCAAAGTTTTCGAGAATGAACTCCTTTTGGGCCAGCAGTGCGAGTTCCGTAGATTTGTTCCTGCGGAAGCCAAACTGAGCAGACGTTATTAAGTTGTAACGTTCAGTGAAAGAGGTCAAGCGTTTCAGAATTATTTTCTCTAAACCTTTGGAGAATACAGGTAAAACTGATATGGGGCGGTAGTTTGACATGTCATTTCTATTTCCCTTCTTAAACACAACTGTCACTTTTGCTCGCTGCATTTTTTGAGGAAAGCATCCTGTGGACAAACATATATTAAAAATGTGGGTAAGACAAGGTGCTAATACATCTATGCCAAATTTTACAGGTTTCACTTGAATATCGTCCGCGTCAGCAGCTCTACTATTGCTTAGGGTTAAAAATGTCGCTACAAGCTCACTATTAGTGACTGGGTCTAAAAATATAGTTGGATTACTTCGCTCCTTCATATATCTTAAATCAGGGTTACTACTGGTAGCACCACCGATTGATAAAAAGAAGTCATTAAATGCGTCAGCTAACTTAGTGCCTTGAAGTTCTATGCCATCTTTTACGATTGTGGTTACCGCTTCTGAATCATTACCAAATACAGTGTTTAGTGCCTTCCAAACGTTGTTTGTGCGTCCTTGTGTTGCTTCGAACAGGTTAGAGTAATATTGCTTTTTTGCATTACGAAGATGTTTTGTGACTGAATTCCTGTACTTCTTAAACACTTTGAGGGCTTCAAGGGACTTACTCTATATAAATGCCTTAAACAACTGGTCCCGTTTTTTAATAAGCTTGAGGCACTCTTTATCCACCCAAGGCTTCCTACTTTTCTTACAAATTCTAAACGTCTTGATAGGAAAACACGCAAGGTATACCTTAGAGAACTTGCTCATAAATAACTCATAAGTTAGGATCGCTCACTGCGAACACATCGTTCCAGTTTTCTCTGCTTAAGCAGTCTCTAAAAGCGGAGAGCGTATCAGGAGTAATGCGTCTGTATGAAAATTCAGAGCGCATTCGTGTAGGCGTGTTAACTACTTGACTGACAAACATAAATATAGGCAAGTGGTCGCTGATATCGTAAATCAAAGTGCCAGCTCTAACAAGGGAAGGATCAATATCGGTGACAAACAGATCTAAAAGTGTAGTTGATTGTGTAGTTATTCGTGTAGGAGACGTTATAAAGTTTTGACAGGAGTGAGAGCTTAATAATGAATCTAGTTCTAATTTAACACCACCACCACCCGCTCGGCGCGATGCGTTGCCCTTTGAACGCAACGCTTTTTGAGTAAAGGAAATGGCGGTAATTCTCTGTCATCTCGGTGGACACCTGAACCGCACAGTACAGAAAGGGAGGAAGCGGGAGTGAAAGAAGAAAGAGGGGCCGTAATGAAGGAAATGGAAATTCTATTTGAGGATAGGAAATTACGCAGTAACTGTCTCACATATCTCGGTGGACACCTGTCAAAAGCGTAACACCTCTGCTGACAAGCTTCTGTCGACAACGATGAGGCATTAAAGGCTTTCGCCTTAATAATAAAAAACATGCGCCTGATAATGATAGCGAAAGAGTCGATCAAAGGACTACTCCTCACTTCCCATATCCGCCTCAGTTCGTAGAAAGCAGCGATTTCGCCCAAACGGGTTGGCTCGGCGCGGAGCGAGCGAGCGGACCTCCGAGAAAACCACGCTGCCTAGCTCCGCCGGGCGTTCCGTGAAACGGCAGCGGCGGTCTGGTGGCTGTGTTTTTGGGGCCGAAAAAACGGCCGCCCGTGCGACACACTTTGGCTTCACGGGTTCAAAACCTTATGCACCACGTAGCAGGAGATTCGGACAAGCACCGCACACAGTTTCATGTCAGGGCGAAGGCGCCAAGTCATTAAAAAACGCGAATTAGTGCGCTCTGATGGCAGTCAGATCGCGTCCATCCTGCGGTTACAGCCTCGGCGCTCGCGGCCTGTCGCCCCTGGCCCTTCAAAAAACACCTAAAACTGAAATCCAACTATCCCTCTCAACGTTTAAATGATCGGCTGCAGCTAGTAGCGCCCTAATCGGGCGCGAGAGGCAATAGAAGATAGGCAGGGAAACACAAAATGCTGATACGAGCCGGCATGTTGACAACCTCGCAGGATCGTTGTCTCTCCGTTTTGTCCGGTTCATGGGTGGATTGACGTCGCGAAAACCGCATTGAAGTACTGTGGTGATGTCGTTTCACGTTACGGCACGAGTTTGGTGATGTTTGTCGGCGGTTTTGGCGGGCGACGTGCAGAAATCGGAGCGGGCGCAGTCGAAGGTTGTATGCGCGCTTGGGGACGCAAAACCACGCGCATCATTCGCGAGCTGTGATCTGCTTAGCGGTGTCAGTTCTTATCCGCGGCTTAATATTGCAGGCTGCTTGTGAAAGCTCAAGGATTCGCACTGGCTTAAATCTCAACGCAGCTGCAAATTAGAGTGATATTCTTGGCTCGTACAGAGCTACTCTAAAAATAGCGGTGACCCAACGGGCCTACTGTCTTTGCTGCAACAATGAGGCAAAATGGAGAAAGCGACTGAGTGATTGTCTCTACTAAATGCATAGTGAATAGGGAATATTTAATTTTGACATCTTTTCTCATTGGTAAGCTGGAGGTCAACACGTTCTCACTCACATCCAGGCTGCCTTCAAAGTCTCTCTTTTTATCACCCGCACATTTTATCCACCACGAAGTCTCGATTCTTATTTTGCTCTAGAGTCATTTTTTTTATCGTGTGGTCATTTATAATAACTGCTTGCGCAAGATATAAATCTTGCTAACCGCAGGCCTTGCGTAACGAGTCTGCAATTGGGGCAGAGATTCGTTCCGGCAACCCCGCCTGCGTTTGTTCATATCAAAAGAGGCGAAGAATTAATTGAAAGAAGGATATGGCGTGATATCCTCATCCGTCTGAAATGTAAGGATCGACTGCCATAGTGTGCGCAGACAAAGCGCTTCACTGATCGCAACGCAAGGAAAAGAAAAGAACGACATGCACGGATGACGAAAAACAGTTATTCAAAGCAAACATTTGGAAAGTGGTGAGGAGATAGTCGATCCCTCTTCGACGTGTCGACCATCTTCGGGGGTTGACACGTCGGCCAGGGCAGTGTGAGTATTGAAGATACTGTTATCTCTGCTTCTGAACGTCAGAGTTAATCGTGGCATCGGGTTTGTCGAGAACGATAACCGCGCAAGGTAAACAGACCTACCCTACACCTGTTTTGTAGTACATACAAGCTCGTTGAACAAGAAGCCTTTTCAAATTCAATTCAATTCTTTATTTCCTTTTGAGAAAAGGAGACATGACTAAAAGCCGCGGCAATGGCTTGACGTGGGTCCAGGCTCCTTACACGTCGGCATTCACAGAGGTACGGCCATCGGAATCATTGCTTTGCAGGTTACAAGAGTACAAAATCGGAAAACACGTGTGTGCTTTTATCAGGAAATATGTCGCATGTTTGTAAATATCGAAGCAGATATGCTAGCAAAAAGGGACGTGGTTCAGAAATAAGCAGAGAGGACAAGCGTATATAGCTTCATTAATATATGCTAGCAAAAAGGGACGTGGTTCAGAAATAAGCAGAGAGGACAAGCGTATATAGCTTCATTAATCCAGCGGCCTAATTAATCACACGCATCAAATCCGACTGAAACGCAAAATGCACACAGTCGTGGCACATGCAGCAAACACGAGAGAATGTTAATCGTTCCCTGGGGACTCTCCCCTCATCCTACGTCCATGGGCTGCGGCCATTGACCCGCAGGTCCTCCACACAGGGGCTTAAAAAGCCAAGCTGCGCTCGCCCGTAGTCACACCGTGAAGAAGGGGCCGAGCCGGTCCCGAAACGTCGTGTTTTTCCTGTATTTTACTTGGTTGGCGTCACTTACCTTCTCCTAACATTAAATTTCCCAACCAGACAGACTTCTGTCGAATGTTTTCTTTTGAACCAATGGCGAGGCACTGAATTCAGGCGACCCGCCGCGCTTTTTACTTTATCACGGTACCCCAAGATGGGAACGTTTATTTCTGTGAATTCTCCTACAGCCCCCTCCACAACGAGGTTCAGCTAACGGGTTGCCGGTTACCGCGCCCCGTAAGCTTCCCCTCTGCCACCCAGCCGAGCGCGGGAAGCGCGCGGACCGCCGAGAACGCCACGGAATGCGCCCAGCTGCCCCCCGCCCTGCTACGAAGAGAAAGACGCACGCTGTGCTTGTTGGGGTGACGAAAACCGTTGTTCGTGCGACCCCCTGGCGTCTCTGGAACTAAAATCGTGGAATATTTGTAGTAGATACATTGGAGAATCGCTGTGCGCAGTTTGGTTGCTCTACGAGGCTGAGAAATTTACGAAAACGCTGTTTTTCTGCGGTTCGACTAGAGGGAGATTGAGCCCAGCGCGCGTTTCGAGCCTCGTAATTTGCGCCTCGATGCCGTGGACGCGTTATAAACGGTCCTAAAGTGAAAAGTAATAACCCCTCGAAGCATTTCAAGCGCTGTTTTAATCCAGGATCACGCGAAGAGAGCGTGATGAGAGATACAAAACGGCGGAGGAAACACAAAATTCGCTCCGATCCGCTATGTCGACAGCGCCGTCCGCGGCCGCCGACGTTGGTTTCTTTCTCGCTTTCCGTTATTTATCGGCTGATTTTCACCTTGAAAAGTGTATCGAAGCGCGCCATAACCTTATTTCATCACATGAAATAAGTTTTGCTAAATTTCGCGTTGTGTACGGCGAACGGAGAGGAAAAATATCGAAGCACACCAGTCGTCCCGATTTTCCGACGTCGCCCGCGATCGCCCCATCACGGTGATCACATTTCTCGCGTTCTCTTGCAAGGTATTTCGCCGCTTTTCATGCAAATCAAGGCTTACCAATTCTACGAAGTTCATTTTACCTTTATCTCGGAAACTGCGAAAGCTGAAACCCTGAATAATGAGCGAGACTTTCTGTATGAAGACGAGCTCGATAACTGCGTCTGTGAAAGAATTTTTGCCGGCCAGTGGACATGCACTTGCATATACATAATACTGGTTATGTTATTCGGCCCTTTCAGCTTCAGTGCCGCTACTGGTCGAGAAAGTGCCCTGTGAAATGGAACATGTTTCGAATGAGTGCAAGTTGTTTCGGCTGGTCGAGGCTGTCCGGTATGATGAAGTGTAAAGGATAGATTACAATTACATCAATTATAACATAACTTCGTGCTGCAATTATGTTGTATTTTATTGTGATGCACCCATAACTAGCCCCTGATTATGGGTCCAACATCATTGTACATATAATGTATTATCCAAAATTTCATTTTCAGAATAAAAAAAGGTCAAAATATACACGTGGAGGGATACACAGTCAACCTGCATGGATTGTGTCAGTTGCCGCCAAGTAAAGGCATGTCCATTGTGCGTTTTGTACAACAGAAAAACTGTCTTGATATCCGCAGCTACTTTTAATGCAGGCGCTATGAAAAAGCTGAACCCTCTTTTGAGTTTTGTTTTTTCGACCTCTGCAAATTAAAGGAGCAGTAAACAAGCAAAACAACGAAGAGCGGCAGAGCCGGAAACTAATGATTATTAATAACGGCTACAATTAGAGTGAGTAAAGCCCGCTGCTGTTGAAGTTTGTAGCCGTAAACTGTGAATTTTAGTTATGTTCCAGGGCGCAACCTGCCACTGTAAATTCACTAGTCAACGAGAACGAGCGAGGTTCTAAATGTTTTACATCAGCGCCTTCATTTCAATATGTTTATTACAGAGAACTCAAATTCAGAAGTGACCCAGACACATCTAAGAATGACTCGATATATGGGCAAATTTTCCATCCATCCGCGCAAAAAAACAAAAAACAAAACAAAAATGGACATTTTTCGGAATGCCAATCAGCAACAAGATTGCATTCAAAGAGTAACACATAAATATGGGAGGAATAAAGGTAATAAAAACATCGTCCGCACAAGCACCTTTACAGGGCCGAAAAACGCACGTTTTAGAGGCCATTTTGGGTGCTGATTCTTTCATTTTTTTTTTTGTATCCCCCAAGCCCGCTAATATAATTCAAGTGCAATCTCGAATTCAGGCTCGAAAGGAATTAACCCGGAGTCGGAATTAATCCGGAGTTCAAATTAAGCGGATCCTTAATACGCTTCATACTGACGGCACCAATGCATCAGTTCGAATAATCGATAGTTCGAAATAAGAGTTATATTTAACGGCGGTTATTTGCATTAAAAAACCACGCTCAGGCCAAAAAGAAAAAAAAAAAGGCTTGGCGCAGTGTATTCAGTGTAATTTCAGCCATAGAGTACCCAGAAAAAAAAATCGAAGAAAAAAAAAAACGCTGTACCACACGGCCGCTCCTCCGAGCGAGCAGTTTCTTCTCCTCCTCTTCGAGGCAGCGCGCGGGAAACGCGCGGACCGCCGAGAAGACCACGCAGCCCGCGCCGCCCAGCCCAGCTGATGCCGCCGCTCTCCATCAGCCTGTGCTTGTTTGTCCACGAAAACCGCCGCTCGCGCCTTCAACGCGCTTCGCTACAGCCGTAAAAACATACTCAATTCGTAGCAGAGGCATCAAACTATCATCCTGCTGAGTTTCATCGCGTTGAGAGACCGGCAAGTTTTTAAAAACGCGCTTCTCCGACGATCCAGCGGTTGCGAGATCGCGGTGGTCGCACGGTTCGAGCCTTACGATTCGCGCCCCGTCACTTGCGGCGGGCTGACAAGTGTCTCTAAGTGAAATCCAATCATCCCTCTATGTGTTTCGAGCTCTCGCTTCGCGGTTTGCGAAGCGAACGCACCGCAATGCGAGAGAGAAAACGGCCAAGGAAACACAAAATTTCCTCCGGCCCGCCATGTTGATAGCTTTGCCCGCGCTCGGCGAGCCTAGGATTTTTCGTGATTTAGGCTACTTTCCTGCCGATTTTCTCTCCAGAAATTGTACTGAAGCTGAAAATGTTATCACGTCACGTTTCGGCGTAGGTGTTGAGGCGTTTTACGCCAGTTTGGGCGAGCGACAAGCAAAAATCGGCACCGGCCGCCTCGGAACCTTCACCCCGATTTGTGCCGTTGATCGTCGCACGGTCGTCGAACGCCTTAACTCGCTGGCGATATTTTCGTGCTTATTTCGCCCCAAATCTGAGTTCCTCTTTCTAGGCAGAGATCAGAGAACTTGTGGAACACTTAATCTGCGTTTTCTACCCCTTTCGGGGCTCCTACGACGTTGATCGAGGCGGAAAAAAAATTGGCTCGTCGCGTTGCTTCCAATGTATTACTGCGGCGTGAACTGGGTCGCATTCATTGCTTTCTGGCCACATTTTCGGTACTGAGGGTACCGTTGTTGTGGGCAACCTAGAAAAAATGATGGGATCGCCTCGTTTTCATGCACGGCCTCGCGGGGATATGCTGCAGTCGTATGTAAGGCGAATCGGTCTTTCGTGTGGTGTCGAAATGTGCAACACGAGAGCTCCTTTCGGCCCTTCGTGGAGAACAGCTGATCGCGTTGACTGCACGCGTTGCTAGGCGGTCAGGTCAGTGCGGCTTGAGCAATCGGAGCCGCTTTTTCCAAAATTAGTGCTGTCATATGTTTCGTACCTCAGGCAGCACTGACGGTGCGTCGCGAACAGCACTGAATTCACGTTCTGAAGACTGTGAATTATGATCAATTTGCGGCGGGCTCGCTTGGGTAATAACTTTTTTCGACCGCTATCAATGCCATTACATCGTTGTGCTTTTCGTGCTTGCACAATGTGCCAATTTGAAAGCGCTCACCGAAAAAAAAAACAAAAAAAAAACCGATTAGTCTTCGGGGCTAAAGAAACTGATTTTCCTGCTTACTGTATGGTGGTACACAGAACGGACACCGGTTCACTTGGTGACCGTGGGCGGGACCCGACCTGATGTTACAGTCATTCGCTACCCGAGGTAATCTGTGCATCGTAGCCTAGCTTTTTTTTTTTTTTTTTGTGCTGGGCCACTGGGGGTAATATATATGAGTTTGGACGGTTGTAGCGAAATCCTCGTTCTAACGAACAAAAAAGAACCACATGTGGTTGCCAATTTATATGTATATATGGTGCAGAATATATATAAAAACAGCTAACTTTTATTTTTTTTCTTCTGCATGTCTATGCACCTGCGATATTGCTTGACTATACAGGATTCAGAGGGACCGGAGCCTCCAATCTTCATATCAGCGCATCATATATCTGCAATAAAATCCAGGCCACATGGCGAAAAAAGGAAACTGTCCGAATACCAAACCCATTTATTGAACTATTACGGCTTACAGCAGGTTTCTTGTGTATTGACTATCCTTTCAAAAAGAAGGAGTCATTTATTTAGAAAAGAAACATGTCTATCCAAAGTTCGTGCTCACATCTATAAGAACAAGTCATCCATAAGAGGACAATATCTGAAATATGCCAGCTCCCTTTCTTGTGTGTTGTCTTTTTATGCTGCCAACGTTTTTTTCACTGCTGTATATATCTAAAAAGAAACTCATTAAAACATATCGAAACCACATTAAAGAATGGAATCATTTGTAGCGGTGGATGCTACCACATTAGGAAGTGCACATTGTAGTGGATGTGCACTGTTACATAAAAAAGCAGTAATTTATGGGTTTCACATATGTGTGCATTTTATTCGGTTACAATAGGCTTCTTATCACCTCTACTTACTGTCACTTAGCAATTTACGCAAACAGTGATAGACACACATTTGAACAAAGTGCTGCTCTAAATTATATCAAATTATTTAATTTAATTTTTATTTACTTTCATCAGACACCTACAGGAATGTGCTTTAGTTCAAATGCTCTGAATTCTGCTTGTGGCCTGAATTTGCTTCAGTGCTTAGTATGGAGTATTGCAGCAAATTTGAACTTTGCAGTTTGATATGCGGACCACATATGCAAGTTGTACACTGTGAGATGAGTGTTATTAAATTCACTTAAATGGAAGTATGCTTATCCAGCACCGGTTTACACTGCCGTAGCATTCAGTAGAAAATTAGCCTATATAACGCTGGTGGTCAGTGGTATATGTATTACATATGTGTATGTGTGTGTCCATTTCATGTATGTAGGTGATAATTTAATCACTGAAAATAATATAAGTAACCCAAATAAAGATCAAGCTCTTCCATTGTGCCAAGTGGAGCATAAACTGCACGCAAGCTCTATGTGTGCAGTTTAACATACTTGTAAGCTTTGGCCGGTCAAAATGAGCACAGAAAAAATTTTAACAGTTTGTTTGAAATCAAGTTTGTCCCTACCACTTCTTTCCCACCGCAGATCAATAGCCTCATTGTGTCTTTTTCATAAAATTTACCACAACAGCTTTCTCAACCCTAAGTTACTGTCAAGACCATGTTACATATCAGCACGCGTTGATCACCGTCATAAAGTTGAAATCCCATCTTGTCACACCAAATGTTTTCATGACTCATTCATACCTCGAACTTGTGCCAGCTGGAATCACCTTCCCCACGACATCGCAGGTATTTCTGATAACAATGCATTTCGTCAAGTCCTTAATGTTTCTTTCTGAGTATGTGTCGTTTATTACTGTATAAAAATTGCCTTTTACTGTCTACACACTGTTTTAATATATCCCTACTGCATTCTAATCTTATTGCCTTCCTGTGTTTTCAATTTGTCATGTATTCCTGGTTTATTTTTGTTTTCTCTTGTTGTTGCTGTTTAGACTGAAAATTTTATGTATTCCCACTCCCCTCTGTAATGCCTTCGGGCCCTGAGGGTACAATAAATAAATAAATAAATAAACAGTATATGCGAACATGTCTCATAACAAACTTATGGAGCATAAAACTGTCTTGTCAGTAATTGTGCAAGAAATGCATCAATGTGTTCGGTTTTAGCAGTTAACGGAGAAGACATTTATGATGCAAATCTCACAGACAAGCACACCGAGGTTGGTGCCTCCCCGACGACACAGAAATTATTAACGCGCCAACGTACCCAAATATAACCGCTCTTCTCTGTCCGCAGCTCTAAAATCAAACACTCGCCTAGGAGAACATTGAAGAAGGATGATTAAATTCACTCCATTAACGAATTTAAATTGTACAACCCTCGTCCGCTGACCACATAGTAACGCGGCCCGACCGAGCGCCCACCGCGCCCAGCTGTTTACTATGGCCCGAAGAGAAGGCGTCAAATACCACTGCGCAGCTTTCGTGAAATACTAATTCCTCCTGCAATCGCTCCGTGGGTGCCTCCTGTGAGACAGTCACTGCGTGGCACACGTTTTGCAAGCCCTCCTGGGCCCCTAAATACGACGGTCCCTTGAATGCCAAAAAGTGGCCAAAACCCAGCGCCAGCACTTTTGCGCCGTAGCAATCCATGGTACGCGAGTCGTCTAGCTAAGTTTTCTCTCTTTAATTGACGTTTCAGGTGCTGAAACTTTGCCACACAATGGAAAAGAAATGTTCCTCGAGTTCTCCGTACACATTACAGTGAAACACTCCCGGACATGTGGTTAAAAAGCCCCGAAAAGTCGGACCCGCGCGACGGCGTTCGCCGTCTATGCGACGATCTACGTCACAAATCTGGGAGATGGCTCTGGGGAGGCCGGTCTCGATTTTTGCTCGCCGCTCAATCAAGCAAGCCTGAAACAGAAGGACACCTGTACCAAAATTTAAAGTCACCCCATCCCGAGCTTCGTTGCAATTTTTGCGACATAACTCGACCGAAAAGTTGCCGAAAATGCGAAAAAACCGAACGTATCCAGCGGCCGGCAAAGCAGTCAACATGGCGGTTCGGAGCAAATTTGTGTTTCCCCGGCTATTTTCTGTCGCTTCTTACGCTGCGTTCTCGTGGTGCTACACGAGGCAAACGGTTGAAACATGTAAAGGGATCATTGAATTTTATTTCTAGACACTTTTCAGCCAGTCCGACGCGACGAGACGCGAATGTCGAGGTCCGAACTGCGAAATTAGTACAATCTCGCCGCCACCGGCGCGCCGAAAAACTCTTTTCTTAATAATTTCCCGACGTCCCACCGCGGGGAAACTTTGCACAGGTTTCATCCAATAGTCCTGCTACGCGGTTCATGAGTTCTTTCACTAGTGCAGTAAGCGGATGATACACCAGCAAGCGTTTTTCTGGCCCAACAAACACAATCTCAAACTCAAGCGGCGGCATTTGCGGCGCTCGGCAGCACGAGATATTGTTGTAGTCTTCCGCGACGTCCGCGCGCTCCCCATAAAAGCGGCCGCTTCCCTCGCTTTCTTTCATTCGCTCTCTCGCATCGCTGCTGTGCAGTTCGCTCCGCTCGCTGTGCGCTCGTCACCCGCCACCCTTTTTTTGACGTTTCTCGTGCGCTGTTCAGGCACGGATACCCTCCCAGCTCCCGTCATGTCTGATGCCGAGGTCAAGCCCGCCGCTCCCGCTACGCCCAAGCCCAAGGGTCGCAAGCCCGCTGCCGGTGGCCCCAAGACTGCGAAGAAGCCCGCCAGCCACCCCAAGTACACCGAGATGGTGAAGAAGTCCATCGAGGCCCTGAAGGAACGCGGCGGTTCTTCTCGCCAGGCCATCCACAAGTACATCATGAGCCACTTCGACGTCGGCAAGGACTCCAAGGTAGTCAACACGCACCTCAAGCTCGCGCTGAAGCGTGCCGTCCAGACTGGCCAGCTGAAGCGATCCAAGGGCACGGGTGCGTCCGGGTCTTTCCGTCTCGCCGACAAAGCCGCAGCCGCACCCAAGAAGTCTCCCGTCAAGCGCGGACCCAAGAAGGCCGGAGCAGCGAAGCCCAAGAAGGTGGCGAAGCCCAAGGCAGCCAAGTCTCCCGCCAAGAAGGCTGCCAAGCCCAAGTCTCCGAAGGCGGCTAAGCCCAAGGCCGCCGCGGCCAAGCCTAAGGTTGCGAAGAAGCCCAAGTCGCCCAAGAAGGCGAAGTCCCCGAAGAAGCCTAAGGTCGCCAAGAAGGCTACCCCCAAGAAGGCAGCGGCGAAGAAGTAAGCTGGGCATCAATCATCCCCCCCCCTCATCACCACCAGTGTCTACGGCACACTCATCGTTTCCATCCGTCGCCCTCATCAAAAGCGCGGTGCGGCTACAAGTAGCCTCTGCACGTAAGGCGCTTCCCCCCTACGTCATCCCCTCATGTCCATCGAGTCTCGCCATCATGTCTCAACCGGTGCCGGCCACACGAGGGACTCGCATCTGTAAATACTCATCTTCACCATGCACGAAGACGTCACGAACTCTGCTAAGTTATGTGCGTATGCTCTCCATGTGTCTGTATATAGCGCCAGTTCGTCTTCTTGCATCAGGACAATGACGTCGCTTTTATAATAAAAGCGTTCCTCGCCGGATCTGTGTTCTCTGCTCTTTGTTTGAACTGGTGAAAGCGGGTAGTCGCCGTCGCTTTTCCTACCAGTCAAGTCACGCGTCTTCCATGCAGTGTTCAACTATTCTAGAAGCGTCCCGTTTCACGGCGCACACTTTCTCCAATCTGGTTCGCGCGCGCAGGCTTTGAGTATATCAGCTGGGCAGGCGTCTCCTAGCAACGGATATGACGTAAAGGGTCACGTGAGTGACGGGGGGGTCAGCAGAAAAAAAAACTGCTCTCGTGGGTCAGCCGTCATGAACAGGCGACGCGGGTAGAAGGTAATGATTAATGTTCAAGAAGAACAGCGCGAAAAGACTAGGACCACAGGAAGATACACAAAAAGAAGCGCTGACTTTCAACATGGCTTCATGGTTGAAAGTCAGCCTTGTCTTTGTGTATCTTCCTGTGGTCCTTGTCTTTTCGCGCTGTTCTTCTTGAACATGGCATACCAACTCGCCCAAGCATCAGTCCTAATGATTAATGAACGCGGTACCTGCTGAATTACTGCTGCGTGTGTGTGGTTTGTGTGGGAATAGTAACGGATGTGTGGTCCGTTAATTTAAAAGTTCCAAAAGGAGGTCATTGCGCCGACTTCTGTGATAACGTGGCTTGACTGAGAGCATAAGGAACTCAGTTGGACTGACTCACCGAGCAAAAGTAGTTTTCCACAGGGTAATTCCAAAGCTGCGTGTGTTCTATTTCGTAAAAATTCGCCGGTCTTTTTTTCGGTGTTTATATCCAAACGCAGCTCCATTTTTTTTTTGGTGCTATGTGGTATTCTTAGGTACTAAGTCACCAGAGCATATCTTGGCCATTTTGTCAGCAGAGGTCAGTAATTAATGCACTAATGGTGCCGTGTCTGTAGAAGAAAATGATATCGGCACTTGAAAATGAGCAGCTGGAACCGTCACAAAAACTCCGATTGAGTTTTACTTGTACAATTGTGTTGTCATCTTCATTGGGCTGTTTATTCTGAGTTGGGGGTGGTCTGTGGTCGTTCATGTGGTCTGCGTTCTGACTGCAGGAATGGAAAGAGCATTACGCTAGCTGACGACGTAGTGCAAGGTAGTAGAGAAATGCCTGAAAACTGTGCTTCACAATGGTGACATTCTCTCACCATGCTCCTGGCATTTTTATTTGCTTCTTTGCCTTTTTTGTAACTCACGGCTAACCGGGTGGGTCTCATCCACACCGCCTCGTACGATTGATACTCTCCCTTGTATTCCAGGTTTCCATCACTATCAGGTGTGCATATCAAGGAAATTAGACGCACTTTCATCGGGGTTTTTTGGTTTAAATTGGAAAGTCCAACCCCCCTATATGTAATGCAGCATTGAAGTTGTGCTAGAGCCCACCAGTTGCTCATGAATGTGAATGGATGAATTGATATTTGCACTAGCTCGAGCTTGCCTCGGTCAAGCATGCATGCATACTCTGGTTTTTTCAGTGTTTCTTTCAAACCAGATTAATTACATCTGCTCTAAAGAAGGGTGAGCATAATTTCACATTGAATGTCGTCATGAAGTCTTAATTATGTTCTTTTTTTCGCTGCCAGGCACATGGTGACATCAGAGTGGTACCGACGGCCATTGTTGCGCCTGTAAAATATCTTTTTTGCTGCAGTCTGTTTAGGGAAAAGTTATGTACACTGGGCTTCTTTCCTTAATTACTGTTGTAACTGCTGGTAGTTAACATGCAAGTATTAGTGCGTACTTGTTCCTCGTCTGCATTACTGCTGTAACTGCTGGTAGTTAACATGCAAGCATTAGTGCGTGCTTGTTCCTCGTCTTGTCAAACATTCTTTTGGTTCCCATGCTTGTCTCCTGTGAGCACGTCTGATGTGCGACTACGATGCAACAATGATGTTAGTCATTCAAGCAATATTTTTATTTATTTATTCAAATACCTTAAGGGCCTACTGGGGGCATTATATACGGTGGGACATAAATCAGCACAATTTTTCAAAGATGAAAAACCACTTCAGGAGGTAATACGCAAGTTGAGAAACAACATAACAACGTAAACACACTTACAAAAAATGCACAAATAACAAAGAAAGAGAACATACTGGTTTGTGAGTAAGAGATATAAAAAGCAAATCTGGTTACCGAACGTGCTGGGATTCCAGATAAGTTAGCAATTCGGGCTGAAATGAGGAAAACTGGGGTATAATAGCGACAGTGGAGGGCAACTCATTTCATTCTTTTACTGACAAGGTTAAATGCGAATTCTTGTACTTTTCTGTCCGAGCGAAGATAGGCATGACCGGTTGTAGGCATGACCGGTTAATATGAAGGTTCATACAGCAAAACCATGTTGGTGAGAACATTGGCTCAAGCTGTCTTGGCTGACCAGTATGCATAGCGAGTATTGTTTGTACTAACTGTATGTTGGTAAATATTTGCAGCACACGGTGAGAACCTTGTCATGCAAAATTGTCTCTGCTACCTGTGAACACCCATCATCTGTTGCCATTTGTGGATACTCTAGTCCAAAGTCTTCTGCGCACATTCTGTGACTTGTTGCTACCACTTGCAAACACCACATTTCCTGCTACTACAGTGCCATATTGTTGGAACTTTGATGCAACGCGAATACAAATGAGCACTGTAGTGTAGTATTGAAAACTGCAGTATATTATCCAACCAAAGTTGTGTGTCTGGTATACAATGCTAATACAATTGAATACTGTTGTATTGTATTGAAAACTGTGCAGACATGTTATCAAAGCAAAGTTATGTGTCTGGTTATGATCGGCTTAATAATTGTTCACCTTTGTAAAGATTACATTACACATAGACATGCTAATTCACTGACCTCATTGTTACAGAGGTCAAGACGTTGAGCTGCTGAGCATGAGTTGCAGGCTTTATTTCTCAGTCGTGGTCATATTTTAGTGGTGGCGAAATGCAGAAACATTCACGTGCTGTAGGGTGTTGGGGGTGAAAGACCCAGTGTGGTTGAGATATGTGGGGTTCTTCCACTGTGGTATCTCTCATAACCGCAATGCAACCCTAGGATGGGAAACCTCACATACAATGGCAAATACTGTGAAACTACCTTGTGATACAGAAGTGAGGACTGATAAAACTTTAATGTCGTGTTCCTGATCTTGAATGCTGTATTTAGCTTCATAAAAGTAAACTTGCGTAGCTGGCCAAGCTAGCAACACCTTTGGAAAAAGCACAGGAAAAAGGAAAGACTACAGGCGAGAAATGCAACTTTCAACTTTAATTACAAACAAAAGAGGCGAGGCACACTTATATAGCCACTGCTGCCCAGATGAGGGCTGCATGAGAGTGCGTGAGCCAAACCAACAAACAACAAGATCAAAAGTGCATGTCTAAGCAATACTAAAACATTCAGGTAGGTGGATTGTATCAATGCATGAACATTCAACCAGCCCGTATTTGCCCTCTTCTGGAATTCACTTGGGCTTCTTTTGTGTGTTATTAAAGCTGAAAGTTGCACTTCTGTCGTCTTTCCTTTTTCCTCTGAATGTCAGTTTAGCGCACATTTCTAAAAGGCCAGCAGTCTGAGCCACCCACTTTTATTTCACACGAAGAAGCATTTCTCTTGCATACTGCACCCATTTCCTTATGACACTATCCACATCAATCATATTGGCTGATGTTGATGTTCCCTGCACACTGCATTTTGAATGATTCAAAGCAGCACCAGACAGTAGGATAGGTATCAATGGGTGAAAAAAACCACATTTCCAGCCCAGAACAGTGAACTTATGTTATAAAAGAAAAAATACAGTCAAGAACAATGCTAGATTCTTACTATGCCTCATAAAATTTGGAGAGCATTTGCAAGGCAATTTTTACCTGATCGTATAGATTAATAAACGCACCCATCCTGCAGCAGCTATGTTTCTTATATAGCCCACGTAATGGACTAAGAGTTTCTACACCTCTGTTACACATGTATGTTACGGGTATGTCAATTACTGCGCATGTGAGATCAGAGATGTGAAGTGCAGCGAATTTCTGCTTTCCCTTTTGGCTGAGCTTCCTGTTCTGTACAGCTGATTCTTTAGTCAGCAGGCTTCAAGAATGCATCTGGTTGAGGAACTCACTTGCCCCAGAAAGAGCTGTTAAACTTGGGTAGCTGCAATGAAAAACATAACAAATTGTGTATGCAGGTCATGCATCTTGTGCAAATTCAAAGGCAGCTAGTATGAGCACCCCTGACAACGATGAAATTATCTGTACAAAACATGAAAAATGCTAAGTAGTGCGGCACCTATAGGCACCTAATTTTAGTTGCATGTTTCTTCTCTGTAATGATATGTAACACATTAGTATATATGGATCACCATAGGGTATTCGCCTATGACCAATGAAGAATTTATAATTCAATTTCTCCTGTCACACTGTTTCGGTTTTGATTCCATCAACCAAATGATGGCTGTGACGTGTAAGGTGTGTTTTGGTCACATGAGGTATGAAAAAAATATGCAGTATAACCGCTGATGCATCGTTTGTTGTCATTCCAGCTCATGAAGCAGGCTGGCTTAAGTGTTGCAGTGAATTAAAACTGCATGTCAGCAATTGTGCTGCTGTTTTTTCATGCCTCATGTGGCCTAAACACACCTTACTTGTCGCAACCATTGTTCACTTGTTGACGCCAAAGCAGCATCAAGAAGAAATTCAGTTATAAATTGCTTAGCAGCCCTATGCGGATACCATGGGGCGATCCTTGCATACTGTCTAACATATTTCAAAGAACAAAAAAAAACAATTAAAAATTTGTTGTTTGTACTTTTTTAATGTTAGATTTTTTTGGAGTCACCGGAGCCAAAATTTTTCAGCTATATTAACAAACCGCTCAATTTAGCTTTCAAATTGGGACATATAATCAGGAACAAAATAATTTGGAATTTCATCATGACTGTCATGAAAGTTTAAGTCACCACATTTAAGCACTTATGAGCAAGCATCATCACAAGTTATAAAAATGGAGTTGTTACACACCACCTTCGAGAACACATGCATTCACTGAATAACGGTACAAGATGATGCATTGTGTGCTATGTTGTGTTCTTTCCAACTGCTCCTTCGATTGAGTTCAGTCACATTCTTAGGTGTTACAGTTAACCCGTATTAACTGATGCTTTGCAGTCATGATAAAGTGCCTGCACAAATGCTTGTTTACTGTTAGGCTGGAAAACAAACATGTATTTCAGAACTCGCAAGACATGAAGGAGTATGGATAAAGCACTTGTCCTTTGTGGCTGCAGGTTTCACTTAGGTTCAAAGACATTCAAAAACAGAATCAACTTTGTGGATTTAGTTCCTAAAACCTATGTTTTCCTAGTTATACACTGGAATATATTTGGAGAGATGATTGATGGATCCATGCTCTAAAGCACTTAAGTAAAGCTGCAAATGGGCCTAGTTGGTTCATATTTAACTTCATTAGTGCGCTACTGATGGGAATGAACAATACTGAATGCAAAAACCAAACATCTGTCTGTCTGTGTATGTGGTTTTTGCGTCCAGTATTGTTCGTTCCCTTGAGTAGCGCACCAATGAAGTCTAATGCACTAGCAGGAACAAAAGTTTCCAGGACGTGTGAGCTGAAACTGAAGCTGATACCTTTGTATTAGCTAGAGGTTCGAGACCCTGCTTGTGGGTAAAAGTCGGAATCACATGTTTGTAAAGTGTGACCATGATGCTAAGTGACCACTTCCAGACAAGCAACCTACGCTCCACTCTTTGCCCATGCTAGAGACTTTTGTCCCCGATAGTACCTTACAATTTATTCAGACAGCTTCTAGGGCACTTATATACCGACGATCTCAACATGCATGCAAATTAACAGGTGGAAAGACGAAGTGCAACCGTTACTTCCTGCCTCTTTGAGGTGTAGATGACTACTACTTGTGCTGTTGTTTTTATGGAGAAGTGGGCTTGGGCAGGATATGTAATGCGAAGGCAAGATAACCGCTGGTCCTTAAGGGTAATGGAGTGGATTCCAAGAGAAGGCAAATGTAGCAGGGGGCGCCAGAAAGTTAGGTGGACGGATGAGATTAAGAAGTTTGCGGGGATACAGTGGCGGCAACTGGCAAAGGACAGTGTTAATTGGAGAGACATAGGAGAGGCCTTTGCCCTGCAGTGGGTGTAGTCAGGTTGATGATGATGATGATGAATTTTTCAGACTTATCAAAGAACACACCTAATGCACAGTTACGTTACATCCCAGTAAAAAAAAACCATTGGAACCAATTGGAAATTCCAATTGGAACTAAATGGACATTCCCATTGCTTCCAATTGGATTTCCCAATTGGAACCAATTGGTTCCAGTTGTGTTTTTAGCCCCCGACCAATTGGATCCAACTGGACTAGCCAATTGGACCCATTAGGTCAGGCAGTTATTTGACCCAGAAAATATTCACAAAATATGCTACGTTCATTGAGAAAGGTAGCTAAATGTTTGAATAATATGCTCTAGGATCTTGGATGAATATTTCTACAACTTAACATATTAAAATGTGCAAAAGGAAAACTGATATGTGAGGACTGCAAGGAGACACTGTGCCTAGTACCAATCAACATTTTTCTACAGAATTGAAGTTAACATGCTTTTCTGGAAATCAAAACCAACAGACACACATGCATCACACACAAGCAACACTGCACATTCAGGCACTAGTAGCATACATTAGCTCAATATGTACATCCAGAGAACACACTTCTGCTCCAACTTATATACTTAATTTATTAGGCTGTCATGCTGGGGCCGGTGGCGCTTGCCCACTGAGCGCAGATATTTAATTTAATTTCAGCTCCAGTGGTAGTATAGGTGATGAGTACAATTTATTAGGCTAAGCTGCTGATAGCTCTTATTGTAAGTACCATATTAGTTCTACCTTTTTCGTCAAACATGCAAACATTCATTGGATAAATTGGGTGCAGTTCGGCAGACCAATTGCATGCAATGGGTAAGACCAATTGGGCTCACCAATTGGAAACCCAAATGGTCCAATTTGATAGCCCATTTGGACCATCCAATTGGAACCTATTGGAAACCCAAATGGTTCAATTGGTTAGTCCATTTGGACCATCCAATTGGAACACCATTCCAATTGGAACCAATTGAAAACTGAACTCGTCCAATTGGAACCGATTGGAAATCCAATTGGTTCCAATGGTTTTTTTTGACTGGGATGCAATCGTCAGCTTTGGTCTTTGGTCATGCAAATGGTCAGAGTGTTGTAGATAGGCATGCACAAGAAAGACATCGTACATTCCAACCACCATGACCTGACCATTGTACTCATATGTGCTGCAAGGAACTCTCGTGCTAATGCAGGTCCGTGTGGTATTGCAAGTGACAAATATGCATGTGACCAACCTGAAATGCTATATCAGAAATAGGGTACTGACGTAATCCCAACTGCTTGCCAATTAAAGCTTAAACAGGCCTGACAGGAGGCTGTGTCACTTGCACACCAGATCTCGGGGGGGGGGGGGGGGGGGGGCTTAAAACAAAAGTTTCCTCTACTGAAGCTGCAGCAGTTTGTTTTCTGCTCAAGAGAAGGGTACATACCTCTGACATTGATCAGATGAAACCACTGTTGTCTCTGACTTGTCCAAGTTTGATGGATGCCCTTCTTTTTGTGCATTTGCTGTGAGGCAGTCCGCTCCACCATCTGCTAAGAAAGACGCCAGTCAGTAGCATAAGCATTACACATTTAGTTTTCTATTGGAGTAGCATGAACCGTAAATGAGTGGCTAATATAGGCAGAAAAATCATGCTTTTAGGACGCCTGAATTGACTGTGGGGAATAGTTCAAGCTAAGCATCAATAAATATTTAAAAGGTGTATTGCATCAAGTATAGGGGTTCACTGAGGCAATAAATATATGTAAATTGCACCAAAAACAAGTTCACCGGTACAGGGCAGAATTAAGCCCAATTAAACCAACCACATTAGCAGCCTGCTATGGAACGACAACACATCATCTTTGGTGCCTACACATCTTGAGCTAGCAGTACGCTGCATTCCCGGCCTCAGGAAGTTGGTACCATGAAATCATGTCATTCCAGTGCTTCGATCATTTACTGGGGATATAATGTGATCTCGGAGAAGATACATCAATTTCAGATCAATAGATTGCTGGTCGGCATCTAAGATTTACTTTGTACTTTTATACGTCATTGCATGATGGCTGGAAAGAAGAGGGATGTCTGAATTATGTAATAATTTTTGTTCAAAAAAATGATATTGAGCGCCAAATATTGCTGATCACGAAGATCAGCAGTTATTGTTAACATTGGTTACGAATAACTAAAAATATATTGCTAGGAGACGCCTGAAAAGTATGCAAAGAACCTGTGGCTGCCGTAGAGTGTGCCCAGTTAATTTTATTGATAAGGACGGAAAAGTGGGCGAGTTGGTGGGGATTCATACTTTCAACTGCGCTCGTCCTTCTACCTTGTGTCCGTGTTTTTTTGCGTATTTGAAAGTATGAATAATTTTATTGGTTTCCAAATTTTATCATCTTTTCTAAAGTTACTATAGTTGCCGCATGGGAAGCTTCTTTTGTGCTAACTTTGGAGGTCTTTATCTAGAAGAAGAAATCAACCAGGGACATTTGGCATTTCATTCTACACAGATTTATTTACTAAACAATATCAAATTTACCGAGATATTTTAGGTATAGAAATATATAAATGCTCAAACTCCTAAATATCACAGAATAGCAAGAAATTAGGAAGGCAGGTAAAATAATTTTTGATATTTTTATATTCTGTCCAGATATACTGCGTACCATGTGAATATTGCTTGTCTAGTAGATACAGCACCTGTCAAGTTAGAGTAAACTGAGTACGTGTAGTGCTTCTGCATGTGCTGTCGCCGAACATATACAGGAACACTATGTGTTACCTTGATAAATGCCTTTTGAAGATGGCTGTGCAAGCCGTTAGTGGAAAAAAAACTCTGTAGCAGTAACGAGGCCGGCCTTCGCTTTGCCGTCTGTGCTTGTGCGTCGCGCAACCCGGCTCGAAGTCGGGGGTAAGTTTTACGGCTGTTGCGAGTCGCGGTGTCCAGTTTCCAACGACGCATTCTGAAAGTTTGAGGAGCGCAGCTCTCGGGCACGGTGTTATAATCTCTCGGGAAGGCTACAGACGGACCGGACCACCCGCTGAGACCACATGCGAGCGTTCGCGCTGAGCTCGAAGGCTGTAACAGCTTTGTTAGCTTTGCTTTGGGCCAACGGAGCTCAGACGCCACCCTTGTGCTAAGGCCACTCTGTTGTGAGCCATGACTGGTGGAAGCGGTACTTGCGTGTATTTTAAGGCGAAAGCCTTTAATGTCTCATCGTTGTAAGCAGCAGTTGTCGACAGAAATGTCACGCTTTTCAGTTGGTCGAAACGGTCGTGACGTCACAGTGTGCGAATTTCAAACGGGGCCAATTGTACTTTGGCTAGTAACCATGCAACCAATTGCAGGGATCGTATAGTAATGCTCCAAGTGGGACTGAGCTTAGTTAATTGCTTAATTGCTCCATTAGCCTAATTAAGTTTTCTAGTCAGGCCATATAAATAAATAAAACCGAGTAGGAAATTGGTCGAGCTCGGGAATCGAGCCCCGGTCTTCGGCGTGCGAGACGAGCATGCTATCCACTCCGCCATGCCAGCGCGATGGTTTGGAATGAACAAAGGCGCGTCTAGTAAATACGGTGTCTTCGCTCACTCCCATCCTCCTCCCTTCCCTCCTGGCGAGGTTTAGGTGTCCACCGAGGTATGAGAGACAGATACATTTCTCTACTTAAAACAGTGCAAAGGGACAGGACACAGTCGAGAAACACACAGACACAGCACACAGACACAGACACATCACTCGACTGTGTCCTGTCCCTGCGCACTGTTTTAAGTAGAAAAATGAACCAACTGGCCCCGCTACTTCCCAAGATACATTTCCTTTCCTCACAAACCAATTTACCGACGAGCGAGGCGCAGAATCGAATGGGCGATGGCGTTCTATGGACTCCCTGCAGCGTTGCAAGACGCTCTCCCGTTCCACTCTTAGAGGCGAAGCTTAACATCTTAACCACACATCAGTGACCACACTTTAGGTCAAAAAAGTGCCCCCCTGAATTTTGATGGCTGTCCATCGAGATATGCGAGACAGTTACTGAGTAATTTCCTTTCCTCAAATACAATTTTCATTTTCTTCATTACGGGCAATCTTTGTCTTTCTTCTTTCACTCCCACTTCCTCCCTTCCTCTACGGTGCGATTCAGGTGTCCATCGAGATGGCAGAGAATTACTGCGCCATTTCCTTTCCGCAAAAAGCGTTGCGTTCAAAGGGCAAGGCATCGCGCCGAACGGGTGGTGGCGTTCCGTGGACTCCCTGGCAGCGCTACAACACGCTGTTGCGTTCCACTCGTAAAGGCGAAACTTAAGCGACATTAATTAGCAGTGAATTAGTATTCAGGCATTAATCAGTAATTAAACATTAATTAGTGATTTGTCGTCACTTAGTAATTAGCACTCGACTATATGTGACGTCACCAGTGCCACAGAGGCAGTCAAAGTGGTGCGGAAAACGCTTTCGCCTCTACGCACTTTAGACAGTCAAAGTGCCCCCTGAAATTTTGCCTCTTTGTCTTGTCTTTGCAACGCTTGACCGTTGTGGAAAAGTGTTGGAAGACCAACGATTTGCTAGAACTGAGATTCTGGCGCGCAAATAGGCAGATGCGTGCGCGCCGGAGAGAGCTAGGGAGGTTGGTTGGAGGCGGCCGAAGGGGACGGCCGTATCGCTGGTCGGACGGAGGCCTCGCTTTGTGCACATTCCGGCCTATTGTGTAGCGGAAGGCTCTTCGCTTGGTGCGGGCTCTGGCCTGATTCCGCTAGCCTTGGACTGTTCAACTCCTCGCGCGAGCGGTTGAAAGTTTTTTTTTTCGGACGCTGGTCGCACCCGATGACCTAGTGTAAGTGAATGGAAATAAATGTTGTGCAGTTTGAAGAAAGTGTAGTCTTCTCTACTCATCGCGACGCGTCGCCGAGTCGGACAACTGGAAACTTCGAAGAACAACAACAACGTTTCATCATCTAGCCTCTGAAGGTCGTCTTTTTACGCACACTGGTGTGCCTCCTTTTGAGGGGTATTTGCTGCTGCCTTCTTGACTTGTATGCGAGTTTGTGCTTGTGAGTAGGTAGACTGTGATATGTGTTCATCTGGATAGTTTCTAGGGAAGTAGAGATTGACGAAGGGAAGGCCTTTGCTCTGCTGTGGGAGTAGTAAGGGTGATGATACGCGGCCAAGTAGGGGGGGGGGGAGCCTTCACGTCCGGCTTCAAAAAAATTGCCGACGATTACGTTACTTCCTAATGCGAAATTTGAGCGCAGCTCATCAGCTCTTTCAACTCTTCGATAGATTGAGGCAAATAATTCGAGCAAGACATACATATACAGTTGCAGACAACTTGTTATTTTTCACACATATTACTTCTTCAAGAAACACTCCGCTAACAGTTCTTGATTGCCATGAAGAAAGCTTTGTGGTAGGAAAAATAGATAGATGTATGCTCGACTTGCTGCACCAATGCCTGGTTCTCAAAGAGGAGGTTGGTTGGTAACAACTTTATTCATAGTCCTGCAGAGCTTTCGCCGACGGGGCCTTAGGTCTCAAAGAGGAGGTCTATGCAATTATTTCGCGAGGTTGTCACAGCCGTTGGAGGGTGGGTGCTGCGTTACGAGCAAGAGGAACGGGATGTTCTCCCGCATAAGTGGTAAGAAATTCCTGTTTGTCTTTATATGTACTCTCTCTGCCAGAAGTAAATGGAAGCGACTTTGTCAAAAAAATTTAATTTCTTTAAATCTAAAGCATAATGGTCCATGTTTGTTTGGTTTGGTTTGGTTTATGGGGTTTTTACGTCCCAAAGCGACTAAGGCTATGAGAGACGCCGTAGTGAAGGGCTCCGGAAATTTCGACCACCTGGGGTTCTTTAACTCACAGTGGAATTCGCACAATCACAATTAGGCTGCACATATGTATTCAAGGACGCATGAACTGGGGGGCAATGATTAAATTTTTTCGTTAATATTGCCTTCAATTTACTTCTGACGGCACCTGTACATTGAAGTCCCCACCCACCCTGGCAGGTGGCAGTTAATGGTTGATCGCGAGAGTTCGCTCACCGTTGTCAGCGCTAAGGCATGCAGCCCACATCGCTCTCTCTCCCATCATCTCACGTACCTAAGCGCGATTGAGGCGTCCACTGAATCAGGGAGCCAGCTATGCGTACTTGCTTCCCTCAAAATGATCGGAGTGTAAAACGTTGTAAACGTCAACGCCAATGAACACAGTGAACACCGACGGCCTAGGGCTTCAGCGCCGCGTTTCTGGCATAACGTAAATGCCAGCAGCCGACATCTCTCTCTCATCACCCTACGTACCTAAAGCGCGATTCAGGCGTCCACTGACCCAGGGAGCCAGCTATGCGTACTTGCTTCTCTCAAAATGATCGGAGTGTAAAACGTTGTCAACGCCAACGCCAATCAACACCACCTAGACGAACTTGTGGGGGTGCGCCAATGAACACAATGAACACCGACGGCCTACGGCTTCAGCGCCGCGTTTCTGGCATAACGTAAATGCCAGCAGCCGACATCTCTCTCTCATCACCCTACGTACCTAAAGCGCGATTCAGGCGTCCACTGACCCAGGGAGCCAGCTATGCGTACTTGCTTCTCTCAAAATGATCGGAGTGTAAAACGTTGTCAACGCCAACGCCAATCAACACCACCTAGACGAACTTGTGGGGGTGCGCCAATGAACACAATGAACACCGACGGCCTACGGCTTCAGCGCCGCGTTTCTGGCATAACGTAAATGCCAGCAGCCGACATCTCTCTCTCATCACCCTACGTACCTAAAGCGCGATTCAGGCGTCCACTGACCCAGGGAGCCAGCTATGCGTACTTGCTTCTCTCAAAATGATCGGAGTGTAAAACGTTGTCAACGCCAACGCCAATCAACACCACCTAGACGAACTTGTGGGGGTGCGCCAATGAACACAATGAACACCGACGGCCTACGGCTTCAGCGCCGCGTTTCTGGCATAACGTAAATGCCAGCAGCCGACATCTCTCTCTCATCACCCTACGTACCTAAAGCGCGATTCAGGCGTCCACTGACCCAGGGAGCCAGCTATGCGTACTTGCTTCTCTCAAAATGATCGGAGTGTAAAACGTTGTCAACGCCAACGCCAATCAACACCACCTAGACGAACTTGTGGGGGTGCGCCAATGAACACAATGAACACCGACGGCCTACGGCTTCAGCGCCGCGTTTCTGGCATAACGTAAATGCCAGCAGCCGACATCTCTCTCTCATCACCCTACGTACCTAAAGCGCGATTCAGGCGTCCACTGACCCAGGGAGCCAGCTATGCGTACTTGCTTCTCTCAAAATGATCGGAGTGTAAAACGTTGTCAACGCCAACGCCAATCAACACCACCTAGACGAACTTGTGGGGGTGCGCCAATGAACACAATGAACACCGACGGCCTACGGCTTCAGCGCCGCGTTTCTGGCATAACGTAAATGCCAGCAGCCGACATCTCTCTCTCATCACCCTACGTACCTAAAGCGCGATTCAGGCGTCCACTGACCCAGGGAGCCAGCTATGCGTACTTGCTTCTCTCAAAATGATCGGAGTGTAAAACGTTGTCAACGCCAACGCCAATCAACACCACCTAGACGAACTTGTGGGGGTGCGCCAATGAACACAATGAACACCGACGGCCTACGGCTTCAGCGCCGCGTTTCTGGCATAACGTAAATGCCAGCAGCCCACATCTCTGTATTATCACTCCACGTACCTAGAAGCGCGATTCAGGCGTCCACTGACCCAGGGAGCCAGCTATGCGTACTTGCTTCTCTCAAAATGATCGGAGTGTAAAACGTTGTCAACGCCAACGCCAATCAACACCACCTAGACGAACTTGTGGGGGTGCGCCAATGAACACAATGAACACCGACGGCCTACGGCTTCAGCGCCGCGTTTCTGGCATAACGTAAATGCCAGCAGCCGACATCTCTCTCTCTCATCACCCTAAAGCGCGATTCAGGCGTCCACTGAACCAGGGAGCCAGTTATGCGCACTTCCTTTCCTTAAAATGGCTCAACGTTGTCAATGCTGACGCATGCAGCGCACACCTGTCACTACCGCCAGCCACGTAGCTTAAAGCACGATTGAGGTGTCCGCTGTTCCAAGAGGGAAGTTATGCGCCTTTCCTTTGGTTTCCAAGCTCCCGCTCCATTGGTTTCGCAGCTTAAAGCGCGACTAAGGTGTCCACTGCTGGTTACAACGGCGACGCCGCGAAACGCAGAAACGGGCGCCAAAGGGCTGCGCTCTAAAATGTGGCATAACCATACTTCGGCACCATGAGAGGTGCCTCAATCACACTCGCACTCACGTCCACTCACTCATGTCCGCACACACTCACAACCGCTCACTCGCACTCACAACCCCTCGCACTCGTGTCCATTCACACGCACCACTCAGCCCCGCCGCGGTGGCTCAGTGGTTACGGCGCTTGGCTGCTGACCCGAAAGACGCGGGTTCGATCCCGGCCGCGGCGGCTGAATATCTTGAAGGCGAAATTCTAGAGGCCCGTGTGCTGCGCGATGTCAGTGCACGTTAAAGAACCCAAGGTGTTCAGTTGTTAGTCTGCGTTTGTCCCGTGTGGTTCTCTTTCTCTTGTCCCGTCCTTTTGCGCAGTTACTTTTGTTCTCATAACCCCAGGTGGTCGAAATTTCCGGAGCCCTTCACTACGGCGTCTCTCATAGCCTGAGTTGCTTCGGGACTTTAAACCCCGATAAACCAAACCAAACCAAACACGCACCACTAAATCGCACTCCACTCACTCACGCTCGCACTTACGTCCACTCGCACTCGCAGCCATGCACTTACTCGCACTCATGGCCAGCGCACTCACAACCACTTAGTCAAAGTCATATCCATTCACACTCACACTCATATCCATTTACACACACAACCATTCACCCACACTCATGACCACTCGCACTCGCAACCACTCACTCGCACTCAAAACCACTCACTCGCACTCAAGGGCGTCCGCAGAATTTTTTTCAGGGGGGGGCCCATTGGTTGTTGGCGCCGGGGGGGGGGGGGTATATTCGTAGCGAAAAGGCACTATTTGCGGAGTAAATTTATTTATTTATATATAAATAAAAAATAAGTAAAATACACACATGAAAGAAAATTACAAGCAGCAAATTAAAGCGCGGATTGTAGAGATACATTGGAGTTTATCAACAAAGAAACAATTAAAATTAATAAAAATGCAAAAAGATACTATCAATACTCGAAGTGCTCAGTCTTACTGCATACGGGTTCTCGACTCACCCGAATTGATGACCAGCACACAGCGCAATATGTTCACAAACACGCAACTACAGTCACTCAGTCAGTCTTCCTTGAACAACAACTGTAGGCGCCTCGGATTTTTCTGGGCGAATTGCGTAGTTACACGGGTGATAAATTCATTTCTGTGCTTCATTACACGCTCTCAGTGCACAGTCATCATATATATTGATTGGAAAAATGGTTGAACGAGTACGTTGAAAACAAAAGATGACTATATACAACGAAAACTTATTTACAAGATAAATGCACGCTCGCAGCTTCATACACCTCACTCCATCTTGCTCGCGCATCCGCACAGTCGAGCAACCGCACACACACTGCTCGCCGCTCGTCGTTTTCTCGTCCGCTGTCTTGGTTGTTCTCACCTTCGTTGACAACCCGCCACTAAAAACACCGAAGCACAAACACAGAGGCGCGCACATGTGCAAGGGCTTACTTGCCACAATATCCACGAATGCGCACTTTTGGGGTGTAAGGAACGCCGCGCGACTTCCGAGGGGAAGGGACACCCGCAACTAATTCGGTCGGAAAGTTTGTTTTTGTGCTTTTATGGGGTTCAGAGCCCCAAAACGACTCAGGCTATAAGGGACGGAGTAGTACAGAGTTTCGGATAATGTCGACCACCTGGGTCTCTACCATGCACTGACACGCACAGTACATGGGCGCTGTTGTGATTTGAGGCCCAGCCAGAGGTGACAGGCGAGCCAAGCAGGCGCCATCGGGCTGCGTTGACCAAAGGCGCTGGTTTTCGGAGAAGACGCAAGGAACGCTGGTGTGGGGGCGCCTCTGGAGACTGCGTCGCCGTGAACAAAAGCAGCTAATCCCCTTTGCCGAAGGTTCTGAAAGCGGCGCTTCTACCGCACTGAGCTCTCCCGTGGATCGGAGGAGACAGCGAGCGGCGGCGGCGCCAACTCGTCGCCCGCTTGCCCCTGAGCAGCCCGACAAAGCGGGGGTGGACACGGCTGATTTGTCCTTCCCCCCTCAAGAATTCATCGGTGGCCGGCGTACGAACGTATCCTGATTCTAGCGAGCGACCTGTGCCCTCTTAGCGCGCGAGCGGCGCGAACTTGATTACTTTTGTATTTTGTAAATAGTGTACAAAGCTCTCCCCTGTCCTTTCTCGCTGTCGCTCCCCTCTATACTTCTCCTCACTATCCTCTCCCTTTCCCTTTCGTTTCCGCCGGCTGCAGCTCGTTAAGATATTAGATAGCAATTGCCGCGGCCGGCAACACTCTTTTGCTTCACTTTTTATTTTTATTTTTTTTTAAAATAAACCACTACCACCACCACCTGTGCCCTGTGCACTGTCTGCCTCCGTGTCGCTATCTCTCTAGAGATCAAAGAAACAGACACCCATCTCAAGACGGCTCGAAACACATGCTCGCCGGTGCCGCTGCATGTCTGCAACAGGTCGTCCTTCAGCAGAGCTGGCGGTGGCGTGGTTTGAAAACGGCGGAACGACGCGCGCCCGGACGCGGCATTTCGCAGATGTGACCAAGCGTCGAAGCGGGGCTGCTTTTACCCTTTTGGCTGAGCGCACCACCGCCCCTGGCGTGCGGCCATCACTCACGGTTCGAGTGAGTGATTTTCCAGGGGGGTGCAGCCGCCCCCCCTTGCCCCCCCCTCCGGACGCCCATGCTCGCACTCAAAACCACTCACTCGCACTCAAAACCCCTCGCGCACTCACGTCCACCCACTCACTTCCGTGCATTCACACGTACTTATGTGCATTCACACTCACAACCACTCATGAGCACGCGCACTGGCAGCCACTCGCAACCACTGTCACCTAGGCTTCTACGCTCGAAACGGATGCAACGATGAGGAATGATTATCAAACATTTATTTTAATATGCTGGAATTGCAAAATATACAGAACATTATTGAGCAGTAACATCGGCAGAGAAAGGCAGTCCCTGCGCCGATGAGGCGCCAATGTAACAACGCGCTTCCTAAGGAAATTCCAGTCTCTCTAAACCACAGACAATATGACACATCCCTCTTTTGTTAACTGCAAAAAAGAATCCGTAAGAATCAGTAGTTTCTCACAGAATTCTGAAAAAAAAAAGGATAGAATTGAAGTTGGGCGATAGTTTCACAAATTATTTTTCTAACCTCCTTCAAAAATGACTATCACCCTATCAACTTGCATGGCTTTTGGTAAAACTCCCCTTAGAAAGCAAATTTTAAAATATGTTCTAAAACGCAGCAAATTAGGTAGCATGTTTGATTGGCTGAATTTTGAAATAGTTTACGTCCCGTGTGGTGCTGTTACGGAGAACGTGAAAACGGCTTTCAATTTCACTACGCTCCGTTGTAGGCAAAAACGCACGAGAATGATTTCGCTATTTTAGATAACTCATGGAATCACTATTATGGAGAATCGACTTAAGGCCTGAAGTAATGATTGAAAGCGTCTACTAGCTTCTTATGGCATTCTGATCAATGAAACAGCAGATGAAGGCCACACCAACATCGGTGATACATTCGGAGTGATGCGTCCCAAATGACTAAAAGATTTGATACTAAAGAAACCTATCGGCTCTGCAGCTTGCCGACACATGACTACCAATTTCTGTACTCAGTCGACCCACATCTCAGAATTCCTCTTTATCTGGAAACACTTTGTCACCGACTTCGCCTGAACGCTGCATTTACAAACGGCTTGCGATACCGTTTCAGACAAATTAAGTCCGCTCTGTGACAACTGCGGCTCGACCGTAACATATCCTGCTTGAGTGTTGTCCTCCGTATGCTGGCGTGCGTGCGTCCTATGAATATTGCATGGAGAAGCTCTTCCCAGTGCCTCTAACAATGGACAGTGTTTTTAGGTCCCTTAGCCTACCCTAGGCAACAGAGACATGAACTTTCTGTTTGCATATTTAAAGGACATTGAACATCTCGACAAGCTGTAATTTCACCTTGCATACATTCTTCATACATTCTTCACGCAGTGAACTTTCTTAGCTCATATGTCGGCCTATGCACTTGATCATTTCATATGTAACTTCATTACTCGCCGATGCACCTCAGTACGCATTTAATGGCCGGATTTCATCTCCTCCCTTTTCTATTTCTTTTCTTTCACCTTTTCCGCACCGCTCTCCTTCCGCCTTTATTTCCAAAGTTCCCTTCCCCACGTAGAGTAGCATGCCAGCGATTTTTAGACGATTCTCTCTCTCTCTCTGCTAGTTTTCCTCAAGAGTTTCTGATCTTGCACTAAAATTTCTAGCTCATCAGACTTCTGTACTGTAAGGTTTAGAATTCGATTTATTCGCTTCCACATAAGGTCAGTTCGGATGCGTGTATTGGTCACTAGTGGACGTTTATCCATCTATTCCTTCTTTGTTTGCCGAAGAAAGGAAGTCATTTTGTTGCGTTGTGATTTAAATTTAGCTAAATCGTCAGAGGACCTTTATTGGATAAACCGATTAAACAAACAATTTTACTTTTGAATCATATTTAAACAAGATCGCATTATTCAAGGCTTGCGCGTTTTGCTGGACCCCTTAGTTGGTAGACACCTTAAGCATACCGCACCCGCGGACAGCCAATGCGCTTGCGCACGTCGCCTTGCCGGCGCCAGATGGCGCCAGGTACCCGGCAGCTGCGCGTGCGCCTGCAGCATCGGGACCAATCAGCGCGTGCGCACTGGCGGTGGGCGGGATCCCGGTACTCCGGTAACAGTAACGATAACACGGTATGCTAAAGGTGCATATTTTGTAAAACAAGCATTTATTATATAAAGATGTTAACGTGCAAATAAATGTGTACATCCTATGCATTGTTAGGGTCAATGATTTCGCAGACGTGATTCCAGTTTACGTTTCTTACGTAATTTCTGAAGTTCTCAACAGAGTGATTTTTGATGCACTGGTACGCTGTATAACGAGGCTTACACCGGGGCGAGAGCATTGACCACTCAACGAAAAGAAAAGTTGGCAAATGACCGCTAACTTGTGCCAGCACCAGTCCAGTCTGGATAGATTCCACTGGTACATTAGTACAGAAAACATCAATTAATGAATGTGTTGTCTGTTGCGTTGGTGCTTTCAATATTCAAGCAAAGTCTATTTTTTGTTTCTTGGGAGATGAGGAGTGAAAGTAATCAATTATAACGTCAGCATCAACTATTACATTTAACCCAGTTTCGGTCACCCAAGAAAGTAATTCGTCTAGAAAAGACAGAAAGCCAGAGATATACCCCACGCGGGGGACGATGTATATGGCTGCAAATACGTTGCGAGCAGATTTCAAGGAAATTATCTCGTAATTTTCATTCATTTTAAGTATTTCGGAATGAGGCAGGACTGCAAGCATTTGTTTGCAGCTGTCATCACGCCACCCAATTTTTTTTTATTTGGACAAGCTAATTTGTAGGTATGTATCGTGCTATATCAGTTTCAGTGGCGCGGTACCTTTTCTGTACCACGTTTCAGTTATTGCGATCGAGAGAAAAACTCAAAGCGTCAAGAAGAGCCACAACTTCATATTCTTTGTTACATACGTAATTACTGCGTTCAGGCGAAAGAAGGGGGGGGGGGGGTGCTTTTTTGCATGCAGATATGAAACATCGTTCGCTGAAAAGTAATCGGAGGCAATGAATAAAAAGAGCAAAGGACAAAAAAGAGTTATCTAGATTACTTCATCGGGGTCTTTCAGGCGAGCCGTCTTTACTATTCGAATTTCCCTCTATAGCAAGAATGTGGCCATTACACGCGCCTAGACAAATTTCCTGCTTTTCTTCTTTTCACAACAAATTGCTATTCCTAGTAGTTTATTTTTTTGAGAGGGAGACACAAATGCTCATTTATGCGCAGAGCACTTTGTTCGAATAGTGGCCAATGTTGTAAATTGGTTTTTGAGGAAAGGAAATGGCGCAGTATCTGTCTCACATATATCGGCGGACACCTGAACCGCGCCGTAAGGGAAGGGGGAAGGTAGGAGTGAAAAGAAAGAGAGAAAGAAGTGCCGTAGTGGAGGTCTCCGGAATAGATCATTTCTTGTTGACCTGCCGCCGTTTCTCCTCTTTACGGAGCCGCCTGCTGGAGCTTCCGTTACGACAGCTTGGTTTAAGTCTGTCAGCTGGGGTTGCTCTGTCTCTTGGGGCTTCCTCCCTTGGGCACAGCAACTGGAATGTGCTCTCCGCCATGCAAAACTTCCTTACAGACACTAAACGGCTGCCGTCTTAAGCTGTGCTCTTTCTCATGATCAATATTTCTCTGGAATCAAAGCTTTCTGAAACGTGGAATATTTAGCCCCGTTCTCTATTTCAGTCACCGATCTCACAGCATTTGTTTAGCCTATTTCAATTACTCATCTGAGATCCTTTCATTTATTTCCTAATTGCTATTATTATCATGATTATTTTATTTTTCCCCGCCATTATTTTCTTGTTTAACATTTTGTACACCTATCAGTTGCCGCCTGTGTCTTGGCCAATCCCCCGCAGTGGGTATGCGCCATTTTCTAGAGGACAACAACAACAACAACGACCACCTGGGGATCTTTAACGTGACTGATATTGCACAGCACAGGGGCGCCTCTTGCGTTTCGCCTCCATCGAAACGCGGCCGCCGCGGTTTTAGGTTGGTAGCAGTAATTTTCGTTCGTTTCGCTTTGGTTAGAACGCTGTCCCGCTTCGAGCGATTGCGAAACGGCACGACGATGTTCGGGGTTGTAGCATCTTTAGTTGGGACACGGTGACAAGCATCAATCTCATCGAGCGTTGTGGGCTCACAGATTGCTTCACCATCATTCTACAACGCGTCATGAAGATCCTCACATTCACTTTCGGGAAGGTCTTCAATCTCGATATTCGTGTTCCTGGAGTATTGCTCTAGATAGTGCACCGCTGTTCAAATTCTGCCAAAAGTTTCTTGAGCCCATCGCGCTCGGATGACAGCGCAGCGTGTTCGCTTTTAAGTGTCTTGTTTTCATCTTTCAGGACATAACATTCAACAGCGCTATATCATCGTATTTCTTGCCGCAAAAGTCAACAATGTTTGATAACCTGTGACACTCTTTCCGAACATGGCTCTCAACGGAGCTACGCAACGCCGTAATTTCCTTGCTGAACTCTTCTAAGAGTTCTTCGCGTTGTTTCTCAACATCTCTAGGCACCGGAAGCTTCAGTGCGGCAGTTTGGCAGCGACAGCAGCAAAAGATGCCAAAGCCACAATAAAAAAATACCTATCAGCATTACACACCTGTGGGCGACAAGAAAAATTGGAAGGAACGCTTAAGCTCCGTCTTAAGGGTATGACGCAATAGCGTAGTTAATTCCCATATATGCGAAGGTCATTCTCTTCGACATTCATAGATCCCTGGGCGGAGTCCTCATACCCTCCCTGGCGCAATGGCGCAGCGGTCAAGCGATGCGCCACTGCCCTGCAATGGCAAGTGCTGCCTGTGATGTGCACACCACACTGTCGAGTTTTGGAACGCGGCGTGTCGGCAGTGGTGCGTCGGACAGCGGAGCGCCGTGCGTGACAGCCCCGCGTTGCGCGTGTGCACGTGCGAGTGGTGTGCGCGAGGCAGGCACGAGGAGCGTAGAGCTACGTGTCAGCAAACCGAGGTGTTGAGGAAGACACCACACCACAAGTCTGGTCGTTCAAGCGTGGAAGTGGCAGCTGTCGGACGTTGGGTCCGTGCTGCCGATGACTTACCTTGAATCATCCACGCAAGACCATTCAGCCTCGTTCAAGCGTGGAGGTGGCAGCCGTCAGACTTCGGGTCTGTGCTGCCGTGGACTTCCCTTGAATCAACGACGCACGCCTACTGCGATCGCCACTTTGCTGCCACGGCTTCCTTGGATGGGCTGCATGGGCCTACGGTGTATCGGGACGCCGTCGACGGGGCCTGGCTACGGTTTTCCAGCTGCAACTGCCCAGTTCTTGGGGGCGACTGACAGGAGTTCGTCAGCGTCTCCCGTGTCCATCTCCGTTCCTCACCTCCTGGTGCTCTGGGGGATACCCTGGGCAGCGACCACTGCCTTCTCCGCATCACGCTTTTGGCGAAGGCAGCCCGTAAAAAAAAATGGGGCCAGGCGAAAATAACCAATTGGCACCAATTTCGAATTCAGGACGTCCCTCCGGTACTATTCTCCGACGGCTATGCGGAGTGGGCAACACAGGTCACCAACATACAGAAACAACACACGCAAACACTTCACACCACCGACGAGATCCCCGCAGTGGACAATCACCTCCTGCATCTGTGGGAGGCGCGCCGGAGCTTAACAAAACGATGGAAGAAACACAAGACGAATCGCAAGCTTAGAGCTCGTATTGCACAACTTACGGAGCAGGCTGCGGCATATGCCGCCCAGCTCACAGACACCAATTGGATAGAACGCTGCAACTCGGCAGCGCGTCAGATGAGCTCGAAGGGGACTTGGCGTCTCTTGCGCAGCCTCATCGACCCTTCTCAAACGAAAGGGGAGACGCAAAAACAGCTCCGGCGGGCTCTGCACGGGTACCAAGGTACGACGGCGCAACTTGCGGACACTTTGTGCGACAGGTATCTCTGCCGCACAAACGACCCGGTTGGGCCCGAGTACACGTACTCCGGCAAGCCAAATCAGGATTTAGACGCCCCTTTTGAGTTGCATGACCTTAAGGCGTCCCTGGCTAAAATGCGCCGAGTTGGGGCACCGGGTCGGGATCGCATAACAGTGAAACTGTTGGCGAACCTCTCCGACTGTGCATATCTCCATTTGATACAATACATAAATCAGATCTGGGATGGGTGTCCGCTCCCACTCGAATGGAAAACATCCCTTGTAACGTTCATCCCCAAAGCAGGTAAAGCCGTGACTACGGACAACTTGAGACCCATCTCATTAACCTCGTGTGTGGGAAAGCTCATGGAGACGATGGTTCGGGATCGCCTCTCTCCATACATGGAGGGTAAGGGCCTCTTTGCAGACACTATGTTCGGGTTCCGCCCGCACATGTCTGCACAGGATGCCCTACTCCAACTACACAGGGACATAATACGACCCACAGCCATGCAACAAAACGACAAGGCCATTCTCGCCCTCGATCTTAAGGGGGCGTTTGACAATGTTAAACATGCCACCATACTCTCTAACTTGAACACCACTAACTGCGGGGCGAAGGTCTTCGCCTATGTCAGAGACTTCCTCTCTGCGCGTCAGGCACTCCTCCGGACCGAGGACGAGGAGTACGGCCCGTACTCTATGGGTACACGAGGTACACCACAGGGGGCGGTGTTATCACCGCTCCTTTTCAACATCGCCATGATGCACCTGCCCGGCCGACTGGCTCAGGTAGATGGCATAAAACACGCACTCTACGCAGACGACATTACCATCTGGACCACCGAGGGGAGCCTTGGGGAGATAGAGGACCGCCTTCAGCAGGCCGCCACCATAGTCGAAGCATATGCTGCCGACTGTGGTCTCCAATGTGCTCCCGCCAAATCAGAGCTTCTACACGTCAGGACAAACCACAAGGACAACACGTCTCTACACATATCTCTGTCAGGCGGTCCCATCAGAGAAGTGGCGGAGCTCCGGATCCTGGGTCTGTTCATCAATAACAAACTTAGGCCGGGCTCTACTATAGCGAAACTCAAGAGCATAGGTGAACAGGTAGGGCGCATGATCCGCCGTGTTTCCAACAAGCGGGGTGGTCTGCGGGGCAGGGACGCGCTACGGCTCGCCTATGCCTTCGTGACCAGCCGGATCCTCTACGCCGTGCCGTACCTACGCACCACCAAACAACAAGACGAGCGCATTGACGCCATTATCAGGAAGGCAACAAAGCGAGCACTGGACCTTCCGGTGGCTACCTCCAACGCCAAACTGAAGGCGTTGGGAGTGGTAAACTCCTATCAGGAGTTGCGGGAGGCCCACCTCGTGAACCAATATACGCGGCTATCGCAGACGGTGGCTGGGCGCCGCATGCTAAACCGCTTACACATCCAACACACATGCTTACCAGAGGGGACGGAGAACAGCCCGGTGCTGTGGCGCCACATGCTCTTGGTCGCTCCGCTCCCGCGTAACATGGACATGGCTTCACATGAAGGCAGACGACAAGCGCGGGTTCGCACGCTTGAGAGGCAATATGGCTATAAAGAGGGCGTCTATTACGTGGACATCACAGGGCCGTCGCCCGCGGGATTCTTCACGGCTGCCGTAGTCCACCGGGGAATGAATGTCGATGGGCTATCTTTTCGGGCCCCAAATTCAACACGAGCGGAGGAAGTCGCAATAGCTCTCGCTGCCGCCGATCCAAAATCGAAAACGGTTATCACAGACTCTCGCCGGGCCTGTGAACATTATCTTGCAGGCGAAATATCACCTCTGGCCTCGCAAATTCTAAGACGCGCTCTCGCCGATCCAACTCGCACAAAAGTGATCTGGGCTCCTGGCCACCAGGGTCTACGAGGCAATGAGGCCGCTGATGCGGCCGCCCGAGCGCTCACACACCGGGCTCCTCATCCTAGCTCTCATGGCTCAGAAGCTCATAAACCGCTTCTGCGGTTCCGCGAAATCCTAATTTATTATTGCGACAGCCACCGTCTCTACCCGGCACCTGCCAAGGGGCTGAGTAAGGCGGAGGAGCGAACTCTGCGGCGCCTGCAGACAGGAACCATTCTCTGTCCTGCAATAGCAAAACACTTCGATCCGAACACAGATGGGCGCTGCCCGCACTGTGGAGAGATCTGCGATATCTTTCACATGGTGTGGGCATGTACTCAGAATCCTCACCTTCCCCCCTCCCCCACCCCCACCCGAGAGGCATGGGAGACTGCCCTCCTCAACTGCTCCACACTGGAGTCCCAAAGGGCTCTGGTCAAGCGGGCGCGAGACGGGGCCTCGTCATGCGGTGTCCCGGACTAAGGATACCGACCATGCAGCAGGGTTACTTTTTTTTTTTTTAACCCTCAAGCTCTCTTTGATTAAAGTTTTTCACCACCACCACCACTACCAACGCTTCCCTGGACGCAACGCCAGCGACGCATCGCAAGTCGACAACCCGCGTCTATGCTACCTGCAAGGCATTCCCGCTCCACCTGGGACGCTTTGTATCCGGTGAACTCTCTCCTTTATATCCCTAGTGTTGTATGCGTTTCTAGTGTGTCTTTTCCTTGGTGTTTGCGTTTCTTTCATTGGCTCCTTTCCTTTAAAATATGAACACGGCTTCGGTTTGTTTTGTTTGATTCGTTTGTTCTCGTCTTCGAACCTGCACGCGAAAGCGTTCCCCTCCAGCCGTCGGGGACGCGTCACCTCGATTCGCGACACTGCCACCGGTGGGGCTTGTGCTGCCCAGATTGCCCTTAAAGAGCAACCACTCATTAATTTACAGTGGGCAGTTTGCTCACTACCCGGTGGGCAGGTTGTGGTGACGTCGCAAAGTCACGTGACCTAAATGGTCCACCTGCTTCCTAGGCTGCACTCTGGGGACTACATGCCGGAGCCATGCTCGTGATTTTTCGCTCGCGACGACGCCAACGCCGACGACTACACCGACAACGCCGACACCGGATTTTCTAGAGAACGTGGTCTTTAATGCTATCGCATCAAAATGTGTTTTCGCTCAATATCTGTCCCGTTGCAACTGTTGCTGCCAAGTGAAGCGGGTGCTGGTCTACCAGCGTTTATGTAGATTGTAGACGTTGACCTCTGGTGGTGGCTCCGTGGCGGTGAAGTTCTCTGATGCGATGACCGAAGTAATTTGCATCCCGGCCGTGCGAAATGGAGGCGAAATTCTAGAGGCCCCTGTACTGTGCAATGTCAGTGCACGTTAAAGAACCCCAGGTGGTCGAAATTTCCGGAGTCCTCCACTACGTCGTCCCTCATTGCCTGAGTCGCTTTGAGGCGTTAAACCCCATCAAACAAACCAATTTGCGACGGACTTGGGCGCCGTAAGAGGTTCAGTGACGTCGTAGGAGGTTATTTTCTGAAGTTAACCCCAGCACATGGATTTCAGCACATCATGGCTGATCGGCGATGTATCTGTGGACGACAAGAAAATGTGTGCTCGGTCAGATCTCTTTCGTGGTCGCTGCCAAAGGAAGAAGCTACACACAGCGTTTCCGCGCTGTTCTATCCAAAACGAACTGTTGCAAACTTGCCCAACTTTCTAACCTTATTTTGACGACAGCAGTAAGCATACCGCGAGGTTAAGGTTGTTGGCTACTTGTGGGATTAGCCTTGCGTTACATCTCTCGGCAATTGCTGCACAGTAGTAGCAGGTTAAAACAACAACTTAGGGGATACCTAATTCTATTACGTGTTGTGATTGCGGTAGTATTATAAACCTTTTATGCATCATACGTGGTTATATCCGGATTTTCCTGCCCCTTGTATTTTTCCACCTATTTCTGGCTCTAATTGGATTTTGCCACCGTTCCTGCCGCCCTTTCTGGTTTCCCGCCTCTATTTCAGATGATGACGTCATGTGCGATCATTGTCCCACCTCTTCGACCATTCAATGAATTTCATGACGAACGCCAGCGGACGCCGCTTTTTAAGTGTTAAATCATTACTTCTCAGGGTCAAACCCAATGAAGAATCTTGTGTGAAGCCTCGGAGTAACTCGGTTAAGTTCGGGTTAGTTCGGAGGAGCGTCGTGCAAGCAGCAGACATGAAATGGGAGGAAGCTCGGTAAAGTTCGGAGGAACGTCGCGCCAGCTGTAGCCAATGGGAGGAAGTGCGTAGCGCCAGCTGTCGCCGAGTGGAGAGAGGGTGTGAAGAAGAAGGAGGATGAAGAGCTAGAAACGTGGTTGCGTGCACAGGCAGATGCCAGAAATATAGTGAACTAGAATAGTTCACTGTAGCCAGAAAGAAGACCCGAAGAATGAACACATGCTTTCGCAAGTCTACTCGGCTTAACTACGTGAAAACCCTACCACCTTTTTCCCCCTTTGAGGCTTCAGTGCGAATGCTATCACACTGATAATTAAAAAGAAGGGTTTGTGGCACAGTTCTGTGACCTAACCAAGCAAGCAAACACCCACAAGATGCAAATTTCCGTTTTGACCATTTGAAGTCCAGTTCAGCTTCCTGAGGAAATTGCAGAAGAAGTCGAGAAGCCTCCCTCCTACTTTACCGCATGACACACTTGTGAACAGTATCTTGCATAGATCTGTGTGGCACCTATGCCCTCTTGAGGGAGGCGAGCAGGACCCGTCTTGATGGTGGAAATACATGTACAGGCGCGGACAAAAGTAAACGAAGCACGCAACTGTCTTCGAATATTTTTCACGCGTTACCTAATTGAAATTTCCAGCAGGGTACGCGCATGCTCGTAGAGGAGGTTGGTGGGCTTTCTTGTAGACAAACAACGCTTCTTCATTACCAACGGGGAAAGCGTGGTTGCATTTCGAACGCAGTAGCGTGCTCTGTTTACTTATGGCCGCGCCTGTACATCACCGTAAACACCGAAAGAGCGGAGATCCATGTCGGTCAACGTTATACATTCACTCTGGAGTACTAGCAGAGCTCGTGCGTATATGCGCTTTTCCTGGACAGACATCACGGTGATTTGAAATGGCTTACCACTCTCCTTGAAGTATGTCTCAGAATCTCAGATTTTTCTCAATGGTTCAGCAGACAACGCTTCACTGGTGAGACTGTTAGACACCTCATTTCCTGCAGAGGAACACGCAGAAAACGTATATATATATATATATATATATATATAGCAAATATCTGACTACATTTGCAACATCAAACGCAGCGAGCTGAGGCGTTACCTTTCGAGAGGAAGTCACACTCTAACCTTTGAAGTACCGGTTTCGAGTGCGTCAGAATTACCGCAGGTTGAGCCGAAAAAGACCTAAGGTTTAGTTAGGCCGCCTCAGTGTCAACGCTGTCAGCCACGGCGGAGGACACAGCACGGGTAAGGCGGGCTGACCAGGCAGCATTCAAGATCGGCATGTGAAACGCCGTTGTGCTAGCTCCGCTAATCTTATCCACTGAACCATCAGCAAAAACTTTCAGATGATATTCACATTCTCTTTCAAGGGGCTCGAAAAAGCATCGAACATGTTTCCGCCACAGGAGCGCTGCGCTTAGCGCTCCTCCACTGCTCTAAATAGATTTCCATGATGCGAATCACGGAACTTCCTTGCCGGGCGCAATTTTCATTAATTTTATTTTAGTGAGACGTACCAACCCCAAGCAAGAATCTTGTCTTGTGCGAAACATCGGAGTAACACAGGTAAGCACGGGTAAGTTTGGAGGAGCGTCGTGCCAGCTGCAGCCAATGGGGGGAAGTTCGGGTAAGTTGGAAGGAGCGTCGCGTCAGCTGCAGCCAATGGGAGGAGGCTCGGGTAAGTTGGGAGGAGCGTCGCGCCAGCTGCAGCCAATAGGAGGAAGCTCGGGTAAGTTGTGAGGAGCGTCACGCCAGCTGCAGCCAATGGGAGGGAGCTCGGGTAAGTTGTGAGGAGCGTCGCGCCAGCTGCAGCCAACGGGAGGAAGCTCGGGTAAGTTGTGAGGAGCGTCGCACCAGCTGCAGCCAATGGGAGGGAGCTCGGGTAAGGTGTGAGGAGCGTCGCGCCAACTGCAGCCAATGGGAGGAAGCTCGGGTAAGTTGTGAGGAGCGTCGCGCCAGCTGCAGCCAATAGGAGGAAGCTCGGGTAAGTTGTGAGGAGCGTCGCGCCAGCTGCAGCCAATGGGAGGGAGCTCGGGTAAGTTTTGAGGAGCGTCGCGCCAGCTGCAGTCAATGGGAGGAAGCTCGGGTGAGTTGTGAGGAGCGTCGCGCCAGCTACAGGCAATGGGAGGAAGCTCGGGTAAGTTGTGAGGAGCGTCGCGCCAGCTGCAGCCAATGGGAGGAAGCTCGGGTAAGTTGGGAGGAGCGTCGCGCCAGCTGCAGCCAATGGGAGGAAGCTCGGGTAAGTTTTGAGGAGCGTCGCGCCAGCTGCAGCCAATGGGAGGGAGCTCGGGTAAGTTGTGAGGAGCGTCGCGCCAGCTGCAGCCAATGGGAGGGAGCCCGGGTAAGTTGTGAGGAGCGTCGCGCCAGCTGCAGCCAATGGGAGGAAGCTCGGGTAAGTTGTGAGGAGCGTCGCGCCAGCTGCAGCCAATGGGAGGGAGCTCGGGTAAGTTGGGAGGAGCGTCGCGCCAGCTGCAGCCAATGGGAGGGAGCTCGGGTAAGTTGTGAGGAGCGTCGCGCCAGCTGCAGCCAATGGGAGGAAGCTCGGGTAAGTTGGGAGGAGCGTCGCGCCAGCTGCAGTCAATGGGAGGGAGCTCGGGTAAGTTGTGAGGAGCGTCGCGCGAGCTGTAGCCACTGGGGAGGGCGGCGCGCGAGCTGCCGCCGAGTGGAGAGAGGGTGGGACGATTAAGAGCGAGAAACGCGGTTCCGTCCGCATGCAGATGCCAGAAAGAAGAGGCAGAGAATGAACACATGCTCTTGAACGTCTACTCGGTCTAACTACGTTAATACCCTGCCACATTTCTTTCGTCTGTTTCCGTTTTCTAGGTTAGTAGATAAGGTAATCAAGCCTGTTGGTGTTCTGCTTTTTTATTTCAGCACAACATACATCATAACTGTTTTTTTTTCTTTATGAACAAACTTCCACAAAAAAAAACGATAACGAGGGCTGTCTTTTTCGAACATGGTATGCTTCCATTAACGCCCTTGTTGTCTTATCTCTGTGACGAAATAAAATGCCCGTGTGTGCGACTGCCTGTCTGCACATTTTTTTTCTAATTCTTTCTCGTTTTCCTTCCCACGATGCTGGCAGTGCCCCTTTAGCTGGGAATAGGTGGAGTCCGGAACTGATCGAAGGTGTTCCCTAAGCCGAATATTAATAGACCGGCCGGTCTGACCGATACGAACTTTATTGCAAGAAAGACGAAGTTCATACTCCACTGAGCAAACACATTCTACACTTCTTGATCTACGCGATACTGGACAATGAACTGAGCTGTTTCTTGGTATGTTGTCACGCGGGTTCCTTATCATGCGGCAAAGCTCCCCCAACTTATGTGGCGCAGAAAACACCCCGTTTCGTGTTATCTGGTTGTCGCGGCTGTTCTGCTGTCGGAATGTCGGGGTTTTTAGCTGTTGACCTGCGATGTGGCCCTAAGATTGTACTCTAGGCATGTGCACTGGATCTATTAGGTCATGTAATTGTTAGGTATAAGTATGTCTTTCTTATGAATAAAAATTGTAGTTGCGACTTGCGAGTCAGCGCTCGTATGTGTGTTTCCTCGTTCTGTCTTCCATATGTCAGCGCTGTTTTCTGCCCATAATGAACAGATACCAACTAGCCCAACTAAACATTCTACTAAAACGTCGTGTATTGTTTCAGGTCTCTCTTACATATTACGCAATGGATTCCCCCTGACATGTACAGACCCCTCTTCACTCACCTTCCCCCACTCAACACGGCGCATGCGCACAGCTGTTCCAGCTCTGTTTCTTCGGCCCGCCGCGCCGCCGGCGAAGCAGCTGCTCCGCACCACGTGACCTACCGGCTCAAGGCCACGGCGCCGCCACGGAGCTCACGGGGTGCCACGCTGAAGGCTCGAAGAGCTGGCGTAGTGTAGCTCTCGCTACAAAAGGACTCCGTACCCGGTGTAACCTGCATTCCCTTCACTCGCTTCAGGATATACCCTAGCCCCGGCCTCAGCTGTGCAGGACTCCGTACTAAGGGACCGGTAGAATGCTGTCATACATATCTCTGTACAATGTGTTCTTTTTCACCGAAGAAAGGTCGTCTTAAAGATAACAGACGATTACCTGTAGCCTGTAATGCGAAATTTGAGCGCCACACACGCACCATCTGCCACCGCCGGTAGGTGGCGTGTTACGCTGCTAGCCACATGTTAAAAATGCGGAAGTTAAAATTGGATTAATTCAATGGAAAATAAGCATAGTGTAGAACTATATCGATACTGGAAAAGGCAGATCAGGAAAGAATTTTTCTATGATAACTCAAGAGGCAGTGCCCTACTTTTTGAAGCTAGGTCAGGGTGTCTTAGAACGCGCAGCTACAAAAAGAAATTTAACGAAGATGATGACACATGTGCTGTGTGCGGTAGATTTGTAGAAACAATTGAACACCTCATACTCAAATGTGATGGTATCCATCCGGATGTCCATGCAGGCACAGTCACTCTTCCTGAGGCCCTAGGGTTTAGAGATAACAATGGTCACGTAAATAAATCTGCAGTGGAAGTTAGCAAAAAGCGATTGGAAGGTTGGTGGCTAAAAGCAGAGAGGTTACATAAGGTTAATTGTGTAGGAAACTACAGTGAAAGAAAAGGGTGAATTTTAATAACAATTCAGAGCACAGTTAAACAAAACTAAAAGGGAAAAAAGCTGAGCATGGTGGCAATTGTCACCACCCCGTTTCATAGGGGGCGCTCATATCCATCCATCCATCCATCCATCCATCCATCCATCCATCCATCCATCCATCCATCCATCCATCCATCCATCCATCCATCCATCCATCCATCCATCCATCCATCCATCCATCCATCCATCCATCCATCCATCCATCCATCCATCCATCCATCCATCCATCCATCCATCCATCCATCCATCCATCCATCCATCCATCCATCCATCCATCCATCCATCCATCCATCCATCCATCCATCCATCCATCCATCCATCCATCCATCCATCCATCCATCCATCCATCCATCCATCCATCCATCCATCCATCCATCCATCCATCCATCCATCCATCCATCCATCCATCCATCCATCCATCCATCCATCCATCCATCCATCCATCCATCCATCCATCCATCCATCCATCCATCCATCCATCCATCCATCCATCCATCCATCCATCCATCCATCCATCCATCCATCCATCCATCCATCCATCCATCCATCCATCCATCCATCCATCCATCCATCCATCCATCCATCCATCCATCCATCCATCCATCCATCCATCCATCCATCCATCCATCCATCCATCCATCCATCCATCCATCCATCCATCCATCCATCCATCCATCCATCCATCCATCCATCCATCCATCCATCCATCCATCCATCCATCCATCCATCCATCCATCCATCCATCCATCCATCCATCCATCCATCCATCCATCCATCCATCCATCCATCCATCCATCCATCCATCCATCCATCCATCCATCCATCCATCCATCCATCCATCCATCCATCCATCCACCCACCCACCCACCCACCCACCCACCCACCCACCCACCCACCCACCCACCCTCCGGGATCTTGCGGTGGCAGCCGCCTTCTGGTCGTCCATTCCTCCGCTGTCGCCGTGGCAGGTGGCGTTTCCCTCTGCTATACTACCTTCCACAGTTGACAGGTGGCGTGCTACGGCAACTACACCGACAACGCAACGCCGACGACTACGACGCCGAAAGCAGGATCGGGCGCCGCTCTAAAAACGTACAAAAACCTCCAATGGTCTCGATAACATTCCTGTAGCTTTCTTGCGCCGTTACGCAGAACGGATATTGCGTTACCTTTGTGTATTTTTTTAAGCATATTTATCGCAGTGTTCGGTCCCACCTGAATGCAAAACCGCCCCGCGTTGTCCCCGTCTTTAAGGCCAGTTATCGTTCTTGCGTGTCCAGTTATCGGTCAATACTAATGTGATAGCATTTCTAGGCTATGTCGGCGGGGTCGTGTCCGCAAAACGTGTCCGCAGCAGTTGTGACGTTCTCAGAGGAGGTAGCATCAATTGAATGGTTGTGATCGATAGAGGACGCTGTGAGGATGATGCGCAAAAAAATTGTCGCTAAGATGATTAGGTAATTAATGACAGCCAATAATTAGAGTCTGTAGGGTCTGCTCGCGGGCAAGTCAAATCTCGCGCCGCTCACCGCGAGTAGTCTCGGACCCCTTCTTCCCGAGTGGTGGGGCGGTGGGAGAGAGGCTGGGAGAAAGCCTTTATAAGGCGAGACCGGAGAGGCTCGCGGTCTCTCGCTCTTGGACCAGCCCTGCCAAAAGGACCACCTGACCCAGCTGCCACGACGACGACCGGCCCCCCTGCCATGTGAGAATAAACCGTTTGTACGAAGTCCTGCCTCGAGTGACTGCCTGTGCGTCCCCGCGCAGAGGAATTGCCCACAAATAATGGCGCCCAACGTGCGGCTTTAATTAACACCTTGTGGACGATTTCTCTGCCGATTTTGGGATGTGCAGCCAGACTCGTGGCAGGCCCTCTTTGTTCGGGGCCACGCCGGACCGATAGGGTTAAGGAGCGGGCCAGGCGGAATGTTCGCGGGGTAGCGACTTGTGTAGTGTTGTAAATTTGTTAGGGGTATTGTGTTATTTATGTAGTTTTCGGGCGTTTTCTGTTGTGTATTTCCGCGTGTTTGTAGATAGATTGTTGTGTATGTAAATGTTCTTGTTGCCATGAGCAGTTAGCCGGTGCGGGCGGACAGTTAGCGCGAACTATGCCTCCCAGAAAGGATGTTTCAGCCACGGCTTTGGATGGCGGGGCAGCCGGTAGTGAGACGGCCGACGCGGCGGCCGTAATAGGGGAGGTGACTGAGATGTTTGCCGCATTAGCCCGTCAGCTCGGTTCGGTGGCTGGCGCCAACCAGGCCGCAGCATCGGTAGCATCGGCGACAGCATCGCGCCCGCGGATAAATATGGAGGTCCCCTCCTTTTCCGGGTACACGGACGCGAAATCAGTCCACGAGTTTTTACAACAACTCGAGGACTACCAGACGGCTCTGGGCGCCCCAGATGACGTAGTGCTAGGGCAGGTCCTGCCTGTAGCACTCGTCGAGAGCGCGGCGCGATGGAGGCGCTGCCAGCCGACTTTCCAGTCGATGGCGGACTTCAAAGACCGTTTCCGCGCCGAGTTCTTGCCGCCTGATTATGAGCGCCGGATGCTGGATGAGCTCGCGTTGCGCACCCAACACCCAGAGGAAAGCCTCCTCGAGTACGTACGCGCAATGCAAGAGCTGTACAAGAGGGCAGACCCGACGGCAACCGACCGAGATCAGGTTGCGCGTGTGATCAGGCAGTGCCATCCACGCTTCAAGCCGTATCTGCGGGGCCGCAGTTTTACAAACCTCGAGGCCCTGGCGCAGGAGGCCAAGACCGTGCAGGCGGATTTACTCGCCGAACTGCGCTACCGGCCGCCCCCCAGGCCGGCCGAATCGCTAGAACCGGGATGCGCATGGGATGGAGGCCGAGAATGCGCGATGAGGGCTCGGCGCGCCGAGGTAATGGCCGTGGAAAATCAGGCGGAACCCCCTGTTGTCCCTCGTGCGCTTGACCCGTACGCATTCGAGCAGCGGCGTCGTGCCGGTCTCACAGGCCACGCGCGGAGCGAGCGTCAGGAATGCGCGGAGAAAGGGGAGAGCCGTCCCCAACCGCTTCGTGGAACGAGGGGTCCTCCGTCTACGCGGCGGGTGAATGACCGGCTTTGCTGGAATTGCAACCAGCCCGGCCACGTGGCACGCGAATGCCAAGCTAGGCGTATGCAGGGAAACGCCAGGCGCTGGCGGTGATGTCTGGTGGCAGCGGCCTTTCACCGTCAGCGGGAGAATTTCATGGTTGTCAAGGCGCTAGTCAGGAAAAGAACTCCCGCGCCGGCGACGGGGAGGCCTTTGTCCCGCTCGCCTGTAGAGCTCAGGGAGTCGTTCCGCGCTCAAGCCCTTTTATGCTAGTGCAGTTAGCGGGTCGATGCTACTCCGCACTCGTAGACACGGGCTCAACGCTGTCACTGGTCGGTGACGAGGTGTACGAGGCCTGCCGGATAGGTAACATCCGTGTCAGACCGGCCGAAACCCCGTTAAGCTTAGCAGCTGGGGCGGCAAAGGCAAAGGGAGCAGTGCGTCTTACGATGCGTTTTGACGGCAGAAAGCGGAGACATCGCTTCGTCTATCTGCCTGGCTTGTCGATACCAGTAATTCTGGGAAGGGATTTTCTCTCGAGCGAAGGCATTGTGCTCGACATGGGGGAGAATGGCTATCGTTACAGCCAGCTCGCCCCCCTCATTCCCTTCGAAAGCGCATCCTTGCCCGGCTGTCCTGCACAAAAGGTGGTTGTCCACACCTGTGCGACAGAAAGGCAGGTGAGCTCCCTCGAGACGCTGAGAGACGGTGGCCCGTTAGAAGCGATTATTGCGTCTTTCTCAGGACCCAGTAGTCAGCGCCGAAGGCTCGCGGAAACTTTACTCCCGTTTTCGGATTGCTTCACGGAGAAACCGGGCAGAACCGACCTGCTTCAGCACGAGATTCAGACGGGTGATACGCGCCCTTTCAGGTGTAACCCGAGGCCGTTAAGTGCGCATAAGAGGCAGCTTCTCGACTGTGCCCTTGACGAGATGATTGATACCGGTGCGGTGAGACCCTCACAAAGTCCCTGGGCGTCCCCAGTGGTTCTAGCGCCGAAGAAAGATGGATCGGTCAGGCTGTGTGTTGATTATCGTAAGCTCAACTCACTGACGCCTACGGTTGCGTACCCTTTCCAGTCGATCGAGGCTGTGATGTACGCGTTAGGGAACGCGAGGTTCTTCACAGTCCTAGATGCAAGCAGAGGGTACCTGCAGATTGAGGTGGCCGAAGGTGACATTGAAAAAACCGCATTCACCTGCCACCGCGGGCTCTTCGAATTTACTCGACTCCCGTTTGGTTTGTCTAACGCCCCGAGCACGTTCATGCGACTGATGGACATCGTGCTGGGCGATGCAAGGTTCAACTACGCCATGGCGTACCTCGACGACGTTGTGATATTCTCACAGTCGTTCGAGGAGCACCTCATTCACCTGAATTCCGTTCTCGATAGAATGAGACGTGCCGGTCTAACCATCAATCCAAAGAAAGTGCAGTTGGCATCGAAGAGAGTGAACCTCTTGGGCTTTGTCGTGGATGATGGCACACTGAGACCAAATGATGACAAACTGCAGGCAATTCTGAACTACCCCTGCCCCATGGATGTGAAAAGCTTGCAGAGGTTTTTGGGGATGGTTGCGTTCTACAGGCAATTCATCCCGCGCTGTTCGGAGCTTGCAAGGCCGCTGAACCTGCTGTTGCGTAAAAGCTCGAAGTGGGTCTGGGGCAAGGAACAGAGTGACGCATTTGTTGCCTTGGCTCGCGCGATAGCGAATACCGCTAGTCTGCGCCTCCCCGACCTGAACAAGCAGTTTGTCTTGCAGACAGACGCTAGTGACTACGGTGTTGGAGCTGTTTTGTTGCAGGAACACGAGGGCAAACTGCGCCCTGTCGCGTTCGCTAGTCGCACGCTCACATCGGCGGAGCGGAATTACTCCGTGACCGAAAAAGAATGCCTGGCGATCATGTTCGCATTGTCGAAGTTCGACATGTACCTAGACGGAGCGGTCTTCACCGTGCAGACAGATCATCAGGCATTGTCTTGGTTAAAGAGGCTCAAGAACCCCGCAGGCAGACTCGCGAGATGGGCGCTGACGTTGCAACGTTACGCGTACGCCATCGAGTACCGCCGGGGCAGCTTGAACAAGGTGGCCGATGCTTTATCGCGCGCACCATGGAATGCTGGCGGAAGCGCTTCAGAGGCGCAGCCCAGCTTTGTAGAAAGCGGCGTCACCGCTGTTGGAGAGGAAGAGAGGGCGGACGGGAGTGTCGCGCCCTGTTTGGAGAGGAGACGGACAAAGGTCCCGCACGGTGCTGTGACGGAAGGGAAACACAGCAGCTCGTGGCGGCGACCGCTCGCCTGCCTAGGAGCGAGGCAGAAAGAAATCTGTCTTGGGGAGTAGCGGTCAGTAGAGAAGAGCTGATCGAGGCCCAGAAAGCAGACGGTCTTTGCCAGCGGGTGCTGAAGGAGCTTGCGAGCAGCGCAGCTTGCACCGGGAACGCTGAGGGCAAGTACGACGCGTATCTGCTGGGTGATGATGGCTTGCTGCTCCGCTATATTCCCCAACTTGACGAGGAAGCGGCGGTAGCATCCCCTTTCCGAGTCGTGGTCCCGAGAAGGTTGCGGAAGCGGTTCCTGCAGTACTTCCATGACTCAGCGCTGGCAGGCCATGACAGCGGCAGTAAGACTTACGACAAGTTATGCCGTGTCGCGACCTGGCCAGGCATGAGAAAGGATGTGCTGGGATACGCCCGTACCTGCCCGGTATGCCAGGTAGCCAAGCCTCGGGCGGGCAAGCCCGCTGGCATGATGAAGGCGGTAGTTAGCAACTACCCGTGGCAAGTGGTCGCGTGCGATATCATGGGACCCCTCCCTCGGTCCACACGCGGAAACCAATTCATCCTGGTAATAACGGACCACTATTCCAAGTGGGTTGAGGTTTTCCCCCTTAGGAAGCTTGGGTCGGAACGAATTTGGGAAAAACTGTTGGAGACTTTCACTCGTTTCGGTTTCCCTTCCGACCTGATTACAGACAATGCTTCGTATTTCACAAGCAAAGTCTTTGTAGACTCCTGTCGGGCGCTTCAAATCCGCCACAGGAGAACGAGTCCCTACCACGCTCAGAGCAACATAAGCGAGCGGGTGAATCGAAATCTGAAGAGCATGCTGGTCGCGACGACCGAGCAGCACAGAGATTGGGACGCGCGGCTGTCCGAACTGGCGTTCGCTACAAGGACAACCGTGAACAGGTCAGTGGGTATTACACCCGCTTACTTGAATTTTGGGAGAGAGATCGCTTTTCCGCTAGAGAATGCCCTACTCGACGCGGCGGGGCCTGCGCCCCCTCCGCTTTCGCAGTACGCGGCAAGGCTTCGGGAGCGCCTGGAGGCAGCGCAGCGAGCAGCCCGCGAAAACCTCGATGTGGCGCGCATGGAGCAGGCGGATCAGTACAACAAAGGTCGCCGTCACGTCGTTTTCAACACGGGCGACCTAGTACTCAAGAGAACGCACCCACTTAGTAACGCAGCGCGCGGTTTCGCCGCGTCGCTAGCGCACAAGTGGGCTGGGCCGTACGAAGTTACGGCACGGACTACGCCGCTCACCTACCAGTTGCGGTTGTTGACAAACGGCGAAACCGCCGGTCCGGTGCATGTCGCTGATTTGAAGGCTTTCCACCTTCGCAAGGACGATGGCTGCGAAGCGGTGGAAAATCAGCGCGATGCGGCGATCTCACCCCCGGGAGGACGAGCAGGTAGCGGTGCGGTTTGCAACCGACGCTACAACCTGAGGACCAGGTAGCACCCGTGTCTCTCGATCAATTATCACTCGCAGTGCTCTCGCCCTCTCAGTATGTCTTCTAGGAAGCTCCAGCGGACCGACGCCCGTGGCTCGGACTCCAGAAGGCAAGGCAGACCACCGTCGAACGGTGGCCGCCATCAAGGCGCGCCACCCGGCTGGCGGCAGGAGCCGCGCGAGTGGCGCAGGTTCCACGGCCGCGGTGGCCCCCACCGCCCGCCAAACCACATGCCTAACCACTGGAGAGCACCTCCCAGTGGTGCAGGCCAACGCAAGAGGGCCAGTGACGACCAGGCGCAGGGCCCCCCTCAGCACCCAGCCGGCGCTTCGGCCGCCGAGCAGCCGCAACCCAAGCGGCCCAGGGTCCTGCGGCACGTGGCCACCTGGACCACGGTCGCCAACGGAGCGGCCATCTCGTACTGCGCGCGGTCCAGGTGGCGGGACCAGGCGCAGCCCCTTCGCGGCGGAAAGGCGCTTGGCGGCTGCAGCGCCTTCCCCCGCTGCGCCACTGCAGAGGGGCAGCCCGGAGGAGGCGGCCCTTAGCAATCCTCCAGTCCAGCCGCCCAGACCTGCTGTCCCCGGCGGCCGAGGAGCTTTGGAGGGCGCTGCCGGCAGGGCCCCCAGCGGAGCCAGGCGCCTCGCCCCCCCGGGCGGCTCGTGAGGAGCCCGTCCAGCCAGCGGTGAGCGGCCCCCCGGCGAGCACCCCTCCCCCCTGCGACGACTCTATGGACCCGGACCCGGAGGTCATCGAACGCCTGCTGGCGGACCCCGGGACGGACGTTTGAGGGGGGGGAGATGTAGGGTCTGCTCGCGGGCAAGTCAAATCTCGCGCCGCTCACCGCGAGTAGTCTCGGACCCCTTCTTCCCGAGTGGTGGGGCGGTGGGAGAGAGGCTGGGAGAAAGCCTTTATAAGGCGAGACCGGAGAGGCTCGCGGTCTCTCGCTCTTGGACCAGCCCTGCCAAAAGGACCACCTGACCCAGCTGCCACGACGACGACCGGCCCCCCTGCCATGTGAGAATAAACCGTTTGTACGAAGTCCTGCCTCGAGTGACTGCCTGTGCGTCCCCGCGCAGAGGAATTGCCCACAAGTCAAAATGTCGAAATTGGATGTCGAAATAGCGCGGACGCAAACAATAGCAGGGAACTGTACAAAATGAGTGAAAAAAATAACAGTTCGAAATGGACTGAAACGTGTTTGGTGAATGAAATCCAAAGTAATAGATTAAAAACACTTCATTGATTTGGAGCAATTAGTCAATTAATTAGATGGAGGGTTGAATAGTTTGGACGGGTATAAAGTAAGTGAACGGAAAATCAATTAAGGCGTCGAACTTGAACAGCGAAATGGGCAATCAGTCATCGACCAATAAGTTAAAAAGATCAGTAATTAGTTAATTAATTAGAAGCAAAAGCAATGAAGGGTTGAATGGTTTGGACAGGTATATAGTAAGTGGATGTAAAAGCAATCAAGGCGTCGAATTTGAACAACGAAATGAGTAATCAATCACCGACCGATTGGGTTCTTGAAAATCGATAATTAACCAATTGATTGATAACTAATCAACTCGCCTATAATTAAGCTCCTGACCAATAATTAATCAATCGACCGATACTTAATCAATTGGTAGATAATTAATCAATTGACCGATGGATAATCAGCCGACCGATAATTAATCAAATTGATCGATAATTAATCAATAAAGAGATACAAAGAGAGGTGACGAGTGCCGAGGAGGCGTTAGTGCTTTCGCATTCTGCCAATGCGGGTCACCACGGTGATCTCTAATTTTTGTTGATATCGACGAGCTGCAAACTCCTGGTGCATGTGATATCTGCCGATTTCTGACTGACTTCTTAAAAGCGGACCATTTCTTTTCTGTTGCCTAACATGGTTTTAGGTGCGGTTTATCGACTTCCTCACAGCTTATCTCCTCTTGTCATGATTTTTTTTTTCAGTTAACAATAACCAACAGGTAGATGCAGTATTTTTGGATTTCGCCAAATCCTTTGACAAGGTTCCCCACACCAAACTTATAGAAAAGCTTTACGCTGCCGGGATCGCTTCTAACCTTATCGATCTTATTAGACGATACCTTGACGACAGATTTGAATACATCCACGTTGAAAAGCAGTGTTCACATGCTCTTCCGGTCTCATCTGGTATGCCGCAGAGACCAGTTATGGGTCCCGTTCTGTTTTTAATCTCTATCAATGATTTAGCCAGCGTGATTGATTCTGAAGTTAAAATTAATCTATTTGCAGGCAGCTGTCTTCTCTACACAGCGGTTACCTCCTCAGCAGATCGAATAAAATTAAACAATAACCTATATAAAATCTCAAAGTGGCGTACAGAATGGGGTATGTTTCTTAATATTGAGAAGTGTTTGGTACTCCGAGTATGATGTACAAAGAAAGAAAACTCTTCTGCAACATCCATACTATACAGCTGGAGTACCACTCAGAGAATCAGCAGTTGTAAAATATCCTGGGATTGAAATCAGTGATACGTTGAACTGGGATACGCATATTGACAGTATTTGCACGAGTGCTATTAATTCCCTGCGGTGTTTGATACGTAAATTGCCAAAAGCCCCGATGCAGGTGAAGCTGGAAGCGGCTTTGGTGCCGCTTCGTCTTGAGTATGCATCATGTTTATGGGACCCACTCTCTGCAAATAACGTCGCAAAAGTCGAATGAGTGCAAAGTTATACTAAATAATCGCAGCTCGATTTATTTGCAATAGGTATAAAAGAACAGGCAGCGTAACATCGATTATAACTATATTGGCTTAGAATCGCCTGAGACGAGACGCGCAGAAGCCATGGAGGCTTAACTTTTTGTGTTTGTTATGTAATAGTTAATCTAATAAAAAAAGTTATGAGTACATTACTCCTGTTTCCCGCGCAAGTACATGTTACGATAATGGAAAAGTAATTCGAGAATATCGAGCACACAGTCACACATTTAAATTTTCATTCTTTGCCAAAACAATTACCGACTGGAACTCGTTGCCAAACTGTGTTGTGGATAACCCGAATGTGGAAATATTCTTTGATAGCGTGTGTGATATTTCTATTGTATTCATACCATGTATATGTCACTGTACAGAGTTCATGTATGTTATGTGTTCGCTTATTGTGCTGTTTTCCTGTTATTGTGTGCGATCACCCCTGCTTGAAGTCGGGCGACTTCGCAGTATTGATAAATATACAGCAACCTCCTTAAGAAAACTGGAAATAGGCGCTGGCACAACATATCTGCCAACAACATAATGACGTAACGCACGACTTAGCCTCACCTCGCGTACCTGCACACTGTGCACAAAAATGGATCCCTTGTGTCGTGGAAAAAGAGAAACCGGTTTATATCCGCGTGCCATGCAAAATGGTGCACAATCTCCAGACGGCCATCCTTCACACACCTGAAGGAAGGGAAAACTTCATTTTCACTAATGGTTTTTCCTGCGGTTTGGGGGCATCTTCAGAGACGTCTTGGTTCTACCCCCAGGAGCCTTCTCTGTCGAAGTCGTCCGCCTCTAATCAGTGGTCGGTTGCCCTCAGTCCAGAGCTCCGCTGGCCACTGCCGCCCGTTGAGCTCGCTGTACCAGACCTTGTTGGTCTTCACAGCGGTCGCTGGACAGCGGATTGTGAGCAAACTGACCACGGTGGGAGGTGGCAGTTGAATTAAAGGCTGGTCGCGAGCAGTTGCTCGGGAAGAGCAACCTGTGTCGCACAATCCCCCATAGATGGCAGCACCTGGCATCGCTGGACAGTGGCGCATCGCTCAACCACTGCACCAGGAGTGGTATGACAGGACTCCCACCGATATATGAACGTAAAGTGGAGAATGACCAATTCCGCGTATATGGAAGAGTACCCTCTAGATTTTTTAGCTGTTCCTAAACTTAGGCTGTCAGCACTGGAGTATCTGTGAAGCTGAATTTAACGCGAGATTCCTTGCATGGGTGAGGTTGTGCATGCCGTTAGCAGCCGCCGCAACTGCTTCCGAGCCTGTTTCGTTCATATAAACGACGCTGCCGCGGGTGAGGTGACATTGCAAAATCAAGAGGCGCTCTTCCCTCTAGCTTGCAACCTGAAACTTTAGGGACATTAGTTGTCAGACTGTAATAAGGGAGTAATTACTCACTGGCATCCACCCAAGCGCAGCCACACGGCTACAAACTTCTATAGAGCTTTCTCAGAAACTTCGTAGTTAAAGAAAAATTCGTCCTGGTCCGGGGCTCGAACCCGGGACCACCGCTTCACCGGAGCAGTCGCTCCACCAACTCAGCTAACCGGGACGGCAAGCTTATGGTAGGGCGAGAGCGAATTGATCAATAACTCGAAGTGGGAAGTGTGTTGGCCAAATGTTTAGGGGAAACCACCAAGGTGGAGTAAATTTGTAATAAGGGAGTAATGACTCCCTTATTACAAATTTACTCCACCTTGGGGGCTTCCCCTAAACATTTGAGCAATAGTTGTCAGATTGTGGGGAGGGGATTCCGTGGGTTGTGTTTTGGATGCGTTTGCTTGCGATATCGATGTTAAAGCGCCTTAAATCGCTGCCTTTTTCATCTCGTTAGTTACCGAAAACCCAGTCCTCCAGCAACGCCGTTCGGACAGCTCTGCCCATGGAGGTCAGGAGTTAGGGCAGGCTAGAAAGAACATAGGGAAGAAAAACTTTCCCCTGAAGTGGTCACTGAACGCCAACAAAGGCACGCGGAGAGCCGACTTTCGAGAACTTCACTACGCGACCACCTTTTTCGATCGCCGAGTGCGTAGTTGTGACCTTCAGCTGAGTTAGAGGTCAAACCATGAAAAAGAAAAATAGAAATTAAATCAAAATACATGACTGGGAGTCGAAGCCACGGCCGCGCGAACAGATGTCCTTTAAGGGCCGCTCGGCGAGACCACTCGGCTATCGCCGTATTTTTTTCTTTATTTCGTGGAAATAGTGCCGAAAAGAAGACTCTGAGCATGCTTACGCCACAAAACACCAGGCCACCATACCCCTGCATGACTCCACCTTCCAAAACATCAAACGTCTGGGAGGCCCACACATGCATCCAGAGGGGAGCCATCTAGGCGGCTCTTGCAGGCCAGCATATACTCCCTGCACCAAAGCGCATTGTTCACGAAACACAGATTTCGATGACCGTGGTGATTCGGCGTGGAGGTCCATCAGCAACATAAATCGATCATATGGCAAAACACAGTCCTTCTCCACAGGCAAAAAACGGATGCTGTAGGGTGTGATGTCAATGTCCTTCTGATTGTTCGTTGTAATATGTCCCAGAAGAATACAGCATCAATGCACAGAATGAAATGGTCAATTGTCTCTGGTGTACTGCACAGGCGGCAACTCACCCTCCATGGCGCCAGCATCTCCTTAGCATGAAGCCATGCCTTCACAGGCAGCGTAAGTGTGTGCAGTTAAAGTTTCTGCAGCAGAAGATGGCATTACTAGCGAGTTCTATAAAACATTTTCTACTTGACTAGCACCTGTCTTGATGGAGGTTTTCCAGGCTTCTTAGCTTCTTACAATGTTGATTTTTGCCCCCCCCCCCCCCATTTTCTATGCTGTGCATACTATAATAATTCCAAAAAAGCAGGTATAAATCGGTTGAAAACAGTTAAGGGATATCGTCAAATTTCCCTCTGCAATGTAGGTTACGAACTTTTTGCAAAGGTTCTTTGCAATCGTCTGCAGATAGTTGTCGCTCACTTAAGTGGCAGACATCAGATCTGCGGTATCAGAGGCCGCAGCATCCAAACCAAAATTCATATTGTACGTTCAGTATTGCAGACAGTATGAGATGAGACCGGACAAGTAGCTCTAATTCAGATTGACCTTGCCAAGGCCTTTGATAAAGTTCGTCACGATTTCTTGTTTTCGGTCTTAGAGCATGCAAATATTTGAGATGTTTTGCTATGGGGCCTAAGACTGTGCTATGAGGAGTCCTATACACAAGGCTAATTGTTAACCAAGAGCTAAGCAAACCTATTCCATTGAAATTATCTGTTCGCCAAGGCTTTCCATTATCGCCTTTTGTTGTTTGCCCTATATCTTGAACCCCTTTGCCTCAGTATTATTGAACAGCGCAGCTATCCGTGGTTTCTCCCTGGCGCAATGTGAAATTAAGATTTTAGTCTATGCAGATGATGTCGCCCTCTTTTGTTCGGACAAAACGAGTGTATTTGAGGCATTGCATTTGACTGCACAGTTTTGCGAGATATCAGGTGCGGTTCTTAATTTAGATAAATCCAAGGGGTTTTGGTTGTGCCATTGGGGTACAACCAAGGGTACAACGCCAAGTCATTATGGTGGCATAAGTAAGATTCATCAGTAATGCCACCGTAATAAAGCTATGATGCTGACTTTCATTTCGTATTTTTTGTAACTATATTTGTTTCCGTACTGAACCCGCTATTTTCGTTTCCCTGAATTGACATCATTACCACCAGGATGCCGCTATGATGATGAATTCTTATTTTGTATTATATATGTACCTAACTTGTTCCCCTGTATTCTCTCCTTTGTATCCACTCCTGCATGGGCCCGAGAAGGGCCTGCAGTATTTGTAAATAAATAAATAAATAAGCTGGGACTGAGGGCCCTTCGCTACCCAGGGGTTCCTCTTCACCAAATTCGCAAGAGTGTAGCTTACTGGGATTCACAAATAATATCCATGAAGCGGCAAACCCAGGCTTGGTTGGGTAGTGAATTGTCAGTGTTTTCTCGGGCTCAAGTCTGCAATATTTTTTTATTTGCGAAATTTGCCTACGTGCTACAGGTTCTCCACTGTGCGACGAAGAAAGTGCTGGTGGTGCCCAGAATATTTTCTACCTTCGTATGCCGTTCCCAATGGGAACCCATGCGTTGCGATAACCTATTTGTTTCTTTAAGTCTGCTGGAATGGGCCTTGTTCACTTATTCCTGCATCAGCTTGTTTCGAGTTTTTTCTTTTTCAAATCGGCCAAACCACCTTTTTTTAGTAGCTGTGCTTATTAGGCGTCTCAGTAATCATTTAGCTTTCCTGTTCGCACCGGCACGTTCAATTTCCTCACTGTGCGCTTTTCATTACACTACCTGTACAGCCTCTCCAGAAGGCAGATGACTCAGGCACTTACGGAGTATTTGTTTCCTGTACCGTTGTATCGGCAGCCTTTTCTGGAGTTCCTTGACACCAGTGTTTTAGAACGCGTTAGGCGGATGTGCATTTCTTCTGTTGCACTAGGCCAGGGGTTCTCAAACTGGGTTCCGCGGAACACAGGGGTTCCGCAGGCTGTCTTCTTGTGTTCCGCGAGAACCCTCACCGGCCCTGACCCGGCAGCTGATATGAGACTGGCTCTGAGTGCTACTGAGCCACGCTTTGACTTGCTCTTAAAAGGGAAGCAGTACCACCCACCACATTAGTATTTGTATTAATCTGTGCAATAAACATTTAACTTTTGCAACTCTCTCTTTGCAAAAATGCACTCGACAACATTGCTGGTAAGTGAAAGCAGGGGGGGGGGGGGGTTCCCTGGAACTTATTGAAGGCTTTTGGGGTTCCTCCAAGCAAAAAAGTTTGAGAACCTCTGCACTAGGCTATCGCCGCACCCAACACGCCTCGTGTTAAACTTCACCCCACTCTCGCGCTGTGCGTTGTCTTCATCAACTTCCGTCTGCTCCGTCCTGCGGCACTGCCTACTCACCGTCGTCTTCTGCGTAGCACAAATCCGTGCTTTCGCTCAGATTCGAATGTAGTAAACATTCTCTGTAGTTTTTCCCGCTTCAAGACGGAAGATGGGCCGCCACCCTTCGGTTTATCTCTTGCGCACTGCCTAAGCTTTCCACTTGAGTCTGTGTCGCGAGATGAGTGCCCCAGCGCTGATTACAAAGGCGTTACTTTCGCGACACACATCATGTCTCTTCAACTAACCCTGTCCTGTGCCAGCTGCAGCCACCCTGTCCCCGCAAACTTCTTGATCTCAGCCGCCCACCTAACTCTCTGCCGCCCCCTGCTACGCTTGCCCTCTCTTGGAATCCACTCCGTCACCCTTAAGGACTAGCGGTCCTTGCCTTCGCATTGCATGCCCTGCCCAAGCCCATTTCTTCCTCTTGATTTCGACTAGGATGTCATTAATCCGCGTAATTGTTCCCTTACCCACTCAGCCCTCTCCATCCAAAGGAAAGAAGGCCAGTGTCCATGTTGCTGCGAGCAGGAGACTCGGTCGACTCACTCCATGTTTACGGATGGCAGCATACCACTTGGCAGCAAGCTCCCGCAGTGCTGCATCCGTGCGGAATTTGTCGACTCATCTAACCAGTGAATGAAAGGCTCGATGGACTTTCGAAACACCATCCTCAACTGCCGTTTCAACTACTGAAATAATTGTTCGAAAAACAGCCACAGCACTGCTCAAATGTTTCAGCGACTATTTGTTGCCTTTCTTAATTGGCCCCTAGCGGACGACGGAGTTCTACCTTTCACAGCGCTGCAAAGAACTCGTAAAGTGTACGAGAACAGCAAGTCCCACATTTCCCGCGTACGAAACGGATATGCTCTAAACTCCAGACCCTCGCTGCGGTGGCCTAGTTGCGACAGCGTTAACTGTGTCCCAGTATCTTTCCTCAGTTTCGCGCCGTTAGCGTCCGCGTCTGCTGTTAAGGCGAAGCTTGAGCCTCCTCCTAATTTTTCTTTGCACACGTGCTGCCTCGCTGAAATCTAAACGTGTGTGCTGAGCAGGGTGTGTATACGTTTCCTGCCGGTTGTTGCGTTTTATGTATTTCGTTCAAATGCCACCCATAACAAAGAAATAAAAGCGCGCTGTCATTTCAAATAGATACCGCGATGATATGTTTGGGAGGAATCCCACTTTCCTGCGGACGTCCTCAGCAGACCTCCTTTGGATCTGACTTTTGGACCATTTGAGGATATGCGCTGTGAATATTTTTGAGTTTCTTGGGACATGGTAACGTCTCAGGACCGCGGTTTCAACTACTTAATAATAGTGATATATTCATCTGCTATGATAAAATTGTAAATCGGAGGGTGGCGAAAAAAACAAAAACAAAACGGCTCGACTGCACGAAGTTTAACCAGCCCTCAGCCCTTAGTTGGTTTATTTGGCAGGGCAAACACAGTGGCACGCAAAAAATGTACACGTAAGTTGGCATACAATAATACACGTAAAACACTTGAGGTGATGATCGCGGCTTTGAGCATAAACAAATTCCAAAGATAAAGCACAGAATAGCATGGAATGTGAACATGAAAACGATCGGTTTGGTCTGGGCCGGTTGGTGCATAGCTTCCTGTTGGCATCAACTCGGGAACAGACGAAGACACGTGTGAGGAAACGTAGGGCAATCGCAAAGAATAAGACGCATTCAAAGTTGTATACTACAGGCCAAGATTAAGCTACCGAGAACGAAATGAACAAAATCTATTTGATTCGTATGCATTCAAAGAAAGCAACGCAGCGTATAGACGCTGTGTCTCGGTATATTGTGTGACAAAGTGTAAGAACTAACTAGCGTGCCTAGTTGGGTAACGCAGTAAGAATGTTTCTTTCAAAAATTGTTCGCATTTTTTTCGAACTGCGTATATTTGCTTTTCATCTGAACTTTACGCTTTATTTATGCAGGCTGTGTGACCAGTATTTAGGGCGTTACGAAAATGTTCTGCATTCCGCATGATAGGCAGTCTGTGGTGCATACTAAACTTGAGCAGAACAGAATGGTGGGCCTGTTGGTATGACATTTGAAGGAAGAAAAAACTAGCTAAAAAGACGAAAACACAAGCAGAGAACAACACAGGACAAAGGCTGGACTAAAAACTGAATTCTTTATTGAATGCAGACCACCGGGTAATCTCTACGCATGCGCCAAGGCAAGATAGACACTCATACATGGTCATTCATACATTTTTTTTTTCTGCAGTAGATGAGTCCGCTGAAAACTACAGATCGCGTAGTTTCTTCATATCAGATGTCAGAAGTTGAGATAAGGGGAGGTGATAGTTAATGTTTTATGGTTTGTGGAGGTTTAACGTCCCGAAGCAACTCAGGCTATAAGGGACGATAGTTAATGTTTAATGCGGCCTACCAGTGGCGTAGTCAGAAATTTTGTTCGAGGGGCGAGGGGCTTATGTTGCAGCGCGCTCCTCATAGAATTTGTGGAGGATCAAACGCAAGAATAACAACTGCATTACCATTGACAATGCCATTGTGTATTAGATAACGCTACGCACTGTCTAGAGAAGTGAATTACGTATTTTTAAAAATAAAACAGTGTATTCTTATGTCTTAAAAATCATGGCAGACATAGCTGATACCAATGCTTCCATGTTTTTGCGTATTTAATAAGTAAAGAAAATACCACATGAAGTCCAGAACTATATATCAGTCCGAAACCAGCAAAGCAGTGCATGCCGCTGATATGAAAGCAAGTAGAGGACAAATATTTTAATGAATCTTTGTCGTTCAAGAACCTTTACATTTTTGTGCATATGCAACGGCCAGGAAAAAATTTCAACGACGCTGTCCTTCGTTCCAGTGTACTGCGCAGCAGCTGTCACTGGTCATGTATTGCGAGCAATTTCATCGAAATTTTAGTCGAAATAGGGAGCACATGTATAAACAAGGAGTTCTGCAAAATATGCATTCGAAGTGCAAAGATAAAATGGAGTATTAGAAATGCGAAGATACTACTTGATAAAGGACAAAAAAAGTGTCACTGGAAACAAAGTCACTGTATGTATACACAAAATCTCACAAGATATTTAAATAGACGTACGTCTCCATTGAATCTGCGTATCTCCGCAAAAGTCACTCTATATAATGCGTCCAACAAGGCAAATAAACATCTTGCGCAATCACAGATAGTAAACTTTACACACGGAAAGAAGACGATCCAAGCAAGAACAAAAGTGTGATAGCAGAAGTCGCGATATGCACTTGGGCCATGCTGCGGTCGCGACAGCACCGTATGGTTAGAATAATAGAGGAATTATGCAGAAATCAATACGAAAGTGTGTATTTTTTAACTGCTTGCACGGCGACAATTATTCTGCGCCCTGTTGGGACGCAAGGTAGCAGATCCCACCGCTGCCACCAGTTGTTGTGACGCAAGGTAGCAGACCCCACCGCTGCCACCAGTTGTCGTGACGCAAGGTAGCAGACCCCACCGCTGCCACCAGTTGTCGTGACGCAATGTAGCAGATCACGTCGATGCCACCCAGTTGGTACGGCTCGAGGTAGCGTGGCCAGTTGTTGTTGCACCAAGGGGGCTCGTACAGGATGAGGAAACGGTTTGAACTTCAGATGGTTAGAGATTACAAAAACAAGCAGATTTAATGACAAGAAACTGAGACACTTATTTACAAAAATTTACAAAAAGAAGAGCAAGGAATCAAAAGTTAAGAGTTCATAGCGTCGAGCGTCTGGATGAGCCTGTTAACCAAGGCTCAGAGCCAATGGATGAACCTATAACCCAAGGTTCAGAGCCACACTGGATGAACCTATTACCGAAGGTCCAGAGCGTTCGTGCCCACTTTGGTCGCAGGTTATATAGCCCAAGACTCCGCCCCTGCACCAGGCGACATTCCATCGCGACACAAAAGATCGGCACCAGCACCGCCATCGAAGACCTGTTCAGCCCCCTCACTAGGAGGTAACTCATCGTGGCACAAAAGATCGCCACCACACGTCACAGACGCAGCTGGCCAAGACACCTGTTGAGACCCCGCACGTGGGAACTGGCAAGGAAGATGCTAAGTCCGCATTCCTAAGTCCGCATTCCGCATTCCTATAGCATTGTGTCCTGTTGACGTCACAGCCGCAGCTGCGCAGGCTTCCTCTGATTCGTTCCGGGTTTTTTTTTTCAAGACCAGGGACACCCTTTCTTCTCCTGTCGTCGGTTGCTTCTCGAAGGGGAGGTCGTTTTCGCCGAGCCGAGTGTGGGAAGAGCCTCGTCGGCCACTTCCCAGAAAGTCACCCTTTTTCGTGAGGTCATCGTGGGGTCAAGTTGAAGTCAAACGACCCGTCAAAATTGCCGCTACGTTGAATCTCCCTCTGTTTCATCTCGGGTCTCAAGATGGGTCGTAACAGCTACCTCCCCCGCCAGACGAGTCTCGGCGAGTAGCAGTCATCGCTGCTGCACGAAGAGACGACTTGCAGAAGCATGCCAGAAGTCCTCTGCCGCTCGCAACGTGGTCTTCTATTACGCCGGCCAAATTCTTTGAGGCGTCTCTGCAACTTCAACCACATGCGCAAGCAAGCACTCAACTTCCCTCCGAGCAAACCAGTTCCAAAAGAGGGTGCTATAATCCGGTTAGTATAGCCGTTGTGAATAGCTCACACCGAAAACTCCCAGGACCCACACAAGCTGAGAAAAACCGAACCTGCTACTGTACACCTTCACTTTCAAAACCGCACGAAAAAAAACCTATAGTAGCAATTTTGGTTCATAAAGAGCATTCCGGACAGCTAAAAAAGAACCGCTAAGAAGTCCACGTCCCTTCCTGCATGTACAAAAAAAAAGTAAACAGCTCCAAAAGCTGCATAACTGAGTGAAAATCCTGTAATCCACTAACACCACTCAGCTTTACCACTAAAAATGGGAACTCGTTTGCCTTCACCCCTGTCTCGTTTTTTTTTTTTTTTTTTACAGTGAGTCAATGCACAAAAAAAAAAAGGCAAACACTTATTCCCCGAATTGGACATTCTTTAGCCGCGCCCTGCGCGGTCGCGGTCGGATGGCCGGTCTACAAGCAGGTGCTTCAAGAAAACTGCGAAGTTGATTGGTTCCGCCTCCGCTCGACCTACTGTGGAAAGGGCGCCTTCTCCATTCTTTTGTCCCGGCTTGTCGCGTCCCCCTCCGACTCACGCGCTCTCTGCGGCACCCCTTTGTGTGGCTGTCGAGCCCTTTTCTTCGTAACGCGTAGCATGCGTCACGTGTCCAACGACTGCGCCGTCTGTCCCTCTTTCGGCCCACCAGGGCAGTCACCTGGGCTTTCATCGGGCCCATCCGCCTTCGGGAAAATTTCACTGATTTTCCTTTTCGGTCATTAGCTTTCGTGGTGCCGTCCCTTGTTGATCTGCCGGCCCTTGCATCAGCATGAACACCTGCCCTGGCACTTCTCAATCGCTTGTCGCGTTCGCGATGTTTGTTCAATGGACAATGGTGCCTTCGGCCTGCAAGGGCAGTCACCTTGGCTTTCCTGGGGCCCAGCCGCCTTCGGGAAAATGACACTGTTGGTTTTCCCTTTTCTTTCACAGTTCTCGCGGTGCTGTCCCGAGTTAATTTGCCGGCCCTCTCATCAGCATTAACACCTGCCCTAGCATTCCTCATTCGCTTGTCGCGTTCGCGGTTTTTCCTGCGCCGCGACGCTACTTGCGGTTTACTACTCACAGTGCCAGGCGGCGGCTCAACTGTTGAATCGTCCACTCCTGTGTTTCCATCTGAGCACCAAAGCTCATTTTCCTGCTGCATTTCTTTCGGAGCAGCATCAAACCCATTCAGGGCAACAGAAACAATCTCGTCTGTACGGCACTTTTCCGGGAACGTTGCGCTCTTCCCTGGCGCTTCACGGCTGCCGTCGGGCGATTCCCGTTCACTCTTTGTGTCGCTTAGTACAGCCTCAACTTTCTGACCGCCAGTGCTCGCCAGCTGCACCAGCGGTGTCCCTTGTCTGGTTCTGTCATCGCGTGCACACCGAACCTCACTGCATTCTTTCTGGCGCGGGACCTCAGTCTTATCTGCCAACGCGCTATCTGTCTCAGGCTTAACAGTAAGCGCGTCACACCTTTCTTTTTCCTCGCAAAGGTTTCGCTCTTCCTGTTCTTTCTCCACGCGGAGGCTTTTCTGCGGAATAGTCTCACACCTCTCGCCTGCCTCCTTGTTGAGAAGAGGTACCACTTGCTGGGGACAACCGCCCGACCTCTTGCTCAACTCCATTTCTAACTTACTGAGCTCAGCCCTTAGCTTCAGTAGTTTTGCTTCCCTCTCACGTTCGCGCTGACGCCATTTTTCCTCTCTCTCTCGCTCCTCCTGCTGTCTGAGCTGCTCCTCTTCTCGCTCTTTCTGCTGTCTGAGCTGCTCTTCCTTTTTTTGTTCGATGAGACTCCACTCTTCAATGAGCTCCTCATCATCTGCCCCCAAATCAGTAATGGCCTGAATTATCATGGGTTTTCGTGCCAAACCCCTTGTCTCAATCCCCAATTCCTCACACAACAGCAACAGGTCCGACTCCTGCAGTCTCTGTAGGTCCATGATAGTTCTGAGTCTGAGCTATTTCCAAAACAACTATGCAAAAATACCAAACCTGTAAGATTTAAGCACAGGTGTCTACCAGTTCTAAATTTTAACCCTCTTTTAGAACCTGGTCCACATCAAAGGAAAAGCCAAGCACTCACCCACACACGTGATCATGTCCAAGACAGCTGCACTCTCGCTGGCCGACCGTTGTTGTCGCTTGTGGCTTCAGATTCTCATCGCTGATCCACAGTTGTTGGGTCTTCGTATCCCACCAGTCTCTTCGGATCCCAAGGCTTCGGATCCCAGGCTTCGGATCCCAGGCTTCGGATCCCACGGCTTCGGATCCCACCGCTGTTCACCAGTTGTTGGGACGCAAGGTAGCAGATCCCACCGCTGCCACCAGTTGTTGTGACGCAAGGTAGCAGACCCCACCGCTGCCACCAGTTGTCGTGACGCAAGGTAGCAGACCCCACCGCTGCCACCAGTTGTCGTGACGCAATGTAGCAGATCACGTCGATGCCACCCAGTTGGTACGGCTCGAGGTAGCGTGGCCAGTTGTTGTTGCACCAAGGGGGCTCGTACAGGATGAGGAAACGGTTTGAACTTCAGATGGTTAGAGATTACAAAAACAAGCAGATTTAATGACAAGAAACTGAGACACTTATTTACAAAAATTTACAAAAAGAAGAGCAAGGAATCAAAAGTTAAGAGTTCATAGCGTCGAGCGTCTGGATGAGCCTGTTAACCAAGGCTCAGAGCCAATGGATGAACCTATAACCCAAGGTTCAGAGCCACACTGGATGAACCTATTACCGAAGGTCCAGAGCGTTCGTGCCCACTTTGGTCGCAGGTTATATAGCCCAAGACTCCGCCCCTGCACCAGGCGACATTCCATCGCGACACAAAAGATCGGCACCAGCACCGCCATCGAAGACCTGTTCAGCCCCCTCACTAGGAGGTAACTCATCGTGGCACAAAAGATCGCCACCACACGTCACAGACGCAGCTGGCCAAGACACCTGTTGAGACCCCGCACGTGGGAACTGGCAAGGAAGATGCTAAGTCCGCATTCCTAAGTCCGCATTCCGCATTCCTATAGCATTGTGTCCTGTTGACGTCACAGCCGCAGCTGCGCAGGCTTCCTCTGATTCGTTCCGGGTTTTTTTTTTTCAAGACCAGGGACACCCTTTCTTCTCCTGTCGTCGGTTGCTTCTCGAAGGGGAGGTCGTTTTCGCCGAGCCGAGTGTGGGAAGAGCCTCGTCGGCCACTTCCCAGAAAGTCACCCTTTTTCGTGAGGTCATCGTGGGGTCAAGTTGAAGTCAAACGACCCGTCAAAATTGCCGCTACGTTGAATCTCCCTCTGTTTCATCTCGGGTCTCAAGATGGGTCGTAACAGCCCATAATTACAGAAGGGTATTCTTGTGGTTCAATGAAAAAGTTAAAGTAGTTCGCTAAAAAGGAAAGAGAAGGACAAACGAAAGCCACGAATGATGCCGCAAGTTGAAATAACCAATATCCGAGTGTGTACATTGGGAAACGCCGCATGGGCAGGGCTTTCAATAAGCAAAGTCTATCAAAATCGGTTATTGATGTCCTCAAAATTTTCGTATTCGCATGGTAATTTTGATCATGATGCTAACTGATGCTTGCGTTACGTGACTCCAGGTGCATAGGCGTTGCCACGAAATCCAACCCGCTTTAGCAATGTTCGCGCCAAAATGTGTTTTCTAGTCTGAAAAAGACATTGCATATGACAAAATCCAGAATGACTTCCGGGGCCGGTAGTTGTTTTGGTCAGCGGTGGGTGACAGTTCGAAAAATTTCGGGGGGGGGGGGGGGCTGAAGCAGCATAAGCCCCCCCCGCCCCCCTGGCTACGCCCCTGCGGCTTACCAAGCCCCGTTGAATAGAGCAACTTTGCCGTCAGATAGCTTAATGATCATCCCAGAACATACGGGAAAAAACTGCGGTAGGGCATTTAGAACTCCACAATATATATATATATATATCCCACCGGCGGCATGTGGTTGTTTTTTCTTCTGCTTTTCTAATCAATTAGCATAAGCGATAACATATTCAGTAATATTCTAAATTGATCAACACCACAAATTAAATAAATAAATTAAAAAAAATCCCCTGTGCCCCTTGGTTTCTGTCATATTTATAACGAGCCCCTCATTCCCCTTCCCTTGTTTGCTTTATATATATATATATATATATATATATATATATATATATATATATATATATATATATATATAGAAGAAGGGGTCACAACATTGCAATTATCTTCATTTAATACTTCATTTAGGTATTAAATGAAGATAATTGCAATGTTGTGACCCCTTCTTCTACAAGTCTTCCTGGCCCATTGAACGGCAAGACCTGCTGCAACTGCAACTACTATATATATATATATATATATATATATATATATATTGAAGAAGATCGGTCTTCCGATCGAAACGTCGAGTAGAATAAATATGTTTCCTTTAACGAAGCGTATACTTCGCTATATACTCTTTCTTGTAAGCAGTCAAGTACTCCATGCTTTCGCAACCTATATATATATATATATATATATATATATATTGTAGAGTTCTAAATGCCCTACCGCAGTTTTTTCTTCCCGTATATATATATATATATATATATATATATATATATATATATATATATATATATATATATATATATATAGTTTATGGGGTTTAACGTCCCAAAGCACGGCCGGAATCGAACCCGCGTCTTTTGGGTCAGCAGCCGAGCACCACAACCACTGAGCCACCGTGGCGGCTATATATATATATATATATTGCGGAAGTTCGATACAATAGCAAGGAGTACATATAACACTGTCAAATCAACAACTGCGCAAGAAAATGCATTGGCATGCTGAGTTCTAGCATCCAGCAGACGAAGCAGATCCAAATGTTACAGCCCAGGTAGCATCGAACGTTAGAATAATGTTATAATATTAAGTTTCAGTAACGTTACACGTTGCATTTGAACGATATGCTAATGCTGAAAAATAAGAAATTACGTCGTATGTTGCGTGGCAATTAAATCTTAGATTAATATTCAAACCAAACTTTATTCTAATGCATTGTTCGAAATGTTATTTTAATGCTCATATCGTAACTATAAAACAAAGATTCTAATATTCTCATGTTCGAATCATAACTATAAAAGAACATCGCCAATATTTTAAAACATTACTCCTCATAACTTTGTGGTTATATAACTGAGAAGATGCCTGCCATAGACTGAATGCACACTAGAGAAAATATACTTAGGGAACTTTGCATGTTACTCGTCCACCATTATCAAATATACGGCACCCTTCACGGGTGAGCATATAAGCTTGAAGCCACGCTATTCGCTAGAAAGTGAGTTTTATGAGTCGCATATATTAGTTGCAGTGTATTGAATGTGTTGTCATCATTGCCCATTGCTCCTTTGAAAGTGTTCATGGAAATTTGTATTTGTACCGTTTAAGTGTTTCACTAAGATCAGAAAAATGTTATCCAGCATTTATTTCTAACGTTTCCCAAACGCTAGAAAAAATGTCATTAACATTAATATATTAAAATTTCGTCAAAGCAAAAAAAAAAATAGCATAGTTGAAACGTTCAGGTGCTGCCTGAGAGCCCAGCGCACCGAGTCTGACGCCACGGTGGCGAACACCGGGGTAGCGACGCAGAAATTAACTCGCTACCTCAAGCAAATATAAACATTGATTGCTTGAATGTGAAGCACACGTCAGCGTTACAAGCAGCACCTCGCTCGTTGGTAGATCGAGTAAATTCACTTAATTAACGTCCTTAAATGTTGCAACCCGTATCCGCTGACCGCGCAGCAACGCGCGCCAATCGAGCGCCCACCGCGCCTGACTGTTTACTATGCCGCGAAGAAAAACTGCCAAATAACACTGCACAAGTATCGCGATGCACTAAATCCTGCTGCAATCAATCCGTGGCGGTCTCACGTGAGACATCCGATGCATGGCACATGTTTTGCAAGCTTTCTCGGACCCTTAAAAACGACGGTCCCTTGAATGCCAAAAAGTGGCCAAAAACCAGCGCAAGCACTTTTGCGCCGTAGCAATCCATGGGGCGCGAGTCGTCGAGCTAAGTTTTCTCTCTGTAATTGACGTTTCAGGCGCCGAACATTTGCCACACAGTGCAAAAGAAATGTTCCTAGAGTTCTCCATACACGCTGTAGTGAAATATTGCCCTATATGTGGCTAAAAAGCCCCGAAAAATCTGACCCGCGCGACGGTGATCGCCGTCTATGCGACGATCTACGTCACAAATCTGGGAGACTGCTTTGGGGAGGCCGGTCTCGATATTTGCTCGCCGTTCGCCCAAACGGGCCTTAAACGGCAGGAAACTTATACCAAAATTTAAAACAACACTATCCCGAGCTTCGCTGCAATTTTAACGGTGTAACTCGACCGAAAACTTGTCTAAAACACGAAAAAACCGAACGTCGCCAGCGGCCGGCGAAGCAGTCAACATGGCGGGTCGGAGCAAATTTGTGTTTCCCCGGCTATTTTGTTTCGCTTCTCACGCTGCGTTCGCGCGGTGCCGCACGGGACAAACGGTTGAAACATGTAAAGGGATCATTGAATTTTATTTATCGACACTTGCCAGCCGGCCCGAAGCGACTACACGCGAACGCCGAGGTCCGAACCCTGGAATTAGCACAATCTCGCTGCCACCGGCGCGCCGAAAAACTCTTTTATTAATAAGTTTCCGGCGTCCCAGCGCGGGGAAACTTTGCACAAGCTTCCTCCAATACCCCTGCTAAAAGGGTCGTACATTTTTTCACTCGTCCGACGAACGAACGACGCGCGAGCAGCCACATTTCTCGCCCAACAAACACAATCTCAAACTCGAGCGGCGGCATTTGCGGCGCTCGAGAGCACGATATATTGTTGTAGTCTTCCGCGACGTCCGCGCGCTCCCCATAAAAGCGGCCGCTCCCTCGGCGCTTACCCTTCGCTCTCTCGTACCGCAACCGGTCCGGACGTTGTTCGCTCCGCTCGCTTTGCTCTCGTCGCCCGGTGCATTTCTCTGCGAATTCAGTCCGCTGTTCAGGCACGGATACCCTCCCAGCTCCCGTCATGTCTGATGCCGAGGTCAAGCCCGCCGCTGCCGCAACGCCAAAGGCCAAGGGTCGCAAATCCGCGGCCGGTGGCGCCAAGAAGGCGAAGAAGCCCGCCAGCCACCCCAAGTACACCGAGATGGTGAAGAAGTCCATCGAGGCCCTGAAGGAGCGCGGCGGTTCTTCTCGCCAGGCCATCCACAAGTACATCATGGGCCACTATGACGTCGGCAAGGACACCAAGGTGGTCAACACGCACCTCAAGCTCGCGCTGAAGCGTGCCGTCCAGACTGGCCTGCTGAAGCACTCCAAGGGCACGGGTGCGTCCGGGTCCTTCCGTCTCGCCGATAAGGCTGCAGCCGGACCCAAGAAGGCGCCCGCCAAGCGCGGACCCAAGAAGGCCGGAGCAGCGAAGCCCAAGAAGGTGGCGAAGCCCAAGGCAGCAAAGTCTCCCGCCAAAAAGGCCGCCAAGCCCAAGGCAGCGAAGGCGGCAAAGCCCAAGGCCGCCGCGGCCAAGCCTAAGGTTGCGAAGAAGCCGAAGGCACCCAAGAAGGCGAAGTCTCCCAAGAAGCCCAAGGTCGCCAAGAAGGCTACGCCCAAGAAGGCAGCGAAGAAGTAGTAAGCTGGCCATCATCCCCACATCACCGCCGGTGTCTACCGCACACTCATCGTACTCACCCGTCGCCCTCATAACAGGCGCAGTGCGGCTACTCGAAGCTGAGCACGTAAGGCGCTTCCCCAACTACGTCACCCCCTCATGTTCATCGAAGGCTCACCATCGCCTCTCGACCGGTGCCGGCCAGCCGAGGGACACGCATCTGTAAATATTCATCCTCACCATGCATGAAGACGTCACGAACTTGTTAAATTATCTGCATATTTTTCGCTCATCAGTGTAAATACCAGCAGTTCGTCGTCATGCCTCACGACAATGTCGCTTTTACAATAAAAGCGTGTTCCTCGCCATATCTCTGCTCTGCTGCCTTTGTTGCGACTTGGCCCGGCTACTCCGCACTACATTGCGGTAGCCAGTCAGTTGCTGTCTTCCCCTGACATGTTTCTCGTTTATTCCGGCCTTAACCGTGAGCCTGGGTTTGAAATAATGGCCTATTTTGACGACGATCGCGGCACGCGCCAAGCTGCTTTCGCTCAGTTGGGAGCGCGTGCCAACATCGGCTGGCACCCGCGCAGGCTTTGAATCGCTCTCTCTCAGCTGGCCTCTTCGCGTCTCCTAGCAACAGTGTGACGTCAGGTGGTCACGTGGGGCGCCTGTCGCCATAGCAACGACTCGTTTCTTTTTGGGTGATCACGGACGGAACGGAACTGGCACCATTACCAGACGACGCGCTTGGAAGGGCCTAGTTGACAATAAAATTGTGTATGCGGCATTGAGGGGAGGGCGCATACGTAGTTTTTACAACGTGAACATGCTACACTACCACGGATATAACCTTTAGTGCGGGGTTTTCCGCTTAGAGATGAGGCAGCAAGATATTCCGCTGCGTAAGAATGCCATGTGTTGGCAGAAAAGGAAGTGGGATAAGGAAGCGGCCTGCTCATTTTAGAACGATGCTTTCAAAAGGAAGTCTTTCCGCTATTTCCTTTAGCTGCAGTGCACTTAACTGCATCATCAGAGAAACTGGTATCTCTGTGCTGGTTCTACGTACTGCTTGGTGTGATTTAGGGCGTACGGAAAGGGACCTTAAGTTTCTCAACTCGCCGTGTAGAAATAGTTATATAGAGGAGAATCTGGGTCACCAGCTGGGGGTATTTCCACTGCTACCATGGGAGTATTCCAAGCGACGCTCAAATCTCTTATTTTTCCACTGCAGTGTGGTGCTGCCATCTGTCGACTGCTGTATAACGCAGCTTCGAGGTTGCGAGGGAACCCGCTAGGTGCCGCCAGCAGACTTGTGCCTGCACGCACAACGCGGTCGACAACCTCATATTCGCGCCGCGCATGACATTAAAATTAAATCAACAAAATGCAGCGGCAGTTGAGAGCTACACATACGTAAGATAGAGGCCAGTGACAGGTGTAGTAATTGTTGTTTATCTCAGTAAACATGGCACATTCGCACGCTGGTGGATTGGCCAAGGTACGGCGGTGAATGCCAAAGAAAAAAGTATGCGTGACAAGAATAAAAAAATGACATGAGGCGGTGAAGTAGAATAGTTGAATGACTGAAACTAAAGAATATATATATATATATATATATATATAATTGCTGAAAAATTAGTTACATTAAACAAATTTGAAGTGTCCGGCATAGAAAAAATACACATTTTTAGACATGCGGAAAAATTTTGTATGCAGTTAACAAAAATCCTACCAGTTGCAATAATGTAATCGTGAAGGTATCGGCAAACCCTACTTAACACGAATCCTTTAATTGGTGCTCGTACCGAACGAGGGAAGAACTGGACAATAGAGGGAGTCCTAACCTCGAAAGGGGGACCCCTAGATACGTCTTTCTCTGAAATGCGAACCGCCGGCAAGAGAGGATAAAATGTTCGATTGTTTCAACTTCCCCACATGAGTCACAAAGGTTTTGTCGTAGCGAACCCGCATCTGCAAAAATACAAATGTAGGTGAGGTATTCTGCGTCGCAGAAGTGTCATTTACGCGTCGCATAGCCTTTATTTACATTACCGGACATTGCGAGGGTGCTTTAAGGCCTGAGTATCGTGGAGCGTCTTGTCCTCGTCGTCAGGGTCTCAACGAAGCTGTCGCCAGATTTTTCTGTGGCCCCACCCCTCGCCTGTTCTATGTGCCGCCGCTCCCTTCCTTGTGGCGATTATGCGCTCTACTTGCCGGAGATAAAAAAAAAGGAAGGTCCCAACTGCCCCAATTTAATACTCGCCTTACTGCATGATATCGACGTGGCAATACGCATTCCGAGTTTATTGTACCTGGAATTCCCACTTTTCGGTTTTGATTTGTTTACAATTCGACAGACTTTTTTCATTTTTAATTCAGAACGCAATTTTCGTTTGGTTTTTTTTTCGGTGAATATTAATTCCAGAGTTGCCTGTTTTCCCCAATTATATATGTCGCATCCTTCTGCATTCGAAAGCCGCGTATGGTTTATCTTGTTTGCAAGGTAGAGTAGTTTATCTGCAATGAACTAATCAATGGTCGTGCTTAGAGGAATGCGGTTGCTACATATGAAATGCTATCGCCGCGAAGAAAAAAGTAACAGTGTGAAGTCAGGTGAAATACAAGTTGAATTCGAAGACAGAGTTCCGAGGCGGCGCCACTGCGCGTGCGTAGTTCGCCGTGAAGGCCCCAGATAGCACCACATGCCCATCAGCTGCGTGTTCGCCTGCCCCGTCTGGTCCATTGGCGGGATGCGAAACAGCGGGTAGCGGATCACAGTAGGCTGTAACTCTCTCTAAAGGGGGTGCAGCCGTTGCCTCGGGCGAGGATGGAAAGGACTGCTCGGCCGACTCGGTCCATGTGGGACAGGAGGGCCCTGTCAGCAGGAATCCAGGAGAGCCGGTGGTCGATGGTGAGACCAAGGTACTTCACCTGCGTTTTCCAAGGGAGGTTAGTGCCGTCAATCTTGAGGGTAGCAATCCGAGCCGTGGCTCGTGCTCCCCTCGGATGGATAAACAAAGCCTCCGATTTCGTGGCTGAGAGAGACAGCCCCTTGGTCGCCAGGAACTGCTGCACCCCGTTGAGGGCACGCTGGAGGGCCTGTCTGGCAGAGGTGATCTGCCTCCTTGGAGCTCGGACCCAGAGGGCGACATCGTCCGCGTATACAGAGCAAAGAACTCTTTGGCGGCGGTCCCGCTGGATGGAGCCAGGGAGTCCTGCCATGACCAGGTTGAAGAGGAAAGGGCTGAGGACAGAACCCTGAGGGACCCCGGTGGTGATGGGGCGAAGACTGCTCAGGGTGCGGCCAACCCGAACCTGCATAGAACGGTTGGACAGGAAGGAGGTTATAAACCGTCGGAGGTTACCTGTCACCCCTAGCTCGTCCAAGGCCATCTCGATGGTGCTGTGGGGCAGACCGTCGAAGGCCGACTGGACGTCCAGGAGGACAAGGATGGCAACGTCTCCTTGGGACTTCGCTTCCTCGAGGGATGACACCACGTCCGCGATGGAGTCTGCGGTACAGTGGTGCCTGCGAAAACCTGTCTGGTTCTCAGGGAGGAAGTTGGAGGCCTCAGCGATCCAGCTGAGGCGCTGGAGTGCCACTGACTCCATGGTCTTGCAGGCAGCTGAGGTCAACGAGACAGGTCTGTAGGAGGACAGCTCCCTGGAGGGCTTGCAGGGTTTGAGGATAGGGACCACGATGGCCGTGGTCGAACTCTTCGGGAGGATGCCGCTCGACCAGATGTCGTTAAACACGGTCAGCAGGCGGTCCTTTTCCGGGGCATCCAGGTTCCGCAGCATCTGCAATGTGAGCCCGTCCGCCCCAGGAGCGCTCTTCTTTTTGGACCGATGGAGTGCCCTGTGGAGCTCGTGTGGGGTGATCGGGTCACTGCAGAGGGAGGTCGCGCCAACAGACCCTGCAACGACAGGAGGACATGGGATTGGACACTGGGAAGGAGGTCCCAGTGGAGGGCCTGGACCCGGGTGGGCTGCCTTGGTGAGGTGGTCGGCCAGCTGCTCCGCCAGTGCCTGGTAAGACACCCCGCGGGCAATGGCGGCACCAAGGGCTGGGTGTCGATTTGCCGCGACCTGGAGCAGGGACCGTAGGAGCCGCCAGGCCGTCGCAGACTGCCATGCCGAGCGGATGGATTGGCAGACGCCAGCCCAACCCTCTCGAGCACGGCGGTTCGCCTGGCGACGGCAGACAGCATCAATCCGCCGGTAAGAAGTCCAGTCCTCCGGCAGCGACGTGCTCTCTCTGCCTTCCGCTCGGCTCGTCTTCTGGCAGCTCGGAGGCCCAGGAGGCGAAGATCGGGGACAGGGGCCTGCCCTGGGGTAGAGCAGGACACAGTAGCACTTTATGCACACTTGCCCAGCAGGGTCAGGAAGTCCTCTGCATGGGGGATGTCCTTTGCAAGATCCCTGAACAAGGGCCACTTAGTGATTTTATGCACTTTTTCGCTCTTACGCCTTCGGGAGGAAGGGTTTAGAAAGATGGGAAAGTGTTCCGAGCCCAGGGAGTCCAGAGCTCTATCCCAGGAGTAGTGGCAGGCATCCGACAGCAAGGCCAGGTCGATGATGGGCGACCGACCCGGACGGATGAAGGTAGGGGCCCTGGGCTGCAGGACCCTGAGGCTGGCTGCAGTGATGGCGACCAGGAGCTTCCTGCCTCTGGCGGACGTGGTACGGCTGCCCCAATCCCTGTGGTGAGAATTGAAGTCTCCACAGATTAGAACGTCCTTACCTAGATGTGCATGGAGGGCCGTAAGGCAGGAAGGATCCCAAGGCACACTGGGAGGGAGGTAGACAGAGGCCACTGTGGTGTCTGTGTTCCCCATGCGGACACGCATAGCGCAGATCTCTAGGTCACCCAGGTCAGGGTCATCGGCTGCCAGGACTGTATGGGGGATCCCATTCCTGACATAGATGACCATGCGGGGTCTCTCCTGGGGATGGGCCTCGTCCAGGCAGGGGGCGTCACTGCAGTCCTGGAGGGAGCAGCAAGAGCGGCCCGAGTACCCAGTGTACCCAGGGAGGCGGGACGTCTCTGCAGGAATCCGAGTCTCCTGGAGAGCCATCACGTCATAGTCCAGGGAGCCCTGGAGGACAAGGTCTTTTAGGTCCGCCCGACGGGCACGCAGGGAATTCACATTCCACTGCATGACCCGAGGCCGTGAAGGGGCCGGGTTACGGCGAGCCATGATGTTGGGTGGAGGGGCCCTCGGCAGCGAGGGCAGCCATGCACAGCTGGCGTGCCCCCGAGTTAGGGGGTAGCTGTGGCAGGAGGGCCTGGAAAGCAAGCCGCAGGGCTGCCGTCACCGTCTGCTGGGCATCCTGTGCTGGAGACCGGGCTGGGACCTCGGGAGCAGGGTGGGAGGGTCCGGCCCGGGCCCCGAGACTGCAGGGCCTTGGCATAGCTGAGCCCCTGGGTGACCCTGGAGGACCCGGGTCCCGGTTCCCTGGGAGGCTGCTGCTGGTGGCGGATCTGGGCCCTGGCCGCCCGCCGGGCCTCAGGCTCTGCATACCTGCGAGAGCAGTCGCCACCGTACTTTGTTCCCTCCAGATGGGACAGGAAGGGTCCTCCGCACAGTGGCGACCGCCGCAGTGGATACATCGGGGGACGTCAGCTCTGCAGGCCCGGTGGTGGTGGTGGCCTCCGCAGAAGGTGCAGCGCTGCGGTTTCGTGCAGGAGGCGGCTACATGGTTGTAGCCCCCACACCGAGAGCACAGCAAGGGCCGGGCCTTGAAGGGGCGGACCGGGAACAGCATCCCGGCAATCTGGACCTGGTCCGGGGGCTCAGCCGCGAAGCGGACTGTGACGGCACGGCCACGGCGACGGATGGCCAGTATCTCGACGGAGGACTCAATGGTGTCAGCGATGTCCTGATCAGACACCTCCGGGTCGACACCGTGGACGGCCCCGATGAAGCCATCCGGGCGGGAGGCCTCGAAAGCCCGGACCGGGGTGGACAGCAGGGAGCTGAGACCCAGGAGGGCTACCCTGGCCTCTGGGGTGGAGACGTCCGCGGCGATGATGTTGCGCCTGCGGTTGACTCTTACCTCCAAGACGCCAGGCCGGGAGTACAGGAAGGCGCTGTAGTCTTCCTTGACGACGTCCCGGAGAGAGAAGGACCTCTGGCGGGGCCGGAAGAGGACAGTGGCCATACGGGGCCGTGGGTGGGCTGCTGGACGCCTGGCCTTGCGGTTCACCAGGATCCACCCATCTGGCCCACGTTGGTCCTGGATGGCTGGAACAGAGGGGGGAGGGTTAAGGAGCGAGGGCTCGCCACTTACCTCAGGAGAGCCATGGCCAGGGGGGGGGGAGAGAGACTCCTCAGGGGTATGGACCGGTGGGGTTAGGGTGCTGGTCCGGGAGGAGGCAGCCTGCGATTGCTGACTGGCTGCGTTGAGCAGCTTCTCCAATGCCGAGGACCTCTCGTCTGTGGGCCCTCCTGGGGAAGAGACCTCAACGGAGGGGGTGTTTAGAGGGGAGGCATCGACAACGGGAAGCTGAGCGGGCACCGTTGCTCGGGGGCTCCCTGCGGTCAGGTGCTCCGGGGACGACTCCAGGTGAGGCCTGGGACGTCGGGGTTTCCTGGGCTGTCGCTTGGGGCCTGGGGGCAGCTCCGGGTGGGCCCTCAGAAACTGGGCCCTCTGGCGAGTGACTGCCGGTGAGGGGGAAAGGCTGCGCGCAGGCGAAGGGTGCCGGAACCACAAGGGCTGTTCTGCTGGCTGGCAGTAGCCTGGTCACTGGTTTCCAGGGGGGGTGGGGGAGCCTGGAAACGGCCCGGGAGATCCGGCGTCTGCAGGACCCTCGTTGGCCTCCGCCAGAAGGGCTCCCACCCGCAGGCGGAGGTGGCGGAGGAAGAACTCGGGATCAACAGCCAGGCTGGCAGACCGCTGGTGGCGGAGAGTGCGCCGACTCTTCGAGGCAGCGGCGACATCAGCCATCCTCTATGCCCTCCCCCTAGTCACGCTCCGGAGCACCCGCCTTAATCGCATGGAACTCTCTCGCAGGAAATGGATCCGCCCTTTCCTGGGGGTTCCTCCGCGATCGCAGGTCCCGGCCACTCTGGCAGAGGCGGGCGTCTTCCCGCTGGACCTCTTGCTCCTGCAGATGGGGCTGACCCACACGGACCGGCTCGCCCACGTTCGTGATGGCGGGGCCCTCCGTGCTCGCCTGCAGGCCAACGCCAACTCCAGGATGGGGAAGCTCCACGCTCTCTACGTGGAGACACTTGGCCCTCCCCAGGGCCTCCCAGTTCTCCCCACCCGCCGTGAGCAACGTAAGACGAAGGGTGGAAATGAGCTCCGCCAGCTTGCGTCCCCTGGCTTTCTCGAAGTGATAGCCCCAGTGTAGACTGGGTGCGTTTAAATCCCCAATGATCACCAGGGGTTCATTGTTAGCCGATTTGAGAGCACGATAGAAAATTTTGCTGAAAGTAACACGCGGCTTATGCGGGGGGCAATACACATTAAGTACATGTATTGACGGGTCGCGGCGCCTGAGAGGCAGAACCCTCACCATGGTGTATTCCTGCTCAGTCTCCAGATCAAGATCGACCTGAATCGCGGTGTATGCTTTATGCACCAGGATGCAGGTCGAGGAGCCCCCCTGAAACGAGCTATACCCAGAGAATTTAGCATCATTGCCGGGCTCTTGCAAAGCAAGAAGCGCCGGCATGTCACCAAGGGACTGCAGGTAGAGCTGGAGATGTGACCGTTTTTTGTAGGCTCTAAAACCCCTGCAGTTCCATTGAATGATTTCGAATTGGTCTAATTTTTTAGCTTTCTTAGAAGGTTTGCCAGCCATATTGATGTTTTTATTTTACGGTGCTGGGTAGCCACTCGGTTCGGGGGCCGGCGCAGCCCCAGGTAAGAGCTGCATCAACGCCGCGGCTATCGGGCCGGAACCGCTTTCTTCCGCTGCCTGTCGAGGAACTATTTTTCGTTTTAGCTGCGGGGAGTCGCAGGAGAGAGAATTCGTCTTACGTTGCTCACGGATCCGTCTTGCCCCACACGTGTGGGCAACTCGGTCACCCGTGACACGTGTCCTGACTTATCTCTGGTTAGGAGCACTACAAACGCCACATGGGAGAACCTGAGGGATACCCTGGGCAGCGACCACTGCCTTCTCCGCATCACGCTTTTGGCGAATGCAGCCCGTAAAAAAAGGGGGACAGGCGAAAATAACCAATTGGCAGCAATTTCGAACTCAGGACATCCCTCCCGTACTATTCTCCGACGGCTATGCGGAGTGGGCAACACAGGTCACCAACATACAGAAACAACACACGCAAACACTTCACACCACCGACGAGATCCCCGCAGTGGACAATCACCTCCTGCATCTGTGGGAGGTGCGCCGGAGCTTAACAATACGATGGAAGAAACACAAGACGAATCGCAAGC